>NC_080559.1:5368653-5687115 GCF_030253575.1 Rhododendron vialii
TTTCGCGAGAGCGCGAAGCAAAGTGAGGATTGAGAACGAGAACTCTTTACCCAGAACCAGTAGTGGGGCCTCACTTCCAACTCATCGGTCAACTCCTATCCATTAATCACTCCAAATAATTTTCCCACAACCATGTGAATAGGACATGGGGAAAATATTACACATAAATTCTCATAAGTTCAGTTTAACAGATTGGGAAAAGAGAGAATAAAAAACAGCCAACAAGTCATAATAGACATTTTATAAGAACAGCGAGGAAGTTTTCACCAAGATGAGAATAACAGACCACTACATCCTTCAGAAGGTTTAATAATTCCAAAAACAGCCCTGATAATAAAACATTGACAAAAGGAAGCTAGAAATCCGTTACACTACTTAAAACCCTGTTCATTGTTTAGCCCATTACCCAGGACAGTTATAATCGTTCCGTTTCTTACCTTTTTGGTACGAGGAGAAAAAGGGTGGTCGTCGGTCATCACTTGGCCATCATGACCTTCACGAACTCCTCGTAGTTGATCTGGCCGTCACCATCAACATCAGCCTCCCGAATCATCTCATCAACTTCTTCGTCAGTAAGCTTCTCCCCGAGGTTAGTCATGACGTGGCGCAGCTCAGCAGCAGAGATGAACCCATTCTGATCCTTGTCAAAAACTCGGAAAGCCTCTTTCAGCTCCTCCTCGGAATCAGTATCCTTCATTTTCCTGGCCATAAGGTTTAGGAACTCTGGGAAGTCTATAGTCCCATTCCCATCAGCATCCACCTCATTTATCATGTCCTGCAGCTCAGCCTCGGTTGGATTCTGCCCCAGGGACCTCATCACAGTTCCAAGCTCCTTGGTGGTGATGCAACCTGTATTTCAACTTTCCAAATATTTAGAGGTTCACAGAGAGATAAATTTTCTAGTTATAGCGTGTGGATGGCTGCTAGTTTATGTTAAGTTTCCTAGCCTGCTAAGTATGTATTTTTTCCAATGCTACATATGTTCCTAATTCTATAACTCCTGGTAATCGATCTGGCCATCGCCATCAACATCACTCCAATCATCTCATCAACTTTCTAATTCACAGCATATATTCCCACTGTTGTGAATTTATCCTCCAAAATATCAAATCAAGAGTCTTATCGTCAATCGCTAACAGTAAGAGTATGGACCAACCATAGGTTGAAAACCATAGTCATTTCCTTCTCACATAGAGAAATTGGACTCAAAAAATTAAACAAAAGTATAACAACAGAGGAGAAAATAGGAGGGACCCTTAGGCTTAACCATGTAACAATTTAAAAGATAGACCGTAATTCACAAAAATAAACATCCTATATATTGACTATTCTACCCACAACTGTACAAAGAGAACGCAATCCCAAGTCAAGTTGCAAATCAAATCATGAATAAAAAAGTTTTTATCGATACACGAACCGTGAATTGAACTTAGTAATGAATAGAACCATAAAAATCTCATTACTATGTGAATGACTCGGAGTTTGTCTGACATCCTTTTATATCCCAAAAACACTTCTAGAAAACTCTAAAGCTCAGGAAAAGATGCCCCACAGGTATAGTACATTTTGACACTAAAACAACAATGTGTTCAACTGCTAGGGTGCTATTGCTTAAATCTGAAACTCGCTTGCCATACCAGTGTAGTCCAAATTAAGACCCAAGTTTAATATATGACTAACAAATAAAGAAACTTAATACTGCATAATTAATACTTCTTGCATTTTCCCTCCTTGGTGAAAATTTCCCCAGGTGCACATGGTGACCAATACATGGCCGTTGAATACATGGAAGAGCAAAAACTCCTTTAATAAGCTTCAATACAAAAAGTTCAATTGACAAATCATGTCCTCTTCGTTGGTACAGAAAGCAGGTACATTCACTTACCAGTAAAATGCGCATATCAGATGAAAGCCAAGGATCTGTTACTAAAGTTTCGCGAATAACCAAGAACCAATATTAATCAAACCACCTAGGCCTTTAGAAGTGTTTGTAACAATCCGCTATTTACACATAGCCTAGCCAGGTATGACCTGCATTAGTCATCTCCTGTGGGTTTTTTGCTCAACCACCAGATTGTACACCTTTGTATGTATCAAGCCATGTTGAAAATCTACTATTTATTCGTGAATGTAGACGTTTTATTACTGGCTAATATAGCTACATAAAACATGCGGACTTGTTTCTTCTTTTTTTCTATTATCATTCTACCCGTACAAATCGAATGTTAGTTCATGAGAGAACCAAATGGTTATATTCCCCCATCCAGTAGTATAATGAAGATACTTGTTTCCCGGTCGGGGGCACAGCCCGCCCCCAACCTTTTTCTTGCAATATATTCATGATTACTATTTTTTATATCTTAATTGCAAATTTATATAAAAAAAAATGGTCATCAATATAATGCATACACCATACTAACTCTCATACTAAGCTTGAATTTATATCTCATTTCACTCTTCAATTAGAATTTCGTCGTATTAGCACAGTAGATTTTTTGATAACCGGATGTATGAGCCAGCTTGATTTTGATATCGCTTAAATTTTATAGCATGGTTGATTTTGATAACCGTATTAGCATAGTTGATTTCGATATCGCTTTAATTTCATAACAAGCCAAAACTCATTACAGGGGGATATCAAATCGTCGTATCAACCCATTTAGGTTAAACCGACAAACCTTAAAAGAGTTGTAATTTAGCTAAACAATTAGATCAGAAATTACGGGTAATATTATCGTGATCCCCGAATCGATTAGACGACGGATTACCTTCCTACGGAGAACGAATCAGCAGTAACGATAACAAAACGGCAAAAATGAAGGTAAAAAAAAACAAAAACAATTAAAACACCAAAATGAATACCAAAAATAACAGAAGAGAACACAATGGATTATAATAACGATGTTAAAAAATAACAACGAAATTAACATAAGAGAGAATAACGGCGATGTTAGATGAAACCAGATCCGATAAATCCACGAAACGGGTCGAAGGGAGTACGAACCGTCCCCATCTTTGTCGAATAGGCTGAAGGCCTCCTTGAACTCGGAGATCTGGTCGTCCGTTAGCTGATCCGCCATTTCTTTTCGCAAAAGTCCTGTCGTAAAACGAACAGATAGAGAAAGAGGGGAGAGAGAGAGAGGAGAGAGAGAAGACAAACACGCGGTTTGTTCTGGTTATGGGTGGGGGGCACTCGTTCTTCTTCTTCCTCCTCTTCCTCGAAAGTTGCGTTATATATTCGAGCTTCGAACGCGGGGAGACTTTCCGATCCTTCCGATTGGGATACGCGGACGTGATTGTCCTATTAAATCCGATGCAACCGTGATTACCGCTTTGCCCCTTCCTTTGCTTCTCTCCCCTTTTTTTAGTACTAATACTCCTACCAATTTTCTTCATGTCCAACATGCCCTTGTTCCTTCTCTTTCAACCCCATCTAGGGTGGTAATCGAGCAAAATAAGCCAAGCACGGTATGGTTTAGTCTTGGTTTGAACTCTATTACACCTGGTCAGGGTTGGCTTGAGCTTGAATTTTTTTTGAAATTAGTGTTCACCCTCGGCTAACATTTGAACATTTTGTGATTGTGATAAGCTTTGATTGACTCGTAAGTCGTGAAATGTGCAAATAAAGTCAAATGTGCAAATCAATCTCGAGCTTTCAAGTTTGAGTAAATCTCGTGAAGTTCCAAATAACAAAAGATGGGAAAAAAAAATTTGTACACTGTCTTGCCTTTCATTGTGTCCGTAGCTTTTCAACACTAAATAGGTAATTTTTGTATTCCATACTTAACTCATTTTATTTTTCACATATTGTATGAGATATGAGAAGTGAGAAGGATTTGAACCAATCGGTACTGGAATGCACACCGACAAGTGCCAAACTTTTTGATGAATCCCTAGACTCCGTTTGTTTCAGGGATCTGGATTTGAGTTTTGAGGCCGTTTTTACAAAATGGACTTAAAGTACTGTTTTGTTGTGGGTCAGGGTTATACACCACCTTAACTTTATATAATAATAAAAACGAGAGTGGGTCCTATTGTACTCGGGCAATTTTGAGGGTAAAATGAGAGAGAGAGAGAGAGAGAGAGAGAGAGAGAGAGAGTCTTTTTTTTTTGCAGAGGAACGTTGATTCTGGCATGCCACTGTTCAACCACGTGACTGTTGTCCAAAAACAAACCCAGACCCATTGGAGAAACCGAACACCCAATGGGCTTTGAAACCAAATGCGGATCCCTGAAACGAACGGAACATTTTCATAACTCATTTGAAGAATTTTCTCAATCAGATACACAAGAGAATAAAAAATGTACTATGCAAAAGTTGTAAAGAAAAAAAGGTCAAATCTTGTATCTTTTTATTTATCGGTTTTGCTATTGTCAGTTTAGTGGGCTGATGATAAACACGTTAGAAGACAAAAAAAAGCACTTAGGCCCCGTTCCGCTTTCTTTTTAAACATTTTTTTGCAAAAAGAATGTAATTTCAAGTTCAAATATAATGAAAATGAGGAATAATTTTTCAAATTTTTTTGCACCGTTTAAAAGATCTTAATGAGATCTATCAAACAAGATCCATATTGATAGAAAAATTATTTGCGTAAACACAATTTTTGAGCTTGAAATTACTTTCATTTTCTAAATTTTTTTTCTTCAGAAAGCGGAACACCCCCTTATTTTGTGTACTTTATACACCCTTTATTACATATTCACATACTTACTATTATCAGCCAAATTGGCTGATTTTAGAATTGTCCTTTACTTATTTACCACCATATTTATGGATTGGTTCTCTGTTCATGAGCTCGTCGAGCCAAACACTTTATCACATGTGAGAGGAGCATTACAAATATCGGTTGCATTGAAATTTTTCTCAACGTCCTGCAATGACATTTCACACTTCCAGGAAAATAGTTCTTAAAATTAGAGCTGTTGAAAAAAGCCAAGGGCATAACTGTAACTTACATGATGGAAAAAAAGACCGAAAATACAAATTTTGGGAGGAGAGAAAAGATACACGAAGTAGCACGGTAAGACACACGACAACTACTATGGTAAAGAAAGAGGATCCTCTCCATCTGAAGATCTTGACCATATTTTCTAGGGAAATGATATTGGCACTCCAAAAATTGATGCAGACACTTCAAAAAACAAAAGAAAGTGGCTTTGGAGTTACACTGATTTTGGAGTACCTGCATCAATTTTTGGAGTGCCAATATCATTTCCCTATTTTCTAAACCGTATTTAAATCTAAAACTATTCCAAGAAATGAGCCATACAAATAATCATATGGTGCGTACGAACTGAATCGGAATACTATTACCAAAAAAAAGTAGTAATTGTATTCTAGATATCATAACCGGGATACTATTACCATTACCTTTTTTGGTAATGGTATCTTGATTCAGCTCGTGCGCACCTCAGACTTATATTTTGAGGTGGATAATTCTGTTTCAATGATTCAATTTATTTTGTGAAAAATAAACTCTTTCAATAATCAATAGACATAATTTATTAAACAATTTAATGTTCTTGACAAGTTCTTAAAGATTGACGATTTTAATTATCAAAAACTAGTCAGAAAATGACCTGCAAATGCCACGAAGAGGCTGGGTTCAGGACCGGAGACTATCCAATCCATATCACAAGAGATAATCACTTTCTTTGGTGGAGTTTTTAGAAATTTATTTTTGAGAGTTGGAGTGATAATAAGTGGAGAGATAAAGAGAAAAATTTATTGAAAATTGTGCCGAGAGTTGAAAGTTACTCTCAAACTGTGCCGTTTGAATTTTGACTGCACTGTCGAGAGTGAGCAATTAATGAAAATCTCTACGGTCGAAAAATATTTTCATTAGTTAAGAACATTTCCACCAAAATGAACGATTGATAAGCGATTACTTTCTGCAATCCGATTATTGACCGGAGAGAAGCCGATTCCCTCATATAAAAAACCGCGCGCAGTCGCCACGTGGATGTTTTTAGCCCGGTTGGTTGGTCCAGATCCACTCAGCCCACAGAATAACAATATCCATTTTACTCCGGTCCTCCTTTATTTTAAATGTGTTTGGACGGTCCAGATTTTAAATAAACTATTCACGCGAATAGTTTATTTATTTATTGAGCAAATCTGGACCGTCTATTACAACAATGGATTTGTAGCGATCGGTTGTGCCAACAGTTTTGCAAATCTGGACCGTCCATTACAATAATGGATGCATAGAGATCGGTTGTGCCAACAGTTTTGCACAACCGTTGTGCGTGTAATATTTTTGTTAAAAAAAAAAAAAAGGTAAAAATTCTATTCGGGGGCGGTGGTGGGGTCTACTGGGGAAGTCGTTCTTATCTCTCTCTCTCCCTCAACCTTTGGATTCTTTTCGTCGAACGCGGTTACGCGGTTCGAACGCGGTGTTTTGCGTTGACTAAAAGGGGAAAAGAGGTTCTCCCACGTCATCACTCCGTCGCCATCGCACTATTCTCAGGCGGCTGTATCCAATCTCTCCCCCTACCCTATTTGACTTTTTTTAAAAAGAATTTGATGACGCGATAGATATTCAGTTCAGCTTGCGTGCATTTCTACTAATTTTAAAATTATGAAGTTAACAATCGGACAAATCATCTAGTGGTCCCAATGATTGGAGTGTTTGATTTCTGTTCGAGAACGATAAATACTTATTAATTTTTTCATATTGTACCTATTTTCCCAAACTTTTTGGGGTTAATAATTCAAATTCTTGAATTTCTATCACGCCCCATTTGTCCAAAGGATATGTTTTAGAGGGATATAAATATAATATATGAGCAGATATGATATAAGGATGGATATTCATTTCGAAATTAGGAAAAATTTAATTAAAATGAATAACAAGACGAATAAAAGGATGACGTATAAATAAAGAGAGAAAAAAAATGTACAAACACTTATTAACTTTTTCATGCATATCATCTAAGCTAAAATATTGTGCCCCGCGGATACAAACATGCATGTTGTCTTTTCTATATCACCATCGGTGGTAGCCTAGATGACAAAGCCTTCTTCATTCCAGTCTTGCCAGTGGCAAGAGATTGGGGAATTTGTGTCTTTGCCATCCTGTACTTAGGTGGTGTTGTGGTGACGGTCTGTCTTCATGATTATGGCTTGAACTGGACATTTCACAGCGGGTAAAGAGCCCTTATGGTCACGCCCAAGGGGGTTGTTACGTTGGTCATTCCCTCCCATCCTTTTCGTTAATAATAAAAAAAGAGTGTCAATTCTATTTGAAACTGAGACTCTGCTGCCGTTCCGGATGAGCAGTATAAAGAACTTTAGGAAAATGAAGGTTTTTTGAACTCACATATTATGAAAATGAGAAATATTTTTTCGGATTTTTTTGCATTGTTTAAAAGATCTCAATGAGATCTATTAAACTAGATCCATATTGATAGAAAAATTATGTATATACACACATGATTTTTGAGCTTGAAAAACCTTCATTTTCCTAAAGTTCCTTTTGCTGTTCATCCGGAACACCCCCACTCACTTGTCTCAAATATTGAGATGCCATAAACCGGTTGTCAAGCTTGGACCCTTCTGGTAAGAGATCGAGAAAGACTTGTGTTCGCTTTGAGGTTTTAGAACCAACTCTTCTTTCTGTGCAAGATTCCTAAAGTTGTTTCTACCTATCTATCTTCACTCATTACCCAAAAAGTTTCCTCAAAATCTAAACCGAAAACAAGTCTTAAGTTGAAGAAAATGAGTTTGTTACATATAAAAATAAAAAATGCTCAAGTGACTATAGAATCTACATGTAACTTAAACAACAATTACGATCAAGGCTGACCCGACGTTGAAGGACCATGCTAGTCCAGCCGTCGTGTACTCGCAAGCACACAGATCACATAGGAGTGAGGGAACTCACATTATATAACTCTTATAAAAACTGGATAACCTAAAGGGATTGGACCCTAATCTAGTTAACAAAGTTAGTAATTTTGTTCTCTAACTAAGAGCAAGTAGGGCTGCAAACGAACCGAGTCGCTCGCAGCTTGGCTCGTTAGTGACTCGTTCAAGCTCGGCTCAGAAGTTAAACGAACGAGCTTCAGCCGATTTTTTCAACTCGTTTTGTAAACGAGCCGAGCTCGAGCTAGGATTAGCTCGGCTCGAGTCGGCTTGCGAGCTGGGGTATATATACTTAAGTTTAGGATTTTTATTGTTATTTCATAATTTGTTCTTTCCGTTTTTACTTTCTAGTCAACTAAAGGAAGCGAGAGCACACGCACATTTGTACTCCCCCTCTCCATAGGAAAATAAAAGATATATATATCTTCACAATCAAAATATTTTTGGTTGTATTAGGCCTATGCGAGAATATATATACATTTTTCGTTGGTTCGTTAAGGCTCGTGAACAAGCTCGAGCTCTAGTCAAGCCAAGGCCTGCTCGGCTCGAGCTCGACTAGTTAACTTTTCACTGAGCTCGAGCTTGAGTTTGTTAAAAACTTAATAAACAAACTTGAACACTATAAAACTTGGCTCGACTTGGCTCGTTTGCAGCCCTAAGAGCAAGTGCATGCACCAGACTTAAACAAATGAGACTTTTACCTATTATGGATTAGTTAAGAGCAAGTGCACCATACTTAACAAGTGAGACTTTAAGCTATTCTGGATAGTTGCGGTTGCGTTCTTATGAACTTAACTTAAATCTGAGAATTTTGTCTTTATTTGAATTTTTTTTGCAGTTGTTAGTTTTACGCTAAACTTTTGTCGGTTATTGATTCGTCTCGATAAGAGGAATTGGAAAAGTAAATTTTTTTTTAAACTTTTACCCAAGTATTTTGAAAAATAACTGTTTTTTTGCCAAAAAAAAAAAACGTTTTGGCCTAAAAAGTGGTTATTTCTCAAAATATTTGACTAAAAGTAAATTTTTTTTACTTTTTCGATTCCTTTTGTTGAGACGAATCAATAACCCACAAAAATTTAGCGCAAAACTAACAAATGCAAAAAAAAATTAAATAAAAACAATTTTCAAATTTAAGTTAAATTCATAAAGACGCAGCCAATAGCTACGGGAGGGCTTTCCAGCGGACTCAACAATGCATGGGGAGAAGAACATTCTCTCTGTCTCTCTCCATAAAGTAAAAATGAAAAGAGTATTGTTGAAGTATTAATGTTACGACAATGACTAGCAAAAGTGATAAAAGTGAAATCATTTTGACTAGTTTATTTTACCCAAATAAAAGAGGAGAATTCACAACCCTAATAAATGTGTTAAAAGGCTAGTGGAAAGAATGTACTTCTTGATTCTTATTTTCTCACACACAGTACTCAACTCAGAAACGCATTCTCTTCTTACAAGCCTCAAGGGGAAGTGGTGAATACAAGCAATTACTGGCAGCAGCAGCTGATCTCCCGAGCAGCAGTAACTCCTTGACTGCCTGATCCACCAAGTCTCTAAATATGTAGTCCTGCAAGACCAACCCTATCCTCGTGACTTCCCTCCTCTCCCCGCAATCCACGTCGCCGCACACCTCGGCGACACTCTCTCCCATGGCCTTGCTGCTCCATGCCGCGATCTCGCGTCTTGTCGGGACGGATAGCACCCCGACGGTCGCGACTCTGGTGTGGAAGAAACCTGTGGTGGTGACCGTATCCTCTTGCCTTGGGTTCTTGATCTTCCTCGGTTGTGGCTTTTGCTGCTGCACCGTTTGCCCTGCATTGCCATTACGATATGCATATGTAATGCTCAATTTCATAGAACATAGATTATCACCACATACGTAGAAGTCAACCCTAATTGTAGCTTGTATCCAGTAGATCAAGACATAAATTGAGAAGGGAAAAAAAAAAACCAATGTAATGTTAAACACAAAAGACTTGAAAGCTCACCGAGAGCTAGTTCGTTAAGTCCCTCTCCAGAAAATTTTCAATGTAACGGCTATTTGTAATGTCTCCCTTACATGGAATGGAACCCACACGTACATGAAATCCACATTTTTAAAGAGGGTGTTACAAATAACCATTTTATTGAAAAAAATTTCCTAGGGAGAACTAGCATATACGAGTATAGTAGTATATAGTAATTTATGAAATTTACTAAAGTCAAACATTTCCTTTTTGAATGGATTGAGGTAGAAATTTAGGATTACCATTGAGATAGAGATCTGATCATTTTTAAGAAACGCTCAAAAAAGTTAGGAAGTTAGGCCTTCCTAATTTTTTGAAAATGTGATTTTTGGTTGAACGTGTTATCGGGAATCACATTCTTATTCCAATCAATTTCAAACGCGGAAATTTTAAAAACATGGCATCATATTCCCATTTACTTTCCAAAATTCCAAAATTACTGCCATCCAAATTGAGTTGTGGAATAATACACGCAATGCCTTGTAGAATTTCCTGACAAAGTGGAGTTATGCCCACCTAAAGCCATAAAGACGAGCCTCCGTCTTTTCTCTTTTGGCTCTCTTTGGATTCTCCTATGCTTTGGAAACAATCTTTGACCAAAACAGAGGGCCTGTTTGGTTGTTGTCATCATAGCTAAGGGGGTCCATGACGGATATCATGAAAGTTGAGTACTTGATTCGCAATTACTTTCATAATATCTCCACATGGCAGCGGGGCCCACCTCATACGTGGAAAATATTTTTTGTCTCTATTTCAAGGGTATATGCCACTTATTAAAGTTCCAAGCCCACTACTGCTTGCTTTCATCAGCTTTTGTTTTTGTTTTTATTCTTTTGGCGTAAGTTTTGAAATAGACAAGACGGTCTAAATCCGGATCATACGTCGGTACAATTAATGATTTTGATTTGTTCAAATATTTTTACCGGTAAGAGTCAATTCCTATTGGCAAAAGTCTCTGAGCAAAATCCAAACCATTAATCGCAGTAATGAATGATCCAGATTTGAACTGTTTAATCTAGATCAAAGTAACAACCAGAGATGATTCAATTCCTACTTTTTGGGGACATTAAGCAGCTTTGGAAAAAAGTAAAAAATGAAAAAAGGTAGGAAATTAAGTCAGTACCTTTTACAGAGTCACGATCAACTAGAATATGACATAACATAAAAACCTTGCAAGCTATATTCTAGTATTAAACTTATAAGAAATGACAAAAAAAAAAAAAAAAACCAATTTCTGAGATATGCAATATAATAGTTGAAAAATCTTCTTCGACAATTTAAAATAAAAAAAAAGTTATTCCGAAATAAAGGAATGTTAATTGTTTATTTGAAAATCTTGAAACATTAAAGTAGAAACTTAAAAAAAAATAAAAAAATCAGATGCTCATTTCTCAGTAGGAGCATTGTAAAATATGAACTCTATTAGGGCTGGAAATGGGATAGTGCTGCATGTGCAATGCATGTTCTACAGTATATGATATACACCACTACTACATACACAGATTTATGTGCAAAAGTTAGAGATGTGTAGGGCAGCGCCCGATGCACGTGAGCTCCAACAAGGGCAACGCCTGATGCACACGAGCCTCTTATGGAGCTGATCACGTACGTGCATCTGTTAATTACGAATATATCTGTGTCCGAATCTGTACATATACATCTGTGCACCGATGTTCTGAGTTTGTAATGACAATGGAGAGATTAAGCAAACCATATCATGAATCATGATACGTGGCAAAAACTCAATAACACTCTACAATGAAGAGACTCGGCAAACCATGTCATGACACATGGCAATCTTAATAAACACTCTTCATATTTGTGCACAGATTTTCTGAGTTTGTAATGATAATGAAGAGATTCAGCAACCCATGTCATGATAGATGGCAATCTAATTAATATGCATCTATAATTAACACTCTAATCACAAAAAAAACACTTTGCGTAAATGATTATTCATACTTATTATGATTAATTTAGGTTCCTTTTATATATTTTTAGATTTTGGATTGTTACAGTGAAATTTACAGCTCATTTGGATGGCGAGGAAGGGAGAGCCCTTTTTCAGCAAATCTCGCCATTTTTGGTGAGTTTGAGTGAGAAAGATCAAAACATTTCTTTTTTTATATACTTTTCTCTCTATTTCTCACTAAAATGTCTAATCCAAACGAGGGATTTCTGGATGGTGAGAAAGGGAGAGCCTTTTTTCACCAAATCTCGCCATTTTTGGTGAGATTGGGTGAAAAAGGGAAAGGGCCAATCAAAACATTTCTTCTTTTTTTTTTTTGTAATTTTCTCTTTATTTCTCACTAAAACGTCCAATTCAAATGATGGATTTTACAAGAAACCAAAACCCTTTCTTTTCTTTTTTCATAAAACCCCTCCATCCAGAAGAGCGGTTAAGGTTGTTGCAAACATAAATATTACAACGAAAGAATTAAAGAAGAAGACAGTAATACATGTACTCACCGTTGGTAATGTGTCTTTTCGAATTTGCTGGAGGACTAATGAAGTCGAGGTCAAGCACAGATATAGGACTGTGTTTAAATTCCTTGCCAATATTGCCATAGGCCTCAAACTTTTCTTCCTTTGTAGCCTTCATGCCCCTTCCACGTTCGGTCGACGACGACGTTGTCCGGAGGGCTTCGATGATGTTCTTGATGGCTTTGAGATCTTCATCGCATTTCTCCAATGCTCCCAGTAGCATCCTTCTCTTCTCTTCGGCCGACGAATTACAAGTAGTCTCTTTCTCATCGACGCCCACCAGCGTCGACGGCGAAGAAGAAGAAGTAGTAGTAGTGCTTCTTCCGTCCTTAAATGTCAGTTCTCTGTTCAATTTGGATTTGTCAAAAGGAAAATTTTAAAATATGGACCGATAATAACAAATGTATGAATATATATTAAAAGGTGTAAAAAATATATAGAAATATGTGTTTTTCTTGTTTTCTTGAGATACTTATTGTCAATAGAAAGACCGATAAGTTTGGAACTATTAAAAGGGACCAACCTTAAGAAAGGAGGGAGTAATGGCATACCTAAAATTGTCCGGCGAGACAACAGAATCCGATTGTCGAATCTCCACCGAGAGTGTTGGGCTCCTCGGCACTTGGCGCGACAACTGCCGAGCATGGCAGATTTTGTCTCCTCCGCCATCCTCTTTCTTCTTCCCGTCGACGTGCAGTGTGGTCGACGAAGAAGAAGGTATCTGGTTTCCTTCCGAGAGTACTTTATCATCGGCTCCTTTACTCGGGGCAAAAGAATTAACAGGGACCTCAACGTCGCAATTCTTTCCCTGCTTCTTACCTGAAATCTCAATCAAACTTAAAAATTCAAACACAAAACCAACATCAGGAAGGCACTCTCTTTGGTGGTAAAACTCTCCAACCAACTCAACATTTATTCCCTGTAGATCTAAAAACAATCAATTCATTTCACGGGAGTCTCAAGATAATAACTTTCCAACCCATTTTCAACCACCTCAACCGGATAACCGAGCGAAAAATTATGGTCCGTAAAGAGTGGGGGAAGGGACGGATTTGAGACTACCAACGTCTCTAGCTAGCGCTGATACGTAGAGCTGCCGGTTAAGAATAGATGATCACAAACGAAGACAGAGAATCGCGTAGACAGGAGGAGGAAACGAACCAACCCACTCGTCCTGATTGGAACGATTCAAGAAAGAAAGAGAATGGTGGCCCCTTTCGCTCGTCGGAGAACAATGTCGGCATGTCGGGGACAGGGTGAGGAGTTGAGATTTTCTTAAATGATTCCATGCGTCCAAGACTTCTAAACAAACTCTTAAAAAATATTCTTCAGTCAGTTTTCCTTTTATAGATGAGTGATCTGTATGTGAGAGAGAGAGAAGAGGGAGATGGGTGAATTACCGAAGGTGAGGAACTTGCGACGGGGGCGGCGGTG
The DNA here is from genome assembly GCF_030253575.1 of Rhododendron vialii. Lineage (NCBI taxonomy): Eukaryota > Viridiplantae > Streptophyta > Magnoliopsida > Ericales > Ericaceae > Rhododendron > Rhododendron vialii. The sequence continues at coordinate 5,382,442 of NC_080559.1, forward strand.
GTACTTGGAGACGAGATGAAGAATGCCGGACAAGCAACCAACGGGTTTAACCGAACGGTCTTGGTTTTGTTGACGCTGCAAGTTTTGACGGCGAGACGACGACAACGACGACGACTGCAGCATGACAGTCTCTTGTTGCCTCTTCAGCATCTTCTTGATCAGCGCGATATTCTTCTCGTCTTCTTCTTCTTGTTCAGCTTGAATTCCTTGTTGATGATTGATCCATGTCAAAGTGGAAAAGAAAAGGAACTTGCCATAGTGAGAGAGAGAGAGAGAAACAACGGTAATAAGGAGAGAGAGAGAGAGAGAGAGAGAGAGAGAGAGAGAGAGAGAACTGAAGAAGTGTCTTGTGGACACTCACTATGATGCTGTTACGTAAAAGCAATGCATGTGGAAGGGATGGACTGCTTTTAGGCAGTGTGGGTGTGTTTGCTTTTTTCACCGAGGATGGCAATTTTTGCGCTTCATTTTCGTGCAGAGGTGCTCCACTTTAACCATGACATTATTAACTTCACGTTAAAAATCGATGAGGGACCACCTAGATCGGAAAGTGACTACTCCCGACTGAAAGCGGGGAATGTTAACTATCCCGAGGCTTACGTAGTGAAAAAGGGAAATTTTATGTTAAAAATATAGCTCATGCGTATAAAAGTAGAATGCGAAAGTCAATTTCCTTTCACTAAGTATTAATATTCGATCCTCTTGTCTCTTTTTAAGTGTCCACCACAAAAAATGATCTTTAGATTGATATATAAAGTGTTTTCGTCCATAAATTTTAAATTTTTTCTCTAGATCTCCATTTTAAAGAACTTACTGAGATCTTTAGTTTCGTACAAAGTAATTAAAAACTTATGCACAAAAATGATTTTTTATTTTTATTTTTGGTTTGGAAATTGTACGCCTTTTAACTGGGAACAGGGAGTATAATACTAGATAGAATCACAATCTTCGATATGATCATGTTGAGGAAAATATGGAACCTTTCCAGGCTCAATTTGATGTTCGGGTTGAGGACATTACCCGTGTTCAAAATAATGTTAGATCAAACATAGAAAAGTACATAATCAAACAACATTGTATTTCGAAGAATGAGTTCGATCCTTTGTGCTAACCTATTTTTCAAAACAAACGTGTTGTAAATCATAACGATTGGTATCCCGATCAACATGATTTTCGATAGGATAGATGTTTTCGACGACACCTAACCGCATTAGTAATGTCGATCATCCACACAGGCAACATGACTAGTCAGAAGCCTTTTAAGGACCGGAGAGGATCTTAGCCCTATTAGACGCTCCACGAGTATCATGTGATATTGTTTGGGTACTCCTCGTTCATTTGCGATCCGAATCTTGGTCTCTGCTTGAAGCTATGCAAGTTGTTTTTCTGAATTCCTGTCACGGACTCCTGTTTACAAACTTACAAACCATTTGTTCCATCAAAACATGGGTAATCTGATAAACGATGGCAAAGAGAAGTGTGACATGTTTCTAGGGTGTAAACGAGCCGAGCTAAGCCTGACTGATTTACTTAATGAGCCTCTTTAAGCGAACCGAGTCGAACTGAGCTGAGCTTTTGAATATCGAGTTCGGCTTATTTAGTAAACGAGCCTAAAACTCGAGCTTGACTCGATTACTAAATGAACCAAGCCACGAGCTGCTCGCGAGCAACTCGGTTTGTTTGCAATCCTACTTGTTTCCAGCGAATTACAAAGTGAAGATTGGAGCAATGCTTAATTTCCAGGGTTTTTTTTATTAGCAAAGAACGGTTTTTATGTCATTAATAAAAATGACACAAAACAAAAATTCTGTAGTGATATACACCAGGGAGTATCATGCCTAAATGGTAGTACCTCACCTACCTCACCTCACATTTTAAAAAAAAAGAAAAAAAGAAAAGGAAAAAAAAATACCCAAAGGTTAGTAAGGCATTAAGAAACACCCAAAAAGAACCCAGTCTAAATAAATGGGCTAGGCCCAGACACTTGAAAAACAAAAACCCAAACAGCAAAACAGGCCAAAACAAACACCAAAACCCTAACCCTCCGATACAAACGCTAAACCTAACAGAAAAACCATCCCAGCCGCCATCCGAAACCCCTGCCTCGCAAACCACTGAAACCCGCAACCCTAACAACTCCTGCCACCAACAAGGACCGCTGTCCAAGAGGCCAAAACAGCCACAAACCACCGCCATCACCGTTAGCTAGCGATATGGAGAGATGTACTCTAACGTAGCTGAATCATTCAATGCACGGATTAAGAACAAAAGCTTACCTTCCAATAAAAAAATCTCGGGAACGCTAATTAGGGTGAAGACAATGAAAAAAAAATTTAGCAGGCAGGACATTGCAAGCAAGTGGAGTGGTCAAATTTGCCCACAGATGGATGAGATCATGAGAGGTTGACAACGATGGCTTCAATGATGCCAGGACATGGGTTATTAGCGAAGCAGGAAATGATGTTTGCGAAGTGCATTCGTTTCCAACTGCTAGTGTTGATGTTTTCCGGGCGCATTTGTTCATGTCGAAAAATGGCAGCAAGATGAGTTCCCATGATCCCAAGCGGTTGGTGCAATTACTTCCATTGATAAAGATCTCGTTTGTATTTCGATCTGAATTATTTCTTGTGCGCGAACTTTTCGTTAATCGTACCGCAACTCAATTTCATCCTCCCTCGATTGTACAAGAAACCACCAGGAAGGCCTAGGAATCAGCGGATACCCATTTAGGGAAGAGAAGTTAACACAAGTTGGATGAATGTGGATGCACAAACATTTAATGGCACCGGACACAATTGTGTCTAGAAGTTGTGTTCCTCGACCTTTTGTACAAAATTGCAGTCTTATAAGTGCCCATCCGACTTGGGGTCCAACCCAATGCGTCTCGGATTCACATAAAATTCCCTGTCAAGGACACAGGGTACGTCCAAATGTTCATATTCGTCAAAATACTTATTGTGTTATACACGATATGTATGATATCTACAAGGAGTAACAGATCTATATATCCATTTATGCATCGTCTATGGCAAACACGAATACCAACTATACTACAATGGAGAATGTGCAACTAGACGGGGGGGGGGGGGTGGGTGGGTGGTGCAAAAATTTCATACACTCTTATCCAAAGTATCGAGTGCCGTGGCAGTGGTACTTTATACATTTGGGAGAGTCCATACAACATGGCTTAAGAAAATTACGGGTACCCTGCATCCTAATATATTAGATTGTAAAAGAACTCAGGCGTTGAGTTACAGAGGACTTTAGCATTAAGCCGTAGGGAGAGGATGATGCAGTTAAGTAAGATCATTTATCCACAACATAGAATTGTCGAAAAGAGCAGCCCTCAACCAAACTCTGTCTTCAAACTCTTCACCAAGGCCACTATCCCTCTATACAAATCAACTGGGATCTCGCATAACAAGTTACGACGCTATGCAGGCAAGGTAAGATGCAATGGTGTACTCAGATAAACGCTTTCAAAGTTGAGTATAGAGGCACATATCAAAATTATTTTTTGACATCATATTTGTTCAGAAACACAAGGCCCTAACTTCCAATCAGATAACAAACACAAGGCATCGGGAACAGTATGATAAAGTACAGCATAGAACAGCAACATTGTCATATTTACATGAATATTTGATCAATCTCACTGATATAGCATGTGTACAACACTACTGTGTAGTTTGAAATTCATGCGGGACAGACATAACAATGACAATTTGCTAACGCACGCAAGACAGCAACATGCACAAATGGCATAAAGACAACACTTACAGTTACAGATCTTTCCAGACATTGAAATCAGAAGTAGAGTTACTGTAATCAATTATACTGTCTTGGCACCCCATGAAGAATGTACTCCGTGCAGTATCCACATTAACTAAAGCATGTGCCGTTCCATGGGGGCTGGCTGCCACAGCAACCTCGTCAGCACCAATAGTTACCTCAGCATAACCTCTATCGACAGCTTTGTTCTCCAGCTGCAGATAGTTAGAATGCTAAGTCAGAAGGACTTGCTTCGAAAGAATATGATACAATGTAAGACACGAAATATTTTCCGTCTCCATGTCCATGTGACAAAAGCAGCATGCCTGATGATCAATCACTAGTGATGGAGTGCAAGATGTCATGAAACCAAACATAGCGTGGACCCTGGGGCCTTTCAGCGTCTTACCTGGCTACAAGTTCAGGTGAGTGTGATTCACTGCTTAACAAGATAGAGGAAGTTACTAAGCAGAAAACGTCCTGTAAACTTAATCTCTCTCTCAATCTGAGTCTCAGGGGAAATGAGAGGGCAGAAACGGAGAAAAAAAATCTTAAAGTATAATACTATCTTTAAACATAAACCCCTCCACCCCATACTAGAAAATCACTTCACGATGACAGAGGCAATAAAAATGAAATACAAACCCCAGAAAGAAGGCTGCATGTGACAGGTGTAAAAATTCTTATGGTTCTATCATATAATCAGCTCGCTTACGAATAGAAGAATTTAACTCCAGCAAGAGGCCCACCGATCCATCGCAGAAATTCCAACATGAACATTGTAAGTTCTATTGGGATAGTAAGATGAATATATAACACAAACAAATCTAACCCTAGAGTCTAATTTGATTTAATTTTCTGCTTCTGGAAAACGTGAAGGGACACGCAACTAGGTAAGTGGAAACATTGTTACAAAGTCCAGTAAGTGAATTTCTATCATTTTTCTTAGTGCATCCATTAGTGCAAATGTCTATTACAGAGAGGAAGAGAGGGGAAAATAACAGAGGATCAGCATGAAGGTTTGATCAACGCAGGAACCATGATGGCAGTTGAGATATGATCCAAGAATGGGGTTTCAGTGTTGGGAGAAATCTAAGTTAGCATTCAATGCTAGAATGTAACCCCATGCCTTTAAAATCAACCCATCACCAAGCCAAAGCATGGTAGTTGCTATAGAAGAGGTTGCGAAAGTCTCAGTGTCAAAACTCAAACGAGGACATGCGCCATCTTCCTTCTTCCCATCTTTGTCTTATATCTCAATGCTACCACCATTGTATCATGCTCAGACCTTTTACTTTATTGCCATCATTTCCATTTCAACAAAAAAAAGTTCATGAAACAAAAATAAGAAAAGCAAACAGAGAGTAGTACTGTTTAACATAAAAGTAGAAAGTAAATAAAAAGGAACCAAGTTACAAGTACTATAAGTAATCGGGGTGGTTCCGGGGACCCCTAAAAAAACCCCCCAAAGTTCCCGATCGAATTTTGATGATCCGAGCCGATCAACAAAAAAAATGATCGGAAAGGGCATCATCCGAACAGTTTTTTATTGAACTTTATTGAACGGTTCAATAAAAAACTGCTCAAATCAAGCCTTTCCCGGTTATTTTTTTTGCCAATTTCTCGTGAGCACCCTTAAAATCACATTATGAACACATTGAGCGGCTCGGATCATCAAAATTTGGTCGGGAACTATGAGATTAAAATTTGGGGGGTTTTTTAGAGGGTTTTTTAGGGGTCACTAGAACCGCCCCGGTAAGTATAGCACTAATTGCTGAAGCTAGTAGCAATACTTGAACAAATGCAAGTCTATCCTAGTTTACAGACACCAGCAAATTCTATGAGGAACTACCTTTAGTGATAGCAATAAACAAAAACCGAAGTGCTTTCCATTTATAAAACTTCATCTTTTTGGAAACCAAAGACTGAGCTCATAATTTTCACAGTTAGATACACCAGAATAGTCTAACATCTAATATGATGCACTAATCTGGACAATTATATGGCAAATTGTGAACTCAATAGGCACCATAAAATGCAATACAATAAATCAACCATACACAAATGTGAGCCAAAACCACCGGCAAAGTATTAGATAGTTAGTTCTAAATACTCCCTCCGTTCCTATTTGAGGGTCCATCTTTCCTTGGACGTTCCAAAATGAGTGTCCATTTCCAAAAGTGAACACCAAAAAAGCTCAAACTTTCCCATTTTGCCCTTCCTTCTCCAAACTTAAATGACATCATACTCAGTTTTCCCTACAATTGATTGCCACCCATCCTAGGAAAACAGACTCAGTCAAATTCAAATTCCTGAAGGGGCGCCGAAATTGTAGAGAAAAAGTACTACTTCTTTTGCGCCAGAAATTGCAGGGCTAATTTAAATGCCATCATAAAATAATTGAAAACTATTTAATTGGGGGCAAAATTGGAAACTAAAAAATCCGACAATGCAATAATAAGCCTTTCTTAAATAGTTGGATTCCCGAAAAGGGACTCACAAATTGGAACGGAGGGAGTAAACCATGTCTCTGCGCGGAATTCTTCAAATTAATCTAGCTCACGACCACATTCAAAACTAACTGGAAAGTTGTACATGTCCTATGTTCTCAATCCGCTACTCGACAAGATTGATTACTTATCCATAATGCAAAGCTTGACTTACTACTTAAAAACTTTTGTACAGCAAATTGTGAACCCACACGGGCACAGATATTTGGATTTTGGGTATATGATATAGCAAACTACTAGCTCTTGGGTAAGGACCATATTATCTACAAACATCCAGTAATCTCACCTTCTATACTAATTTCATATATTTGCAATTTTGCATAGTACCCAAAAAAAGAAGCAATCGATTATATCACCACTTGGGCATAATTTGGAAGCAATCTCATCTTCGAAACTGGTTTCTTATTTTTGTGTCGTATCCAAATATAAAAAATACAAAGACAAAAGCAATCGATTATGGCATCATTTAGAAGCATACCCTGAATAAGGTTTTAGCCCCCCAGATTAAAAATGTTTCATTACAGGTATAGTGTCTGTGGTTTCCCCTCACACCACCAGGGCGGATCTCACCAAGGTGAACCGAAGCACAATTCACTGCTCCTCCTGTATTACAAAAAAATAAAATACAAGATCATCTCCCTCGAAATTACAGCTATACATATGAGGGTGTTTGGGAGCCCTGATTTCAGATTATGCATTGTGCGATATCCAATAATGGATGTTTGAGAGCCAATTAGAAAATTTATTGGGTCAAAATGCATTTTGCAAAATGAGCTAAAGAATAGATAACTCAAAAATACCCTAATGGGGCTTTTTGGATTCTCTTTTTTCCATTCTTCATCCACATAATACTTGACCATTACTACCATCCCTACGCATCCGTCCAAACACTTTTACAAAATGGTCAAAGAGCACACGAAAATCTATTTTCCAGTTAATACTACCAATTATCAAACACTACTCTTCTGCAGAATATATTCTACACATGTCATCCAAACACTTTTACACATTCTGATTATAGTCCAAAAATCAATAATCCAGAATCCAAACAACAATTGGCTCCTAAAGACCCCCGTACTTGAGAAAAAATTTAATACACCAATCATCCATACTCCGAAATTCATACTCCGAAATTCAAAATCTCAAATAACTATAACATGACAAATATACATAACAACAATGGGATGTGAGGCAGGGAGAGAGAGACCTGAAATGCTGGAGCGGAGGGCGAGGGCGATGGGGTCAACCGACCATCCACGGCCGTCTTTCGCGACAGGGGAAGGATAACCAGCGGCAAACCGAACGAGGTTAACCTTGGCCTCACTATCACCACCACCATCACGTTCTCCGCTCCATTGATGAGTAGTCAGAAACTGGGGAGGGGAAGAGAAGTGAGCAGAGTGCTGGAGCCTGAGAGAGACCCAAGTGAGGAGGAGGAAGAAGAAGAGGAGGAAAGGGAAGGCATGGGGTTTATTCAAGAACAGCTTCAGTGAAGAAGATACGGTTGTTGTTGTTGTTTGGAACAGGGATTGGGGTTGGATCTGAAATGGGTTGTTGTTGTTGGTTATGGAATCTGGGTTCTGGTTATTTGAGACTAGGATTGAGTAGGAGTTCCTTCTAGGGTTTGCCATTTCATATCACCGTTTTTTCCCCCCTCATCAATTCACAACTGTGTTCTCTTCTTCGTTTTTTCTCGCTCTATGAATGCATGCATAGGACCTGCGTTGATACCAAAGGGGTTCAGAGAGAGAAGAACTCCACATGGGAGAGAACCTGGAGTTCCTGAATTTGGGCTTCCCTATTTCAGTTATATGTTGAAGAGTAACGGTTCCTTATTAAAAAAAAAAAAAAAAAAAAACTATTGTGAGTGTTTGTACATTTCATGTTTGTACACCGTCACCAATTGTAGATCGGAGGGTTCTAACAAATGCATTTTTACTTTAACAATGCTACTCACACAACGATTCAAACACAAAAACTTATACAACCTCTCACATATATGTAGAGTTCACACATAGTAGTGTGTGTGGAGCCCATATATACGTGAGATGTTGTGTTTGGTGTTATGTTTGGATTGTTGTGTGAGTATCATTTTTGTTTTTACTCACATTTGGTGTACTCCAAATGCACACCGGGTCGAACAAATGCATATCCACATCCATTGTGACTTTGTGGGTGTTTGTGCATTTGTAAGTGTGTGGGAGAACCCATACCATTGCAAGTATTTGTAAGAGAGGTGTTAGTAGATTAGGTAACAAGAATTTCAAAAATTATCCATAGTTTTGAATTCCAAACACATTGACCTTTCACATGGGGAGGAGTCTAGGGCTGTAAACGAACCGAATCGAGCCGAACCCTGTTAAGTTCGGCTCGGGTTCGTTAAGGTATGAGTTTGGCTCGGATTCGGCTCGAGTTCGATTCGAGCCTGAACAACTCGGTTCGAGTTCGGCTCGTTAAAATTTTTCAAGGCTCGGGTTCGGCTCGGTTGGGTTCGTTAAGATACTAGTCTGGCTCGAGTTCGGCTCGGATTCGGCTCGGGTTCGATTCGAACTTGAACATCTTGGCTCGAGTTTGGCTCATTAAACTCAAATGAATCGAGTCGAGCCGAATCTAAGCTCGAATTGAGATTGTCAAGACTCAGGTTTGATTCGGCTCAACTCATTAAACTCAAGCGAACCTAAACTCTCTCATTGATCGTATATATAGAATTTGGGAGAAAAATAAGTATTGAATTATATATACAACATTAAAATTTTTTACATTTACAAATAGACCCCTATTGAATTATTAATTAAATTTAAGCATAGGTTCGCGAACCTAACCGAGCCGAATACCATTAGGCTCAGGTTCGGTTCATTTACGAAACGAGCCTAAAATTTAGGTTCAGGTTCAGTTCGTTTAGCAGACGAATCGAACTCAAACGAGCTCTTACCGAACCGAGCCTCGAACAGTTCGCGAATGACTCAGTTCATTTACAGCCCTAGGGAGGACCAAGACTAGAGCTCATTGGCATAAAAAAAAAAAAGAAGAAGAAGAAAAAGAAGACATGCTTCACGTATGCAATGTGTGGAGCCCTACACCAATTGTGAGTGTTTGTGCATTTTGTTTGCGTAATTATGTTTGTGATTCTAGCACCTTTATTATGAACAGACATGCTTCATGTATAGAGTGTGTTGTAGAGCGGCATTCATTTGTGAGTGTTTGTGCAATTGTGTTAGAAGTTCTAGCACCTTTGTCGACATAGGATAGGGACTTGCCTTTATATCTAAATTTTGGCATTCATGATCGAATCTTTTCCATGGTCGATTTCCAATAGTGAGATAATTTAAAGCAGGAAAGGATATTAAAAACAATGTTTGGTCCAAAGAAATAGAATATCTTTTTCAAATCTCAATCTAAGGGCCCCTTTATGCTATCTTATGAATGGGACTGAAATAGACATCACGTAGAAATTGAAAGGGTGGTTAAGTCTTGAAACTTAGAAAAATTTTCATCTTAAGGTTTTGAGTTCAATTTCGCTTGTCAATATTTCTTAGAGTCACGTCATCCCACGCGAAAAATATTTGTGAAAGACTGTAAAAATTAATCCGAAGAAAATGCATCCTGACCCGAGGATTGATGTCTAACTTTCGAAAGTTTTAAGTAATTTTTCTATCAAAAATCAATATCAAGGGATGACAAGGAGTCATATAGTATGAGCCTTTTTTAACAAAAAAAGCCTAGAAATCTGTTAAAGCCTTAATTAAACAAATCTCGACTACGAATTTCTCGTGAGAATGAAAGTTACCAGTTCAACAATCTCGTAGGCCGATTAAAAAAAGAATGAAAGAAAAGTATCTCGTACGCGAATGTATCAAAACCTCGTTAACATTACAACCAATCGTTAATCGAGATTAAATATCTCGACTTCTTGAAAATGTAAACCAGTAATTGTCTCCCCTTGTGAAATGAACGCAGGGTGCCCTTGAACACGTCTTTTGACTAGTAGACTAAAACAATCACGAGGAAGGTTTACCCATATTCTCGATGAAGATATTCTAATGAGATACAAAATGTGCTTGAATCAAAAGAGGAAGATGCTGCAGAGTTGTGCAAGGTAAATCTCAACGTGTCATTTGAGTTTGAGAAACTTCCAGTTTTGGCTCAGGTACCTTCAACAGGCAAATTTGAGAACTCGGAGTCAATGCATCATGCTGTTTAATTTAAACGCTTTGATACGAAATTTCGTGCGATGTTAAAAATCTTTTATTGTAAAACTAACTAAGGGAAAACCAGAGAAAAAGAAATCATGGACTTCTTTACCATAAGTTCACATAACCAACACAGCCTCAATTGATGGTTTCACCTCCCATGAGACTCGACATCTGAGATGAGCTTTGGCTTGTTCTGCTTTTGCTGATATTTGGCATATGAATACCACACGCCGCCCGCTGTGTTGATAGCCAATCCAGTTACATTCAAAGCATGCACTTCCACTCCTCCCAGCATGAAAAATCCAAGTGTCTGAACACGCAGCACAACCAATTACAACTTCTTGAATTCAAATAAACATCATAAAAACATGAATGTACCTATGCAGGCTTCAAAATCTATAGGAAAGGGAAATCCAGGGACACAACAACGAGACTCAAGCCGGGCATCACATTCAGGTAGGGAGCCCCTCATCCATCAGATCAAGAATTGCAATATGGGAGTATTAGTTTCTCTTCTACAGTCTTTTCATGGTAATGGTATTATGATTTGGTCAGATAATATAAAACATTTATGCTAGAAGACCACCGTTTTTGTTTTGCTAAGAGAAAAATAAAAGGTTAGAAATTGGCAGCTGAATACTTACTGTTGATCCAACCCCCTTGAGGACCCCGACGATAGTGGTTGTTAGAGCTGAGTTGACAATGGTACACAAGAACATGGTGTAGTTGAGAACTATGCCCATCACCAGTGAGAGAATAACAATCACCGAAAATGATAATGTACTCTGTTCATCCAAAATAAGAAACGAAATTGAGCTCAATGCTAATTACGCCTTATATCCTAATTTCATAGAAAAGGGACACTCAAATGAGAGCAAGAAATCAAAAGTGCATGCATGTGTATCCCATTAGCCAAATGCAAAAAAATGAAATGGATAACAGAAAACAACAGAATTGTGGCATGAAAATTTCACATCATAATTAGGGAACCTAAAAATGACAAATGACAAATACTGTAGACACCTGAAACCACTCGTTGCCACTTGTTCATAACGCCCTCTATGTGACCCTTGACTCGCACGAGGAGAAGTAAACAAAAGATAATGAGACTAGGTGGACTTAGGCACAAACAATCGAGCAATCAATCAAGAGATTCTACCTTACAAGTTTAGCTCTGATACTAAGTTAAAGCATCTACAAAACCAATTGACAATGAGTAGAAAGGCCACCCAGGCTCCTACACTAGTTTTGGAGGTGATACTTAACCAATATGGAACGAGCTCTACAACAACATTGCATATCACGTCAATACACTTTAGCACAAACAAAAACTTGTTTTAAACCTTCATAATGTTGAATGAATGAAAATAACAAAGTACAAAATAAGAGTATGCTAACGCCAATACAATCTAACATGTATAGATATGTAAACAATTTTAATACCTACATATTTTTTGTGACCCCCCCTCCCATTTCATAAAGTATCCAACCTAGTTTAACAGTAAGGCATGTTGCTTTGGCTTTTATTATGGTTACAACACTCAATATCTATTTTTTCTTTCTTTCTAATTCTTCTATGTTTCCTTTTCCTTTTGTTCTTCCAGGTGTTCGCATAAGAAACTTACCTGAAAATATTACAGCTAAGAAGCAAGGACAAGGAAGAAGGTATGGACACATGACAAGGAAATTCTAAACAAGGTCACTGTCACGATGGGGTATAGCGAAAATCAAATAAATACATCTGTTTCGAATATATTTTCATTATTATTCAACTACATATTTTATACATAAACACCAAAAACTAATGAAACCAACACTAACTCAGTACAAAATGAAAACAAACACTAAAAATTCTATATAGTCAAGAGATAGTTGATCAAAAAGACACATGCTGCACGAGTGACAACTTGGTACCATTTTTTACCTTGAAATAAGTTAGATATATTATGAAGTGACAACACCCCGTGACCCCATGCATATCTCACTTGAGACAAGAATGTTACCGGGACAAACGTGTCCCCTCAAATATTATTATTGGCGTGTCCTATATGTATCCCTACGTGTTCCCAATGTATCTGACAAGCCCGCAATCTCATTTTAGAACTATCGAAAATGGCTGCAGTTACCGAGCATGCGAAGCATGAATACAACAATCATTTAGACGTGTCGGTGCTACATAGGTAACAACACTAAATAAATAGACACCAGACGCCAAAGATCTAGGTTTCTCGGGAAATTAGTGACGACTTTTGAAGCAATGATCTGATACCTCAGGATGTTTAAATAGACTTGGACTAGCACGAAGCAGTTAGGTCTGGAAGCAGATATTCGCTACATATGGAGCTTGTTTGTTGATAATGGTATTAAAACTGATATTGAACTTGATAATTGGTCTTGTTTTTAACCTTCGAACTTTGAACCATTCAAGAGAATAACTAAACCATGTCATTCCAAGGTGGCAAGGTACAAATAAAAAGATTATTATTTGGCTTAGGTGTCTGAATGCATAAACATATATTTCCACGATGCTAGAGGTCTAACTTCATAGTCTCAATCGTATCCACTTCTTTACAAATTTGATTCCTACTCCTTCCACGTTCTACCAATTCATTTTGATGTAATTACAGGACAAAATTTCAAGCATCAAAAATTGATTGGCAGTTGCAATATTCGTTGCTCGAGCAATACACATTAACTGTTTCAATTCTTGCTTCCCAACACATCCAAGACTGGTAACAAGTATAGTGTATATGGTGGGGGTAAGAACCTCACCTTAGCAAATAATACAGTCAAAGAATTTGGAAACTCTCCAGTCGCTATGATGAGAAATAGCAAAAAAGGTAATGACAAAAAGCTGTTGTAAAACATGATCTCAATTGATGAAAGCCCATCCTCAGCACCAGACTTCTCCACCAAAACAAGGTACATGGTCTGCATATGCAAGCAAAACCACATTGATGAAACAGGGCTCAGAAATGGGTTTTAGAGCACCTGCTCTTCGCAACTCATAACTAAAATGACAAAAAAGAAGAAGAAATGTTCAAAACCAAACCTGGAAGAAGACAGAAGTAAAGGCCATGCTATATCCAACAAGGTCAAAAGAAAAGTCTCCTAGTGCCGCAACAACAACACCAGCAGCAGTCAATATTACTGAAAGAGTGACCTGAAATAAGATGGACATGCAAAGGATAATTCAATTGAACTCACATCAAGAACAATTAAAATTATTGGTTAGTTGAATCCAATACCGATAAAAAACAATATGATGCTTCAAATTTGAGAACTTGTGTCTTCAAGAAAAAGAAAATGTCATTGAAAGTTACGCAATATATAAGAAGAGTCCAAAGTCATGGGTGTGCTCGAAATTTCATAATCAGAATACAAGTAAACGACATCAAGATGATGGACTTGTTTTATTACATAACCCCATAGCATAAATTAATTATGCAGAGACTTAAAACGGAAGAACTAGCACATTAAAACATCGCTTTTAATTGTGGCATTTTGCTCAAAATTGGAGTAGACTGTTCATTAAATATGAAATCTGTACAAAGTGTTCGGACACGTCTCCGACATGTAGGGACACGCTCCGGCCACGTGTCTGACATGTTCCGATGCTCTTTATGGAATTCTGTTAGTCAAACATGTTGGGGGACACACTGAGGACACGCTGAGAAAGGTCATTTCCTATAGTTCTATTTCGTCCTTGGTAATTAAGAGTGCTCAGTTGCATTTAACCAGAAGTTCTCAGTAGCGTGGAGTCGTGCCCTATTGTCAGTAGCGTCTTCAAAATTCCAAATCAAAAGCACAACATGTGCTGTCGTGAATCGTGATAAACTTCAGCCTTATAGAAGTTACTTTCCATTGATGAAAGTAATACATCCACAGTGGAAAAGAAAAACATTTGTCAAGGGGGGGAAAAAACAAACCTGTTTTGATGGTCTCCCCTTTCCAGAAAAAAATCCAGCAACTAACACAGCAAGTGGTGTAAGTCTTTTTATAGCAATATACATTGGTATATTTACTCCTTTCAAGCTTGCTAAAGCAAATGCCACATTTGCATTGTAGAATAATGAAACTAGGATGAGTTTTTTCGCAGTCGCAAAGTTGATTCCTTTAGCTTTTGTGTATCCCATCACTCGACCGCAGTGTATAAGCAACGTTGTTACCCCTTGCTGCAACATTCGAAAAACATTGTGAATGTTCAGCCATAATCAAAAGCAATGCTAGACCAGCAAAAAGATCAGGAATTTAAGATGGTTCCAAGAAATACCTGGAAAGTGAGGAGAGTCATTGAGTATGCATACTGCATGAGAACTGCTTTGTTGATGAAAACCATGGCCATTGAAGCAACTCCATAAGATAAGGCAGCAAATAAACTATATTGACAAGCATTAAGTTACGATAAAAAAAAAAAAGATTACAAGCCTCAGAAATGTGATACTAGTTGAGCCAAAGAGACGTGTATGAAAGATGTAGCTTGAGAAGTGGCAAAGGCTATGATCCTGAGATGCATATTGTAGCTAATCTAGGGTAAAGAAAATAGAACCCAAAAATAATAATGATCAAAACGTACATCAAAGCCCAGGCCCCGTTCCTTCACTAAAGGAAACTATGAAACAATCTGAGCATACGGTTTATTGAGAGAGCCAGCTGTGTGAGACAAATGCAGGAATTCAATTTCTGCTGATGTCCGTGCAATGTAAAACAAATCTAAGTCATTGGGTTTTGCTCGTTTAGTCTTTCTACCATCATTCTTCAATTTTCTTTTCAAAAGAAGAAAGAAGTTAAATATTTCTCTAAATAAATTCATATCGTTCAATATTTGAATACATATTTCACAAATAGTTTTGCAAAATACTTTTAGTTCTACCTTATGGGAGAAACATTTTTTCCCGCAGGAAAAAGTACTCATCTCCAACTGTAAAGTGTAAACCACCTAAACAAGAACTGGTTCGGGTTTCACTTTTACGAAACCAGTTCAGGAGATGAATCGAACGGAGTCTTGATTTACAAATGAGACAACACCACCACCCCACAAAAGCACAGAATTGAAGTACAAATACTAAATTGAATCAGTATCTAAACTCAACAGAATAACAGCACAGACAATAGAAGCATTTCATAACGAACAAAAACCAACCTCAAATACGGAGCCATGTTAGTATTAGAATACACGCGACTGTCCATGGATCCACCACTGAGTTTCAACAAAAATCAGCACCACCACTCGTTCAAAACCAACAATTGCAAACTCTACCACTCCAAATTCACTTCACCCAAATCGGATAAGCTCCGCAATCAATTTTTCCCCAAACCCTGCCATTAAAAACCCAAATCATTTCACTACCTTACCCTAATTAACAGATCCAAACCCTGAATAAAAATAATAAAACACCCAAGGGGTTGGCCCCGTAGTCTAAGGCTTGAGATTAAGGTCTGCTCCTCTTGAGGTCTTGGGTTTGAAACCAGTCATGCGCTTTGGGGCCAGTCCATACATCATGCTTTAATTGAGAATCCGCAGGTGGGCAGTGAGATTGGTATCCAAGATTAGTCAAGGAGCGCGTAAGCTTGTCCATACACATGAGGTAGATATAGAAAAGAAAACAAAAAAAACCTGAAAAAAAACCCATCAAATACTAACTAAATCAACAAATGGATCGGAAAATATTACCTGATGAAATATCCGATTCGGATATGAATTGGGTCGAATACTGTTATGTATACACAAAAGGAATAAGATTACGTAATTTGACAAGGTTGTGGAATTGAACTGAGGGTTTTATTTATTGGATCGAGAGGGAGGAGAAGTGGGACTGAAGAAGAAGGGCAGTGAATAAACTGTTGAGTAAAGGTTTTTTATTTGCGTCAAAAAGTTCGATTGAATTGCGGAGTGTGTATAATTTGGAGCATCTGTAACTGTAAACTATGGGGAAAAATGTACATACGCGAGGATGGTTGAGGTTTTCACGCGAGTTACCCGAGGCCATGTGGACAGTGTCGCCTTTCGGAGACAGCTTGTGGGGGAGGGAGAGAGAGAGAGGAGAGAGGAGAGAGAGAGAGAGAGAGAGGCCATCGCAATCAGAGGGAGAAAAATGGCTTTGGTGGGAACGTCCGCCAATGGAAATTTTTGCGGGACGAAACGGTTAAATTTGAAAGAAGTAGGACCCGGAGGAATACTGTGTTTGATTGGGGTCCAGCGACCTAACCGGGAGAGGCTCCCGTCCAGTGTGCAATGGTCCAGTCCCGTCCGGTATCGACCAATTGTAGAACCTTTTTGGGTCCAAAATAATGATTGGAATCGTTCACTTTCGAGATCTCTTTGAGAACATTGACCATGTCAAAATTTCATTGTTCACATATTATTTGATATCATTTTGAAATGCATTAAGTTTCAGAAAAATGTGTTAAGGTGTTGCAATCCAGTAATGCACATTTTTTTTTTTTTACAAGATTAATGCATTTCAAAATGATATCGAATGATATTCGATTGATGTGATTTTTGATGTGGTCAATGTTCTAGACGAGATCTAAAAAGTGAGCGATTTCAATCATAATTTTGGGCCTAAAAAGGGCCCACTATTGGCTGAGACTAGATGAGACTAGACCATTGCTACATTGATCGGGAGCTCTCCTGACCTAACAATTTCTCTCTGCGCATAATCCCCAATAAGCTTTCTCTTCAATTATTACTCTCATTTCTCTATCTATATCTCTCCACTCATTATCCAAAAACTCCCTCAAAACTCAAACCAAATAAAGGGGCAGTTCATTTGGGGACTTTTTTTTGAATTTACTTCAGTGATCGGAATTGTTTATTTTGTAGAGCTCGTCAGGAACATTACTTAGATAGAAATCATTATCATGATAGTTGCATATCGTTTATCATGTCTTCGAAACATATTGAGAGAAGCGGATTTTGATTAGTGTTGTAATTGTTCTACAAAATAAATGTGTTTATGGCTTTTCATCTATGAACATAACTCTGAGAATGGCTTCTTTCGACCAGCTATAATAACTTCTCTTAAGGTTGTCCATAGAGATTCTAAATCCACGGAGGGACCACATCACTCGTAAACTTGTACCACCCCGCCAAGAGCTAGTTGTTCACAGCAAACGCTGAGGTGCAAGGTACGAGGAAGTGTCGCCCGCACACCCTGACCCTGCGACCTCCTGAACCCAAATCTTGTGAATGGGAGCCATTCGCCATTAGGCTACCATCTACTGGAGTCTGATGACAATTGATGGTAGAAGCAAATAGATTCATCATTTCTCCGACCCTGAAACCCGAAACCCCATCCAGCATATCCATCCCAGTTGATGGTATAGCCAAACTCTCTCTCTCTCTCTCTCAACAAGAGTAGGCAATCTAACAAAAACTATCATCCAAGCACAAGTAATATCTTACCGCGTATGAGTTCCACGAATGGTCACATAACTGCAAAATCCCTTGTCCAATTCATCTACATTTACATTACCCAAAAGTACAGTTACAGTTGACCGTGTATTAGCCATCCCATCATAATTGAGGACTTAAATCTGCATACAACTTCGTAAAGTACAACGAACACCAACATTCTTAAGCAAAGAGATTACAAATTATTAGCTAGAAACAGTCGCAAGTGGCGGCATCTGATCATCCATTTTCTCAATAGCAATTTGTATCATAAGTCGCAAGCCCCCCCAACTCCGGACCTTCTAGTCGAGGATTGTCCTCAAAGCTACACAAGGCCAATTACAAAAACATAGAGTCAAATAATCGCAGGCAGGAAGAATGTGCGGATAGTAGGACATTTAAAAGGAAAAGACCAAAGTGGGCGAGACACAACGCTCCACGTCTATACAAAATCGAGTACAGGCAATATCACTAAATCAACTAGCATAATGAGTCATAAACAATCAATTTAAGGCTCCGAATGTGCCAACCTTTGTTGGGATGCATAGAGTCTCAACTCTCAAGTAATATGAGAGTTCCACATCTTTATAAAGCTCAAACTAGTTACAAAAATCTCATTTCTTTTATAGACATCACAGTACAATCAAGACCCAGTAGAGCGGTTATTAATTTAAGATCAGATAGTAGAAGAAG
Organism: Rhododendron vialii; assembly: GCF_030253575.1. NCBI lineage: Eukaryota > Viridiplantae > Streptophyta > Magnoliopsida > Ericales > Ericaceae > Rhododendron > Rhododendron vialii. The sequence goes on from NC_080559.1 coordinate 5,401,005, forward strand.
AGCTACAAATTGTCCTCTTTACTACTCTCTCTATCCCAATTTGTTTGTCCCTCATTCTACTCTAACCAAATAAAGAATTGTTTAAATCTTTCAATTTATAATAAGTTTCTGCAACATGGCACTCGTTCGATAGATCTTGGTCAGTTTTGTTAAACAAAGTTTTCAAAATGTTATAAATTAAAAGATATAAGCAATTTAAAAGTGGCACGAACTCCCAAAGAGGACCAACAAATTGGGACGGAACATCATTATATCGTAATCAAAAACTTTAAATTCCACAGATACAAGCACGATTTCAGAAAATAAATCTATGGAAGTGAACCAAGTAGAAAGTACATAAAAAAGCTGCATCCTACTCTCTTACACTCACAAGGCTCCTGCTTGTTGAAGAATCCCTCAGAGGTAGTACGTAGGACATTAGCCCCCATTTTTGTTTGATGTTTTTTTAGTTAAAATGTCGTCTGACACATCTAATTAGGTTTTATTAGATCTTAGCCTATCGGGTAAATTTTGCAAATGAATGGACATCCTTGTAAGCTCACCCCCAACTCCCTGAGTTGTGTTATGGAGTCTATCAGATATTCATATAGACTCTTTACTAGGTTATCAAAAAGATTCCAATCAGTCGAAGTTAGTAGCTTGATAGCTTCCTAATTCTTGAGTCATAGATCTAGTATAATCTGTGAAAACCAAAAACAAGAGGCACCTACGGCACAAGACCCAGCTTAGGAGAATTAGGTAGCCTAAGCCCAGTTCTTTTTTCTAGTGATATTACATCCAATGCCTCAAAATGCTGCAGGGCATATAGAATTAGGAGAACCACCAGCCTAATAAATCCACTATGCATGCAATCTTTCCATTCATCAGAGAATGAGTTCGTTTGGAATCTTGGTGACGATGCTCTGTCCGCCTTAGGGAGCATTTCTATGCATACAGTCACCTTCTACTTGGTTTAGGCATAACCCTCAAAGAAGTCCCTGAGATGCCTAGAGTCCCTCTTCTACCTGGTTTAGTATTCATAACCTTCAAAGAAGTCCCTTTTCAGCTAAAAAAAACACTGAACAAGGCTATCTTTACCCCTTTCCTACCCATTAGTCATCCAAACCCAAATTTAGCCATTGTTTAGACCCTCAAATAGCCTGTCTTACCCATTATCCATCCAAACACTAATTCAGCCACCTTATAGACCGTCAGATGCCCTTTCTTTGAAAATCCTGATAGTTGAAACTTATGGATAACAAGCAAAAACTTATATACTTCACCCAGATAAGCTAGAAGCCTTCTTATACCATTAAGACCCTCAACCCAAGAACCCATTCCTACTCTAAAGAAAATAACTGATTTGTAGGAAGTATTAGGCTTTGCTTCCCCAATCTATACAATATTTAGCGTAACTCACCAAGTTCACTCAATGAGTACAACCAACTAATCGGTCACAAAAAGATACAAACGAATTCAACAGAATCAACACTACAAACGGGAAGAACAAATTAAAAACAGGATAAGACAAGGAAACCTTACTTGCTCAATGGAATGTGCTCAAATGGACCAGAGGTAGGGATCGTTCCACAAAGGTTGTTCTTTGAGACATCTCTGGAAACACATGCACGTGTTTTAGTCAACAAATCATGGTGAATACTCTTCATGACACAGATATTTAGAAGGCCATGTTCTTACACAACTTTCAGGCTTGAAATACCACGGAGCTCCCTAGGGATTGGTCCAGTTAACTGATTATCATTAAGACGCCTGCCAAGTCCAAAGAGTAATCACGACTTTATTACCAAAGTGCATTTTAAAGAGTACATAGATATAATTGGCCCAGTATAGGCGAGTATGACAGGCTCAGCCTATTTAATGCAGCCTGAGTTATAAAAGACATGAGATCATAGTTGTCAAATCGTGAATCGAATCGAGAATCGAAATGGTCATTTTTTGAATCGTGAATCGAATCAAATCGTGAATCGCTCTGATTCAGTCATGACTTCTATAATGCATAGAAACCTATGCTTATTGATTAGGGTAACAACAATATATACTACAAATGAAAGATTTAGGCCTAAATCAATAAATATTTTCTTCTAAATGATGATTTGATAATAACGTGGAATATTAGGTAAGTTGCTTCTATTGCAACTACAAAAAGATGATGATTCGTAAAGCCTACTTATGGTTCTTTTTGTACGAAAGAGTTATAAGTACAAAACAAACCCTTAGAAGGTCTATAGGGTTGTTATATTCCATTTATCTTCCTCATTTTCGATTCACTCTCATAATAAATCTCTTTTTCTTATTATCTATCCAAATAACATAGACAAAAGATGACATATAACAATACTAGACCTTAAAAAAATATTTGAACCCTTTTCAAACAACAAAAGAAGCAAAACAAGAGTAAAAAATGAATTTCAGAAATTTTAAGTGAATCGAATGATTCACTGATTCACTTACGATTCTTAGCTATTTTTGATTCGGCAGCCTATCCGTATCGATTACCCACCGAATCGTATCGAATCGTACGATATGAATCGTAAATCACCGATTCACTTACGATTCTCAGCTATTTTCGATTCGGCAGCCTATCGTATCAATTACCCACTGAATCGTACGATACGAATCGTGAATCGTACGATTCTGACAACTATGGTTATAAACCATTCTTGGCGACATACGATATGAATTGTAAATCACCGATTCACTTACGATTCTCAGCTATTTTCGATTCGGCAGCCTATTCGTATCGATTACCCACCGAATCGTATCGAATCGTACGATACGAATCGTGAATCGTACTATTCTGACAACTATGCATGAGATGCATTGATCCAAAGGGGAGAACTTTTTAGATACACCCCAATAGGTAGCAAAACCTATATTAAATAAAATATGCAGCCTAAGGTTTGCAGAATCACACTCACGCTACAAACCACATGATGAAACCTGGGTTCAACAAATTCAAAATAACACCCACACAGTTCAATACATGTAAATAATGTTTGTTGACCAAGCTATGTGACATCAAGCAATGAAGGAGAGGGAATAGCAGCAGCAAAGACGGACAAATCAACAATGGGGCAAAAACAGGGAACTATATAGCAGAATCTGAAGCTCCAGTTAAGGAGAGGAGAAAGCATAAAAGAGGAAAGGAGGATTAGTAGTAGGAGGAGGACGAAATGACTGGCTGAGAGAGCGGCAACGGAAAGATGAGATGTCGCAGGAACGCACCAAAGCAGCCACTGCAGCAGCAAAACAGAAATCCAGAGACAGATAAGGAGAGGAAGAAGATAGAGGGGGAACCAGAAGCCTCCTAGGGTTCTTTTTTCAATCCATTGTTCCTACAGATGACTAAATGAGACATCATTTTAACAGGGAACATAAAGCAATCCTAATCCTCCCTGCTAGGTGTAACCTCGATGTTGGCCCAGGTGAAAAAATAAGCCAATTAAAATAATCGCAAAAAATGAACCAAAAACTAAATGAAGAAAGTAACCCTAAACTACGTCAATATTTGTGCTTCACAAAGAAATATTTCAATCTCAACTTTTAACACCAGCATTGGTGCTGAAAACAATAGGGAGAATGCATAAACATCGCGGAAAAACAAGTGATTTGCAATTTACTTCACAGTTTCAACATAACTACAAAACAATGTCCATGATCACAAGATGAACCAACAAGACAATGCAGGATTCAAGGAAATTTATTAGGAATCGAGATAAAAATATACCAAGATCGACTGAAGACATGGCCTGAAACACAAACCTTTTGGGACATAATCAGCGTAAGAGTAAACAAGATGATGCGAGCATACTCACAAGAATACTAGCGATTTCAACTTGCCCAATGAAGGAGGGATGATCCCTGAGATGTTATTGTCATACAAGTCCAAGCTAATTAGGCTCTTCAAGTTACCTAGCTCAACTGGGATGGTTCCTTGAATGTTGTTTTTGTAAAGCTCCCTGCATTCGCAGAAAATTCTGCACTAAGTAATTGCATTGACTCCTTGCAAAGAATTTACAAGGACACTTTAACCAGTACTAATTAGACTGAAAAGTTTTCGCCAAAGATAGGATGCAAACAATGAAAATTCATGTGTGATAGCCTGAAAGGAAAGTAAGGAAAAGCATATACTTACAGATATTGCAGATGCTCAAGTTTTCCGAGTTCAGGAACAAGATGACCGGACAAGTTTGAATTGCCCAGATCCCTGCAGAAAAAGTATCAGTGATGCAATGGTGTAAGTGACAAATCATCAATAAAGACCCCGGGATTCTACACTGTAATGACTAAAAGAGGAGAGAAATAGAAATTTAACATGTATAGAAAGGAAAAAGAGGGGGGGGGGGGGGGGGGGGGGGGGGGGGGGGCGCGGGGGGTGTGGTGTTTAAAACTAGCCAAGTAAAAAAAATTTGAAACCCGAAAATCCCAAGCATGATCAGTGCAGCGATGTTCCTTCAAACATCAAAGACAAAGGACCAGAACCGAGAGAGTGGCACCTCAAAATATCTACTTATTTAAAGAACAAAGTTTTCGTATAACCTCCTATTTACATCAATTCAAGATATTAAAGCCAGAGGATGTAGCATGCGGGCATGTGGCCAATAGTTCCTATGTTAGCCCCGAAAAACACAATGCATGCCTAAAAATAAACCATGAGTAAGACACTGTACTAACTTAAACGCCATACCAGTCTTATCTGATTCGTGCCACAAAACCATTAGGCCATGTTTCCTCGGGCATGTTCCCAAGCTTGTTCCAGGATAACACATTGTATACCAAAAACAAACCACAAACCATAAGTATAACCACTCAATTAACTTAACCATCCTCTGACGTAATGATATGGGTTCTCATCCGTTCTTGCAAATAACATTAGTTTATATTAATTGTTAAGTTCTTGTAATAAAAATAGTATAAACTAAAATTAGTTTACTTCGTTTCTATTTTCCCAACCAGCATATATAACAGTAACCATGTAATCCCAATCTATTTTCTCAAATTCTTTTTAGGTTTCTCCAAGTCATTTCTTTTTCAGCATCCTCATCCCTCCGGATATGAGGTAAGTCCCTCGTGGCTAACGGATGCATTGACTTGAACCAATAGTTCGGAAGCAACCATCCTGCCTGTCTGCTATGATGTGAGTAAGTAGGGAAAGGGTGCTACTCAAATTTTCAACCAAAACTAATTTTCCAACGCTCATTTTGCTGTTCATAATTTACAGCTATGCCATTAATGAAGACTTTACTAAAAGTTGTGCTTAGATTTGGATAACTCCCTACTAAAATGAAGCTTTCACTTAATTTTTAATCAAATTTGGAGATGTTCTAATGGGTTGTAAGTTTCAAGTAGCTCTTTCTTCTTCTCCAAGGTCACCTACAGCTCTTCATTCCTCAGTGTGCGTCTGCTGAAACTTGGCACTTCAGGCGTCTCGAAGAGACAACAAAGGGGCAGCCCTCTCTCTCTACCTCGGTCTCGGTTTATCATCATGTATTGATCTGGAGAAAAGGACACCCTCACACCGACTAACACGGGCTCACAAGAAAAGATTCTCTTCGAGTGAACCAGCCTATGGGGGGGGGGGGTGTTGGGGGCGTGCAAACAAGCCGATCTTCATCATGTTTGAGCTACTAAACAAGCCTAAAATTCGAGTAAACGAGCCAAGCTCAGTTAATTTACTTAACGAGCCAAGCTGAGCTTTGAGTGTTGAGCTCAGCTTTTACTAAACGAGACTAAAACTCGAGCTCGAGCTCGGTTGATTACTAAACAAGCCGAGCCACGAGCTGCTTGGTTCGTTTGCAGGCATGCAGCCCCATTTTATTGCCTATCCTTGCCTTTTGGGAAGGACAAAAACGAATCGGTATGCTAATTCCTCCGTATGCCTATATCTACCTTCAAAAGTTCAAATATACACATCTTGATATATATATATATATATATATATATATATATATATATATATATATATATATATATATATATATATATATATATATAGAGAGAGAGAGAGAGAGAGAGAGAGAGAGAGAGAGAGAGAGAGAGAGAGAGAGAGAGAGAGAGATGTGCATACAAGCGAGTGACGCGGTTATCTTGATTGCAGGTGATGTGGAACCAGGTACATGGATTGACGAGGTTCGGATCCCAGCTCTGAAGCACCTTGTCCGGATCCGACAAGCTCCGGCGGAGCGCCGAAAGCGCGTCCCCTTCCGAATTCCCACGCACTTCCAAACCCACAACTGATAACATCACAACACCCATCAGCAGCATCAAGCTCAAGCACCCAGCCATGGCGCCCCCTTCTGCCCTTTTCCTCCTCTTAATTCCTTGTATCGTTCTGCTATCTGGGATTTAGTTTGATTCTGTAAGAAATCACCGGTGGGGAAGATGAGAGAGAGAGAGGAGGAGGAGGATCGGTTTTGGGAATAACAGAGTAAAGTACTATTGTATGGGGGAAGAGGAATCTTTTTGTTTGTTTATCATAGTAACCCTTTACTTTATGGTTTTGATCAATTACAAACAATGTTAATCAGTTTGGATATGATTCGGTTCGTTCCGCTAACTAAAACAAGTAATTACTCGAGAATTTATTTTTTTAATTAAATGTGTTGTACTCTGAAAGAATAACATGTCTTATAAAGCAGGAAATAAATACATAGTAAAAAATCAGAATAAGGTCGAAACAAGATTGGGTGGTGCAGTCGTTAAATTTTCAGGCAAACTCGAGCAGAGCTCAAATTCAATAAAAATATGGCGAGACGATTTTGCCTGAATTTGAGTCGAACTTGAGCTAGTTATTTATGATCTTACAGGTCTAGAGCTACAAATAAGACTTTCTGAATTATCGAAATTTTACTTTTTGGTTTTGGTCAATTAAATAAGGAAAATTCCGGGGACACGTCTCGTACGCACAATCGTGTTATGTGGATTCTCCTAAATTGAACAACTCTCTCGATGTAGTTGTGTTCGATTTTAAAAGTGGATCATATTATTGGTCTTTAAATAATGTTAATCAATTTGAATATAAAAAAAGAAAAGAAAAAAGAAAAGGGTGTGGGTGAGATGCGTTTAGTGGTGGGGTACAGCTGGTAAGTTATTGGTTTAATTAGTGGGATTAGTGTTGGGTTCTGTGTTTTTGTTTTTTCCCTTTTTTCTTGGTTGCTTTTGCAAAGGCCAAAACTTGAAAAAATTAAAATTTGTTGGTTAGTTACTTACTTCGTATTTTAAATGGTATGATTTGTTGTACTACTTTGTAAGCGGTTTGGTAAGTTTATGCTTTTTGATCATAATAATGTTTTTCGTAAGTTGATTACTCCAGCATGCTCTAGTATCAAATACATTTAAAGTATGTTATGCATATGTTAAACGTGGAGAGAGAGGGGGAGGAAAATAAATTTAAGGGTGCTTTCATATTTTGTAAAATCAGCCAGAGCATTAAGGGTTCTTGAAAAATAATGGACTTAACTCAAATAAATTTTTTGTGCAATATGAATCTTGTTTGATAGATCTCGATGAGATCTGTTGAACGATGCAAAAAAAGAAAAAAGAAAAATTATGTTCGTGAATACATAATTTTTAAGTTTAAAAATTGAAAATATATACTTATTTTTGCTCAAACTTTAAAATTTGGGTTCAAAGATTCTGTTGGAGATGCGCTTGGCAGGTGTTAATATTTGGAACATATTCATAAGGTCAACCTTCAAACTTTTCCTTGAAACGAGTACAAATGTATTAATTCATCTATTTCAATGGATAACTTACCATTTCAATGTTCAGAATTACATATCTCTAACTTTAGAAAAATATGTAAAATTTCAAATTGTCCGTGCCAAAATAAAGGCCGAATTGACTGCTCAATACCGCTTTACAGGAGATGCTTGGCATCCAAGAATTAATTTTTTTTGGTCTTTTACGGCGGCTGGTGAAGTCAACAAAAAGACTTCTCCATTTCTAATACTAGTGCGTTGCATCCCTTTTGGTGGTGGTGGAGCAAGTACAACTGCCCAAACCTAAACCTAAGATTGGTTATGATTTTTATTGCACGGTCAAAAAGTTTTGCACCCTGCAAAGCATTTTCTCCATTTCTTTCCACTTAAAATATGCTAATCCATTGTAAAGAGAAACCAACCAAAAAAAAAAAAAGAAAAAAGCAGAGGTTATACCGGTTGAAATTTAGTTAGATAAATGCTATTATCTTTTTCTGTTTTTTTTGTTAATTTTTTTGTATTTTTTTTTTTTTGTGTTATTCATTCATCTTGACGAGAGCATTGGAAAAAAAAATAAATCCAAAAGCCGAGTAAATATCACTACAAAGAAAACACGCCAAAACAGAACATTTCTGCTTATTTTTCTCTTACTGAAACGAATCCGAAAAGTTGTGATCAAAAGCTAAAAAGATTCACTACCAACGAAAACAAATCAAGATTAGTCAAACTCAACCTTATTCGCATTTCATAAAGTAGAATTCCCCCCCCCCCCCCCCCCCCCTGAAGGGAAGAATTAACACAATGGAAAAAGAGGAGAAGGAGAAAAGGTGCACAACCACCACACTGCAATTCTCCAGATTGTGCAAGGGATAAGACTCTGGTTTCTCCCCGGAGTTGCGGTCGTCACTTCGGAATTAATACCAGATCCAAGTGAACCTAGGTTTGGAATGGACATTATACTTCCAGAAAACTACTTCGCTGCAAAATCTAATCTACGCATATCATCCAAAGGACTTTAGTCTTTTACAAATTTAAATTATAGTAGTCTGAAATCTACAACCAACCGCATCACAATACCTTCGCCTCACTCACTGTGTCCCGATTCTCTGAACCATTTGTTTAGTTTATCTTTCCCATTTTTTTTCACTGACACTACCCTTGAATAATCCAAACAGCAACAAGGGGAGACAACCCCAACCAAGAAAAAACAGCAGTTATCAGTGAGTAACGTACATGGAACAACAAAATCCTAAAAGCAATAGAAAGACGGAACTAGCACTGTTCATCGTTTACGCTCTGACCGCCACTTGTACACTGGTCTGGAGGTTGGACAGACAATTTCATCTTCACGGAGCTTGCGTTTCCGCCCCTTTTTCTGATCCACGATTTGCATTTAGTCACAACCAATAATAGGATAGAAGAATTCAACAAATCTAAAACATTAGTACCTTCAGTTCTTTTTGCATAGCCATATCCATGTATAGTTTCTCCAAATCATTCACTCTGCCTTTTCGCGCTGCTAGCTCTCTGTAGGAAGCAGCTGTTTTCCTGCACGAGCACAGCTTTAATGTCATACAAAAGAACGGAAGACTGAACTAAGAACCTAGGATCACGAGAACTTGGGACAAAAAATGGTCCACTGACCCCCCATCCCAAACATCAAATATCAAAAAATTGAACAAGAAAATTCAACATGAAGAACAGCATATCAGAGCTGATGAACATTTTCAAATTGATTGCAACTCCGTATCTAGCTCGTACAACTGTAAAAGAGACATGCTAAATGAAGAGGTGATCATTAATGAAAGAAATAATCGGTGTCCTGTACCCACTCTTCCACCTGAGAAAGGAATATTAACATAGTACAGGCCAACCAGGTAATGGCAACATATACCCAAAAGATATCTAGACGGCAGTAAAAACACAATCTTATAAAGGAGCAATGTGAAACATTATAGAAACGTGCATTGCGCAAACCCAAAACCGTAGGACATTATTTGGGTTGAGATGTCTGGTGATCAGCTTCGCAATATTTGCATAAAGCGGATACCCTCATATTCGTACCCACAATCTCAATGTTAATTAGCCAATTTTTAGCCTATGCGGCTATGCCACATGAAGTCAGGTACTGGTGTCGGATACGGTATGCTCTGTGGCGAATCTGTCCAACTCCTATTTCAGAGAGAGGAATATGGCGTAATTTACATTTTCCATCAATATTTCCAGAATTTTAGGTATGTTTTTCTATTCGAACTTTTATGGTAAACTAATATTACAAAATACGAACTAGGGAAAATAGTATGAGAAAATCCTAGCATTTTGCCAAAGCGACAAATTGGTTTATCAATTTACGCCCTCAGTTTTCCTTTTTAAAGGGGAAATAAAAAGACAATACTCCATTTCTTCTCTCTTCCACTCCCTCCTTTTCTCAAAACCAAAACCATCCTCCTATTGGTATCACCGGCACCAATGCCACTTCCCAACAACCCCGACATGTATCTCCATTTGTAATTATTAAACCCATAGAAAAGGCAGCAAAAAACATGACCTTCCACCCATTGTTCCATTCCATGCTATGTTACATGGTCTTGAGTACAGATGTCGGATGTGGGTACATGTCTAAGTATTGGATTCATCTAATTTTTATTTCTAGAATATGGGGACACGCTGGAATATTTTCTCTTGCTAAATGAGAGGTTTCATTGAAGAAACAAATCGGATACAAGAAGGTAAAAACCTTCAACAAGAAGGGAAGATAACAAAAGAAGGATAAACCTTAAAAAACAAACAAAAAAAAACAAATGGGAAGGAACTAGGATAGAGTAGGGCCAAAAATACAAAGAGAACTGGACCAGCTTCTTCGAATAAGAAGGTTAAGCCTCGCAGTCTTCACAGCTCTGAGCATCAGGACTTTAGTATAACAGCAAAGGAAATCTGATCAATCACCAAGATGGGGATCGGGATGACTTCAAAAACTCTATTATTTCCCTTAATCCATATGTAGGAACCTGTAGCCGCCAAAGCAGGCTTCCTCAATGTGCAATGAAATATTTTCTGTTTGATTTTGCCAACATTCCAAGTGATGAGCTAGGGCCAGGAAGATAGAGAACTAGCTTGCTGATCAAAATCAAACCAATCAACCGTAGGGTGGTGAGCTCTGATAGCATCCCAAGTACGAGGGAGCCAGTAATCATGCCAAAAGAAAGTAGAAGTCCAATCCCTAATGGAATATTTGTCAAGTGGCTTTGCTAAGACCCTTAACTTGACGAGTTTCCCCCAAGTCCATGATAAATCTGTAGGCGGATAAGGATCCATAGTCCAAAAAGATTTAATCTTCAGAAAACACTATGACTCCACTTCATCCAAAGAGAATACCCGACCAGATATGCCTCAACAAGGAAGCTTGATTCCAATCCACTACCCTTATAATACCAAGACCACCTCCCTTTACAAGAAGAACTATATTAATCAGTATCAGAAAACTAGAAATGTTTCCCTCCTCACTTTCCTGTAACTATTTTACATATGGCACAAATATCAAAACAGATGTTAAAGTAATCACTTCCACAACAGAAAGTTCACTCCTGAAATAGACAAATTTCACTGCATGAAAATGGTCTATGTGATTAACATGCCTTGGTTATTTTCACTCATCTTTGTTGTGTTATTCAGAAGGGATTTTTTTTTTGTAAGACAACTAATCCAGACTTAGAATCCAATTGGTATTTCTTTTGTTTATGCAAAACAGATTTCAGCAGCTAAAATGATATAATCCATATGAAGTTGGAATTGGAGAGCACTAATCTTGGGGTGGGAAAGTGTGATATAGTCAAAACAAGGTATTGGTAGTAAGGATTAAGGAGAGAATCAGAAAACCATAATATTTCATTCTCCCCTTTTCATCCAATCCCTTCACTTGTTTTTCAATACATTCAATAAGAAACTATATGTCCAAAATCAAAAGGGACCCAGAACATATTGAACTATTTCTACCTTTTAATATTTTCAGGTACATTCGCCATGACAGGCAACTTTTCCACCTTCGAATTATGCAACTGAATCTCCTTAGCATCCTCCCTGGAAAAAATGAAACAACGGTTTACAGCAGAGTGACCCAGGACATCGAGCGAAGGTAAGTAAAGACAGATAAAAAGAATTGAAGAAATGTCATTAAACAAAAAAGGTTTCCAAAACAGATATTCTAGACATCTTTAACAGTGCTGAATTCTGAACAAAATAACTAAACATAGCTTGATTGAACATCATAGAAAATATTCAATGGTGTATTCTGCTTTTTTGTAAGTACAGTAATGTGATGATGTTAATTAGGAGCTATCTCTATAGAGTAGGCACCGATAACAAACAAACAAAAAAATAAACTTGCGTAGGGAAGACAATGTTATGTTTTCTCCGTTCCTTGTTTAGTATTTGTGAGTAAATTCCAACAGTGAAGCTTTATGCAAGAATATCCTTGAAGGTAAAAATCTTGTTTTATTCCCGTTGTAAGCAAATGGGTAGTAGGTCAAGCATTGGGGGGGCATGTCTCAACATTGCCTTGAATTTGGACAACCCAAATCAAAAGCTTTGCCCGCGATCTAATAAAAAAAACCATCAGGGGTCACTGCTTGGTGCAATGATACAAGGTTCAACTGAAAAGTTCGATAACTGGGGTTCAACTGTTCAAGTATGACTGTATGAGAGCAGCAACTTTGTGCATTTATACCAACTTTAGGTTTCTATGTAAACTACCCTGTGGCCTGCCCATCCCCTCAGTTGCCGGGCGATTAGCACAAGGTACCAGCAGTGGAGCCATTTAGAGAGAAGTAACCCTATCAATAACGATGTTAAGAATCTCATATTTCAAATGTGCTGAAAATGATCAGATATAAACAGCTCAAAAGCAAACAAATCACAGATACATGGCTAAAACATATATTACCACTTTAGCAATTTTTAAATGATGATCTCCAATAAATAGAGATGAATAAAGCTGACTGACACCTGTCTTCGGCATAGTATACATGCTTGTTTGGCAGTTGACTGTCAGTAGACTGCAGCACGGCTGTTAGCTTTTCAATTTTCTGCACCACAGAAAATAATTATCAAACCAGGGAGCTGATAAAGGGAAACCCTTACTCTTAAAGTTGTAAATACTCCCTCCATCTGATAATCTTAGTCCCTCTTTTGGAATCCAACTATTTAAGGAGACATCATCATTACACCTCAAAAAAGTACAAGATTTCAAAGTTGCCCTTTATTTGAAAGTAAGGAGCTATTACTCCAATTTAAAAAAGCAAGGACAAAAAAGGAACTCTATCAACTTTTACCCTTTGACTCGTCAAAATATACATGTATTATAGGACGGAGGGAGTAATAGTGATAAAACTCAGTTACCTTTTTTTCACTTTGAAGTTTCTGCAGGACATATCCTATATCTTGGGTCTTCATTATCATGAGTTCTTCTTCGGTGTATTTGTTAGCTTGACTCCTGTGGCACCAGCTAAGGAGTCAGATTGGCTTGCATTGGATTGTGTCAAGCTACTAAGCAAAGAAATCAAAGTCAACTATATATTACCCTGGTTTGTGGACTCCATTCACAGTTTTTGTATTGATCATCTTAAAGTAAAATTCATCGGGGTTCCTGAATGCTGCTTTCTCTTTGAGTTTCTGTAGAGGAATAAAGCATCATCAAGCAGTAATTAGAATCGAATTGGTCAGGGAAAAAACAGAAAATTCAGATTTCTAATAGTGACAGAAAGAAGTGAACTTTAATAGGTACCTGTAAAGCATCCTGTTTTTTGTGGTACGCCTTCGCACGCACCACATAATCCTTGTGTTTCTCAAGTAGCCCAAATTTTCTTCTTGAACGTCTATGACATAAAAACAAGGCCAACGCACGAGACAGATTATTTCCAAAGGAAACTAAAAGTAAGGTGATTGCAGAGTAAAACAAAGTAACTTACGGCTGAGCTCGTTCCTGGTGAGCCGGTCTATAAACAGCATTCCTTAGAGATGACATTTCCTGGGATAGAGAATCAACCACCCTCACGAAGAAGATATCTTTGTGTGTGAGAAAATAAACTCACACCCTCTAGTTTGCTGCAAATTACAGATAAACAAAGAGCTTTCAAAATGTTTGAGAAAGACACTGCCAAGGTGCAGGTGTTGTAAGAGAGCAGCTTTAGGCTTCGGACTGAATGCAGCTAAGTAAAAACAACACAACCAAAAACAAGTTGGTAAAAGATGCTGCAAAATGTATAACGCAGCTAACTAAAAACAATCATGTGTATTTCGACAGTGATAACAAAAGTCATATTCAATATTTATACTTATATTTTGCTACACAGTCATCAGTTTATTTTACACAGGACCAAAAAAATGTTGAGAGCTTAGAATTATAGGAGTTTTTTCACACATATATACTAGTTTTAAGAATTTTCTTTTTTCCTCCAAGGCTTTGTAGAGGCCAACCTTATAGAACTTTCCTAAATTAACATGAAATTTTTTTGGGGGTATTGCAGGGACCCGGGCACCCGCGGCAACCCCTTCCGACCGCCCCAAGTATAAAAATGATATGCTCCCGGCATCACAATGGCTGAAACATGAGGCCAAACTACATCAAATTAATTGTCTCAACCCTAAACCCTAGCTCACACCTGTTCCATAGTAGCCGACTTCAATCTCCTACTACATGAAACCAAAACCTAAACAAGATATGTCAACAAACATACAGAGATATTGAGAGAGAGACAGAGAGAGATACCGGTTCTTATCGTCGCCGGAACGGAGCTTTGTTCGATGTAAGATTTTGGGGTGTTATAGGGTTCTGATCGACTGGTTAGGGCTCTCTGTCACACACAGACACACAAAACACGTACAGATGCGGTTAATTTCAATGTAACCCCCTAAACTACAAGAAAGAATCAATCGAACCCCCTGAACTAAAAAGTGAACCAGGTCTTGTTTCCGCTGTCTTTTTCATCTATAAATATAAATATAAATTATTATAAAAAACAAGTAAAGTTATTTTTTATACACGTATTTTTTTTCACATTCATCCTACCTTTGACCTCTCCCTTCCATTTCTCCTGTATCATCTTTTAACTTATAATTTAGTGAAAACAACTTGACTAAAAATTACTACAAGAAGTGCTAGTTCGTAACTTTTAGCTTAGCGGAATGAGAATGGAAGATGCTGCCAAGCATCCGTGCTTGGCAGTTGTGCCGAGCGGTCCATGCGGCCGCTCATCTTAGCACCGACGGCTTGAATCTAACCTAAACTATCTGTTGCTCACCATCGATTGTCGAGATGAACGGCTGAATAAGCCGCTTGACACTGCTCCCAGCAAGGTGCTTGACAGCATCTTCGGGTCAGCAAAAATGCCCCCAGTCAGCCTTCTTCAAGACTTCAACTATTACGGGCTGTTTGGCTGGTGGATATAAAGGTGGATAAGATATGCGGCCTGATTACTTCTCCTACTCCCCCTCTTCTCCGGTCTTTGGCAGAGAAAACCCTACTTGGATTTCGCCCTGATTTGCTGAGATCGGATTTGTAATCCACCCCGCGGGTGGATTTGTAACGACAGGGTACCCCCTGTCGTTGAATATGCGGGGTTGGTGAAAGTCTATCTTGTCCTTGAGACCGGAGAGAGAGAGAGAGAGAGAGAGAGAGAGAGAGAGAGAGAGAGAATACCTGCTGTGATGCCCTAGGGTTTACCTGAAGAAAAAGAAGAAAGAAACGAGAAGAAGAAGATCGAACACATTACACATGTGAAGAAATAAATCAGTTTTTAAAGGCAAATTATTGTTTGCACCCCTAGATTTGGTATTTATTTCTAAGTTAGTCCCTTACACTATTTGTAGGAAAATTAATAATTTGGTCAAGGGAGCAACTGGTTGCCTTTGAAATCTCTTTTACCTTAATTTTTTTTTTATAAAAAAATCACTTTTCAATTACGTTTTAATTTTTTTCAGAAAAAAAATATTCTTCTAACAAATAATATGGTTTAAACATTTGTAAGATAAAATGAATTTATTTTATCCCACAATTAATGATAAAATGGAGATGAGATGAAGAAAATGAGTGGTATTTATTGAAAATTTAGCCTAAATAATTTGTTGAATTTTTTTTCTTCTTAAAATTGTAATAAAAATGAGGTTTAAACATTTATAAGACAAAACGGATTTATTTTATCCCACAACTAATGATAAATATGTATTTACGCAATTATAATAAAATTAATCTAATTTGTCCATTAAAATATAAACTGGGGGCAATTGAGTCATTTGACAACTTATCTATTCATATCCACCTTCTATATCCCCTCCTTAAAAAAATATCCAAACACTGGATTATAAATCCACCATTCTTATGAGGTAGGCCCACTCTTCTTATATATCACCCCTTATTTCATATTCACCCTCAAATTCACCTTTCTTCTATATTCATCCAAAATCAAATTCTCCATCGAAACGGACTGTTAAGTTATCGTCATCATCCCAAAAGGCGGAGATAATCACTTTCACAATGTACGAAGATAGCCTTCGCACTTTTAGAGGTAACCAAAACTCTCTCAAAGAAATACTATAGTACCGAACAAAATTCCGTTGTTTGAGTAATTTTTACCCTTTATGCCGAAATATGCATACTTGTTTGAATTTTTTATACGAATGTCTTTTATAAGAGCTCAAAATAGGAATATTCAACCAATTTTTCCTTTCAAAAACCGAAGTCAATAAAAATTTAATTTGATGTTCTCAATTTAAGCCTCCAATTATCTTGGGTTACTCAGGCCCTCGTGACCAATTTTACTACCCAAACCCATTAATGGACCGGAGAGAGAATGCAATGTTCTTTATTTTGTGAGGCATGGTACAGTCCATGACACTGGATCCTATCATTTTTGTTATTTTGTACTTTCAAGATGCTTGAGGCTGAGGTTGGTCCATTGGTACTTTTTCTATATTCTCCCTGCTCCTCTTCTATTTTGTCAATTTTCCACATTCGAAAATTTGGGTAGTTTTTTTCTACTCACATGTAGGGGCGGAGGGAGCATAGGACCAGGGGATCACGTGCCCCACTAGTTCCTCTTTATGTTTAAAAATTATCAAACAAACCACCCATAAGATCCCTCGCTGCACACTTTCCCAAAGACCCCATATACCAGCGAGCGATTCGCCATGGTCCAATCGATTGACGAGGAGCCAAGGACAACCAATGATGGAGCTGGAGGTGGGGGAATATAGACAGTTGCACTGATGTATGTATCATTGCTCGAACTCCCATTGCCTAGTTGTCAGGCTAGTTTTCCATCCCATCTTGTTCGATTGCTTAACTAACTACAGTTGACCCTTCCAAATAGGCTATAGCTCAAAAAATGATGATGGCCATCAGAAGGCCTGAGACCATATAGCCTCGGCCTGTCTAAATGATGGTCAGTGGTCTCTACCCAAGTAGCTGTGGCCATGATCCAAAGGACTCGCAACCTGTCAATCATGCTATCCTTACGTTCCAACCAATTGGCCAATCACGCTATCCTTACCTTTCAACCAACCTCTTCAATTCCGCTTCTGCAGCAATGTATAATCTCGGTCCCTTACTTTGATGCCTACAGCTCAGTTTGTTTTCCAGTGATGGTAAGACTCCGCGAAATACTACTCTCTCGTTTTTTCATCTTCTTCTTCTTGTGTTGTTTCTAAGTGGGCATCATGGCTTATCGAGGGAAAGCGATGTTGCCCACTCTGCTGTAAAAAGGGGGGCACTTTATTTCAAAAAAAGGTTTGTTCCCCCATTAGGCCGAGTAAGTAGCATAATTCCATTCCGGGCTGCGGTTCTTTCCAGCACAGTGATGTATGGCTCAATGCCTTGTTCTATCCGACGCAAATCCTTTTCATCCCTTAATTTAGTGGAGGTGCTATCTATGTTGCAATTATGAATAAATGTACGATTCGTAATTGCACTACAAAGAAAACCTCCACTAAATTAGAGATGGATGGAACAAGATTTTGAACCATATATTAATGTTGCTGGAATGAAGCAGTCACCTTGGAACATAATTATGCTGCTTGCTCGGGCCTTGATGGTGGAACATCCTTTTTTGGAGAATAAAGCGGCTCTCTTCTACGGCAGAGTGGGATTTGTGCGAAAGAAAACTCATGTTTGCTTTGTTGCTAAGTAGCAGACTCCTTCATTGTTCTCAAGAATTTGCTTGCTTTTGTTCATGAACCTGGCATTTTTGGTAGTAAGCCAATCTTGAGTTACTTAGGACCCACATGACCAACTGCACTATCCAAACCACTTGATGGACTGGAGAGAATGCTGGGGTTTTACACTTTCAGGAGGTGAAGACGAGGTTACTCCATCAGTAGTCGTACTAATTTTTCTTTGCAAATTTTTTGCATTCGAATTTTGGGTAGCCTTTACTCGCATACAAACATTATTATAATTTTTATTTGTCTATAGGTTCTGAATTCCAGACCATACAAATTGCGTAAATCCAATTAACACGATGCAAGCAAGGGAAGTTACTCAAGTTTTGTTTTCTCAACAAATTTGCCGTACCTTTTTTTTTATTTTGTTTTTGGGGCCACTGTGCTAGTTTTAGTGGGTTTGTGACAACCATTGCTTAGTGCAGTTGGTAAGTCACTGCCTTCCTTTTGTGAAAGATCTTGAGTTCGAGCCCCACAGCGGGCAGGCCCTTTGAGAGCCAGGGCTATGGATTGCCTCTGGATCCTGTGCTAACCCTAGCACCCCCCTAACCCCAACTGATGTATATCGCCTGACAAAAAAAAAAGTTACAACAACAAACCGATGTTACTCCATCACCTCGAACTTGACCTCTCCTGTGGGCACCAAGGCCGCCCTCCACGACTGCCTATGGGCAGTAAGGCCCCCCTCCACGACCGCTTGAGCTAGAGCCCTGAGTGTTTGTTGTACCCTTTAGTACGAGTGATAATGTGATATGCTTGTTAAGAAATTTTGTACTACGCTTCTAGCACCTTTGCAGTAGATAGAAATGCTTAGACTTGATTGCAAGTGGAGGAGTAATCTGCATATACTGCATTTATACATGACTACAAATTGATTACTAGTATTTATGGCATATGCCCATCACAGGATTTGAACTTGAACCACAGATGGAGGCTTAAACCCGTTGTCTCCCCCTGCTTAACCCGCACCACCTTCCGGTTCCTTGAACTCTCCTCCTCTCACATTTAACCCAAACTTGGTGTCACCACTATACACGTTCCAGTGAGTAACAAGTTCATGATCCCGGTCATCTTTTCGTGGCACCGACGGAAGAATACAGTCTCCTCTAGAGGACGCCGCCTCCACTTTTTGCTTCTTCCTTAGGGATGAGGAACTCGTGTCGCCATCAGGAGGTGGCTGAGAGTGTGATGCCAGCTGCTTATCCTCGGCCAGTGGTAGGGTTTCGGAGGCTTTAAGAGCACCACTTAGTTTTTGCTGCTCCTCAATTATTTTCTGCAAGTATTTCCCCTGAGCCTCTATTCTCATTTGTAACTGCCTTTGTACCTGAATTATTACCGAGCACAGAATCGAACACATGAACAACAGAGGCGACATTTTCATTGTTCCTTGAAAACTAAAAGGATGCATTTCGCACCAAAATGCTAGAGG
This sequence comes from Rhododendron vialii, assembly GCF_030253575.1. Classification (NCBI taxonomy): domain Eukaryota; kingdom Viridiplantae; phylum Streptophyta; class Magnoliopsida; order Ericales; family Ericaceae; genus Rhododendron; species Rhododendron vialii. The sequence continues at coordinate 5,420,343 of NC_080559.1, forward strand.
TGACATAAGGAACATAAACAAGAGTCAAAAACCTTGTCAAAAACCTAATAATCAGTAATCTGAAGTTATCTATGGTATCTAGCAGAACAAATACGGTACAAATACCGAAATTTGTTGCTGGGTCTAGCTAACCAGAACCAAACAGAGACATTAACCAAGAAAACGTGGAGACTATGTGAATGAACTCATTGTTGTTGCACGAAAATGGAAATTAGGTAAAAGGCATTTAGTTGAAAAAGGATTCACAGAGCATGTGTTGTCACTTCTTGAAATGATGTTGTAATAAACTTTCAAATGTTCGTCAGATGGTTCATGGTGATGTGCCTGCTCTAAGCAAAGTGATGGTTTAGTCCACAAAACCGTGATACGGGTAACAATACGGAATGTTTTGACAAAGGTACCCAGATAGGGCACTCCAGTCCTCCACGCTGCAGTAGGTGAATATAAGATTCACATGTAATGGTGAAAAGAATGCTTTGGAAAACATAAATTTCCACAGCATACCCTTTTTAAAATGAAATTTCTGAAGTAAGGGCATGATTCATTATTGTCAAGTATCCAGTGCATTTAGATGTGAGGGCTTGTCCTTATATCCACAACAAGTTTATGTAATATTCCCAGGTTCCATAAATGGAGTTGCGAGATGTTGACATCAAGACAAACAATCCATCTTATGACGCCTAGAAGACTAGGTAAAATTCACCGGAGACAAACTGCAATAACAATGCATCAAAAAAATTGCAGACGTATCATCTCTACTTCAGCAATCAAAAGCAATATGAGCCTGGAATCAAACCTCAAGTTGCTCATGAAGACGCTTTTGCACCTCCATCTGCATCTTCAGTGCCTGGTTTATCTGCACCCCCCTGAATGATATGCACAGATTTAAAAAAAATACTAAGCTTCTAAACACTTGGTCACCCATTATATATTAGCTGACGGAATCAGAAGAGCTACAGTAAAAGATTTTGGAAGAGGACATAGATACCCACGGGGAAGAATCCATGTCGTTAAGGCTGTCTCCAGAACCTTTCTTCTGATCTTTAGAACCTAAGGTCAACAGTGTTCAACAATTTCTAATTTAGATGCTCAAGAAGTGAATGATGCTACACACACACACACACACACAGAGAGAGAGAGAGAGAGAGAGAGAGAGAGAGAGAGAGAGAGAGAGGACACATTACCATCAGCTGGAGACTCGGGCAGGTACTTTGCAAGGCGATACTTCTATACAACAAATGACAAAGACAAATCACAATCAGCTGACTGATGTGCCACTAACAAGAAACCAAACCACATAAAAGGATGACCACACACCTGTAAATGGCTTTTCACATGATATATGGTAAGTCCAGGTACACCCATCACTCTAAGAACACCTTTAGGTGTTGCTCCTGAGATATAAACGGTAAAGGCCCAAGGGATGTAGATAAATAATATAAAGCTCCAAAGGCACCAGCTAAATTCATCACAACTAAGGCATTCAAATATGGTTTTCAGAAGCAGTGGTTTTCAACGCAATCATACACAGCCACTCACAGGTGCATCTCTACGAAAGTAAGGCTGCCGGGGAATAAAAGTATTCGGCGCCATTGCAGGAATTTTAATTGACTTATTCAATCTATGACAAAGTATAAATTTTACATAAAGTTGAGAACCACGTACACCCAAAGTATCAAAAAGAGGACTTTCTCTCTACCTTCATCTAACTCTATGGGGTTTTCTACAGGAAACAAAAGAGAGCGATAGAATTAAAGATATAAAAACAACAGCAGCAGCAAAATAGACTAACTTGATCTTTTTTTTAAACACTTGATCTTTTCCTACATTCTTAGATACAAACCTCTCACAAGTCACAACTCTGATTATCTTTAAAGTTCAAAACAAACTATAGTTGAAAGTTTAAAATAAGTTATACATCTATCTACCAAATTAACTTGACTGCAAATATTAACAAACACAAAACAAAGTTCTGTATGTTTGCTCTATAAAGTGGTTAATTTACCCTAAAAAAAAAGTTCTAACAAACGTAAGCAATTGCAACAAAAAAAAACAACAGTTTATAAGCATCACTTACGATAAGGATAAGTGTAAACGACAAATAAGCAATGAAGACTCAAATTACTGCAAATCAGTTTCAAGGATGGTCCTCGCTTTGGTTGCGTGAGGCCATCTAAGGTGTCATTCGGACAAAATCGGACACTTAAGTAAGAAGTGCCCTATTTTCCCCCAACTTCTTCCATTTGGACACTCCAGGGACACTCTAGAACAATCATGAGACACTCCATCAGCAAGCACCACCACCTACCGAGCCCCGCCAACACTTATCAAAACCCACAAGTCCACGTTCCACGAGAAACATATGCCAGTAGTGTCACTGTGGTTTGCGCCTTTGCGGCTTGCTCCCCCTTTTTATGGTCATTAGATATGAATTAGTCCTTTGGAACCCAAAAAAAGACCCCACTAGTTTCAATACAATAACCATCTAGAATACAATAGAATTGGAGCCAAAACCATCATCACACCACCCAAATATTTGCCCCGTCACAGCTCACATGCTCGCAGATTGAAGCTACCGTGCCATGCAGGAGGGAAGGAGATTGTTAGCGGAGGTAGGTGGTGCATGGTGGTGGTTGTAGACTGCGGTGTCCACTTGATGTAGGGAAAGGAAACAAGATGGTGAGAGATAAGATGAAGAGACAAGGAAATTTTATGGTGGGTACTGATGGGTTTGAATATGGTTGTGCTGGGGCAGCAACAGTGCCCAGAAGAGGAACACAGTTGAGATGGTGGGGTTATGGAAGTCTTTTTGTATTTCTATTGGCAGGGTTGTCTGAGCATTTTAGTCCCAAAACCAGGGTGGTCGGCATATTTATAACATGTTAGGCAGGTAATTTTCATAAGGGCAAAACCACAAGGAGTAAAATATAATCTACAGAATTCAAAAAAATGCCTAGTCGGAAAGGATGCAACATGCCATTATGTTTCACAGAATGTCTGACCCAAACATTTATCAAAACGCAAGATCAAAATAAGTTACTATTAAATGAGGAGAAGTTAGGCCTTGCTGAGATGCAACATGGATAGATGGTAGTTTAGTATGACCTTTGTTTAGCATGGGCTCAAAGGCCCTGTAATACTACGACTGCATTTGGGCTAAGTATCCATGGGCTGAACTATCCAATGGGCTGAACTTGGATTCACTTTGATGATTTGGGCCTAAGTGGCTTAGTGCATGGTATAGCACTGCACACAAACCAGGACTATAGCGGACTAGGTTCTATCTTTGTGAACACCTACAATACCTATGGCATTATTTTGCAAAAGCACTAATCCTGGCAATGCTGTGAAAGCTGGTCATAAGACTCGTATTGGCAAAACTATAAGCCCGTTGCAATAACCTCATTCAGTTTTCGTGATTTAAAGAGTTCTTTTTACAGAACCATAGAAAACAGATAAAATCAAAGTTGTAAATAAATAACAAGCCCTGGATGCTAAATGTTTCAATTAGGATACGTAAACAACAGCTTCAGTAGCTAAGCAAGCAAGAGAGAAGTGGATCACAACAGAAATTTCGTTAATTTATGGAATTTCCAAATGTAACTACTACCTAAAAGAGAAGTAATAACAAATGCAACTTTAGCCTGGAGGTTGGTGAGCTGCTAAGCAAGATTTTGTAATTCAACATATCACGGAAAATAAAACCGGCGGATCTCTTCAGATTTCATTTGTGGTGCAGTAATCCACAGTTGAATAGTGATTTGCGCGGCCTAGCCTGAATCAACTGAAAATGACCTGGGCTCCCCCAGACGCAAATTGGATTTCTTGGGTTCATAGAATCAGAATCTAGATTTCATGCCAAATTTGACCCATATTTACCAGACAGGAAAGGATGTCAAACATGCAGTACGGCAAAAAAGGGAGAAGTGGCACTCCGAAACCTAAAACAGACAGGAGGGTGCAGGGAAGTAGAAATACTACCAGTACCTATTTTTCCAAATCCTTTAGTGTTCTACTCACAAGGGCATCAACACAAGTTTGATTGCATCACATTCACCTCAAACTGGGCAATGAATAAAACGATAAACAATAGCACAAGCTCTTGTTCTTTTACCTTCTTTCATGCAAAAGGTTACAAACGATACAGACGCAAAAATAGCAGAAGAAAAGGATTTAATTGCTGACTCAATCAAATTGAACAGACAAAACATAGTTGAGTCTGCAAAACCACCATTGGCAAGGAAATGGTAGATTTGACATTCTAGTGAGTGACAGATATTAGGCTTGATTTGCGGGACAAAAACAGAAAATTGGATTGTTAAGACTGTTAATAAACGAAGCCCAATACTGTCAACATAATGCCTAGACTGATCCGAAAAGCAAGTGAATTCCTTGAAAGATAGCGGGTTTCATTCTTTAAATTATTCTATGGATTTACCAGACATTGAGAAGAAATAGTTGAGACAAGGCAATCAAGGAGAGTTCTAAGAAGCAGTTCAAAGATACTGAAGTAAACCCTGTTTCTAAGAGCATTCAAATTTACCTTCTAAAACCTTTATACTGAAGGTGAAGGAGGAAGAAATTCTAAAAGTCATATCAGCATTCAAGAATCGATGGTCCACACTTTTAACAGCCCTTTTAGTGACTGACATAGTATGAGCACACCCTTACCAGTTGAATTCCAAAATCTATATCACCCATTAAACAATAATATTTTAACCATGATAATTATGAAACACCCGGCCTCAAGTATTTTACATTATGATCTATATATAGTCAACAATTACCACTTCTCAGTGTCCCCTCATATGATGCAAAGAAAAATAATTAATTGAAAATTCATTCCACTGTTAATTCTGTCACTGAGAAAAAAATACCCACTATCTGGTCCACCGAGTTGAGCAATAGCATCCACGAAACGATCATGAAGATCCGAGGTCCACCGCAATCGCTGCTTGCCACTTTCTACAGTTGGAGCGGCATCCCTCGTTGCAGATCCTCCCAACATGCCAACAGGTGCAAGTTGTTCGGGACCTTGAACTTTATGTGGGACTAAACTTGTAGTTGAAATTTTTTTGGCATGATACATGTTGAAAGCTCTCCTAAATGGAACAGAATACCTGGAAAATCCAAACATTAAGAAGTTGAGACTTCTCTTAGCTCAGAAGATTCTTTTCAAAGAAACGACCAAAAGACATATAACTCACAAAGACAATTCAATACTTCAATTTGCTCTTGACTGAAGACAAGACTATCACTAGCACACAGACTGTTGTGCCCTTCATACTATGTTAACTAACTCAAAAGTGGCAGAATTTATTTCCGTGAAGAATTGAGCAACACCAACCGACTAAACCAATCTATGTTTAAGCTAATAAATGATCATTCTGGTTTGCAGGTATTGCTCCACATAGGATAGGAGCACAGAACCACATGTCAATTCCAAGGTGCACACAGTACTGATTCTTAGGATACATTAAGAGCCCGTTAGTTTGACTTGATAGGCCGATATGAACATCGAATTGGACTATATTTCAAACGGCATCACATATCCAGTGTTTGGCCAAATTTTTTGTGAGCAGGATAAAATGTCCCTCAAACATATAATCCTGTGCGAGATATATAATACTTGTGCTACTATTAATCACATCACTATTTGGGCCCCTTGACGATATATCCTATGGTATTATACATCCCTTCACAATTAGTCTCATCAAACAAAGAGGCCCTAACGGTATTACTAACACTAACACCAACACCAAGTACAGAAGTTGCAAGAATGTGCATGCAATACATAAACCAAACACCATAACTAATGTAACAAACAAACAAAAGAACACCGTTTAGCATCTTTGCCGATAAAATTCACTGACAAACATCTTTTACATAAGAAATTAAAATTCAGCTAAAATAAACGATTAACTAAAGACATAGACGACAATCTGGCTCTTTTCGTTCAAAACCTCTACTGAGATTTGGATATATTTTATGTGCAGATGTACACCGTGGGACATGAACACCTATCAGGAAACTAAAGGTAGTGTTATCATCATCCAACAATAAAAATACAATTGTGCAAGAAGATTACAACCTATGTATGCATATATATCCATACAAAGGCACACACAAACAAACAGATGTACCATATCAGGTGCAACAAGTAACACATGAAGCCGAACAAGATAACACTTTTTTTTTTGGTCAAACGGAAATTGAACAAGATAACTCTTTATTAGAAGCTAAAAAGTAAAAGAGACAAACAAACAAAAGAAGACAAATTTGAGCAACACCCTTTTCTTTTTATCAACAATTGAGCAACACCCTTGATCGATGGTACCTAGAGACAAACATATCTTACCCTAATAAAACGAAAATTCAGAAAAATATTCAACGATTGCTGCTAAGACAGATGGAAAAATAAGACAACAAAATCATAGCACTTTTTTTTTTTTTGTTAAATATACCTTTACTGAGACTTCAAATTTTCAGCAAATGATTCTAGCCACCTATCGGAAAAGTGAAGGTGAGGGTTATTATCATCATTCATCAAATTCAACTGGCTTCAATTCAACTGACAATTTTACAACCAATTTAATTCAAGATAGTGTGTCAGACACCCACCCACCCACCCACACGCACGGGGAAGAGAGAGAGAGAGAGAGAGAGAGAGTTGTGGCAGAAGAGAACAGAGAGAGGTGTGGGGCTGCAGATGGCAAAAGGAAGTACTGGGGAATTTATTGAAGTGTTTGGTACTTCCAGAACAGAACAGGACGGAACGGAACGGGCCGGACTGAATGATAATTGAACAGGTCAATTTTTTTTACGTAGAAACAAAGCAGAGAATCAATTGATTGGGGGAAACGGAAAATGGTAATTTAGGGCTTCGAAGCTTTTGATATGATTGGTTGTTTTGTACAGAACATTGGGGAAGTAGCCAGATCACCATGTTGGATTTGGGTTTTGATTGGGGGTTCACGAGAATAATGAGCGGAGACGCAGAGAAAATTTATTAATGATCGTGCATAGAAATTTTAAAACTCCCAAACAAACAAGCTAGATTCGGAGGATAGGATCTTGCCGTTAAAATTCATTTCATTTCAGTCTAGATTCGGAGGATGGCTAATAAGGCGTTCTCCGAATATTTCATTTCAGTTTTGCTATTGTTAATCCACTGGGCTGACGAAAAGCACACTAGAAGACAAGAAAAATATGTATTTTTGTGTACTTTTTATACCTTTTAATACACATTCACACACTCACTATTATCAGCCCATTAGATTGATTTTAAAATTGAAAAATGATATTGGCACTCTAAAAATTGATGCAGACACTCCAAAAAACAAAGGAATTTGGCTTTGGAATTATATTGATTTTGGAGTGTCTGCATCAATTTTTAGAGTGTCAATATCATTTCCCTTAAAATTTTCCATTTCATTTTATGAACTTTAATGCATGTGACATCTTTGAGAAAAATTCAAGTTAATCAGATATCGACAACTTAATAAACAAATCATTTTATTTTTTTTCATTAAATGAATATGAACAACTGGTATGATTTCTACAATACACGATTGAATAATTTGGGTTTTTCACTAAGCAAAATTTGGAGGTGCTATTGTATACATAGAGCTTTGCAAAAATGAACGACTTAATTATAGTACTATTTTAAACTCGAAACTAGACATGTATAGAGTGGTAACCCAATGGCAAGGGTTCTATCCAGCTTGCCATGCTTTTGTGGACTCTGTCCTGGCCCCACAACAATAATCGAACCTATTCATTTTGTAGAGCTCGTTGAGGTTTTTGACCGTGCGTTCGTCAATTACCAATCGATGCCAGATCGGAAAATATTTATCTTGGAACAAATGGATTCAATCCAGTGTGATAAATGCATGTGTTCCGATAAGGCATTGATTGGTAACTAACGAACATGATTTTTTGCTTGGTCAAAGGTCTCGCTGAGTTCTACAAAATGAACGGTCTCTTTCATTGTTGTAGGCTCAAGAAAGGGCTCACAAAATCCAAACTGGCCAAGACTGGACACTGAGCAAACTGGACAGGACCCTTGTCTGGTAGCCCATTGGTAGTCATAAAGTGTAAGGGCCCATGTTGAGAGGGAAACGAATGCAATTATTGTTCGAGACCAAACATCCTTCCTTATTGGTCAAAACCACCCCAATAGTAAGTAGAGTGGTAGTCCAATGGTAGGCAAGCTTGTATTCTCATTAACTATTACAACTTTATTTTTGGACTCATGAGTCAGATCTAGGGTTTTAAATCTAATTTCTTAGAACCAGTTCAACGGTGATGGTGACAACGTCTGCAGAGGCTTCAGCTCAGTCTGCGGCGGGAACGAGCTCAAGTTGTTGCAACGAGTCCATCCAGGAGAGTTTGCTTTGTGTCCATACCTGGCCACTCCGTACTTGGCCACTCCAACCCCCCTTCACGAGTGTGATCGACGGGTCTAACTCCAGCGTCTTGGCTTTAGGCGGTTTTTTCTTTTTCCTTTTGTTTGGTTTATTTTGTTTTGTTTGTTATTTTTTGTACTTTCGGACCAATAGTGTCCGCTTTTATTGTACTGTGTTTTCTTTTTGTTATATATAAATTGAGTTTAATTCTGGTAAAAAAAAGAGAGAAGAAACTATTACAACTTCCAAAAAAAAGCCACCCGAATATTATTACCTTCTTTTGCATGCAAGTGTATACGGAAATGAGCTCTCCAATTTTAGAGAATAAGAGAACCATGTGCCAAAACCCTGGATTGTTTGACATTACAATTATTTTTTGTCAATATTAAATACATCAGCGGAGTTAGTGGGGTGACATATTCCTAAACAAAATGCAACGGTTGATAACATATACTGTATGTGGCAGGTCAAGTGGCGAGCACTAACGATAGCTTCCAACGAAAGAAAAACTTGAGATTGAAGACCGGCGAAAATTTATGTCAGGACAACGAAGGGATGACTTACAAATTACAGGAAAACTATGGCGCCGACATAATTTCCGAGGTGAAACTATAAATAAAATGTACAGAAAAGGAAAAGACACACTGGGAAAGACAGCCTAGCGAAGAGGAGAGACAGCTACAGAAGAAAAAAGTTTCACAAGGCAGTCACCTAAGCAAAGACAGCTCAAGCTCAGTACTTAGGGCAAGATTTTGAGAACTGAAGTTAGCTAATGAAAACTGGACTGGCATAACAACAATGCACTACATATCACTCGTTCGCCGCTGCAACAAGACGTTAGAGAGGAGCTGAGCTTGTTCGGCGGAGCTGATACTTGGGCTCGGGAGGTAGTACACATGGCAAAACCTTCTCCACTTCCTGTGACGGTAAAGATTCATGTACCCAAAAAAAAGGGTAAGAATCCAACATATCAGTAGACAAGAAAAAAGTACTTGATTTTTTGTTGTTTTATATTATGAAAAAATAAAGAAATTCCATAAATTGAAGGAAAAACAATCAGACATTTGCCAGATTTACAGTAGCAGCAATGACATTCACCCAAGAAAACACAGGTAGTAATAACAAGAAGAAATAAGAACAAACATCCTAGCACAGAAAAATTATTATCGTAATACCAAAGCAGTGATGTGATAAGAGCAAACAAGCACGAATACGGCAACGGTCGTGCCACTACACGGATGTGCAAATATGTCCGTTTTAAAAAATGAGGACACGAACATGCGCAGACATGTCGAATTAAATAGTACTAATATTGATGTTGTAGAATAGAAAAGAAACTTTAATTCTACCAAATTAAGGATAAAACTAGGGATCAGCACAAGAAATAATACCATTGACAATATAAAAATAATTGCCCTTAAATGAACATTGAAAAACTAATCAGTTGATCCTTAACCAACTTTTTAAATTGCATTCTGACCTCACAAGTGTTGTCAATGTGTTCTGAATGTGTCCCCAGCGTGTCTAGCGTGTTTCCAATATGACTGACCATGAAACTATAAAAAGGAAATAGGACATGGGGCTGCGTGTTTCCAACATGGCTGAGCATAAAACTATAACCAGGATATATGGCAAGTGTTTGAGCACGTTCGACACATGCAGGACGTGTCAGTTTATGACACAGATAGACGTGTTTTTGCCTAGGACATAAGATTGTTGTACTCGCAATACACGCAAACCAAGAGGTCTACAGTTGAGCAAAAAACTGGCAAACAAGAATTGCAAGCTCGTTTTCTGAGAACAACCAATCCTATTCTGAGTTACATGATTACAAGCACAATGTCAGTTTAATTTCTGCAATTTTCACAGTTGAAACACTGATACCCTTGGAAATAATTAATCTTATCACACCCACTCGACCCTAGTACACCAAAGAAGATGAAACAACTGTTTTACGTCTCATGATGTACTGTTCACAGCCTCCGGAACATTGCATACATAGTTTCTATACCCATTTTTCCAATTCTTGAAGCCTCAACCACTTACTAGTTACTACAAAAAAACACACCTAGAATTTATGTCTTTTCAAAGCTTTGGGCCACTAAAAAGTGATATTCAGCACTAACATAGCTCTTGCACCATAGCCCTGCGTCAGTTTTAGGCTCACTGCTAGTAGGGAAGTCTTCCATGGAATTGTCCTACATTAGATTGCATATTCATGTCCTTGAAATTGTTTCCACATAGGCACATACCACTACGAATACCAACCTCAATCACTATAGACCCCTTCCCCAACTCTCAACGAGAAGGACAAAAGAAATGAAACCACCTTCTTGATGCTTCAATTCAGCCACACAATATATCTACATACCCAATTAGGGCATGTGAAAGCCAGTAATGAACCACTTAGTCAATAACCATAAACAAGTATAAACTCTCTGAAAATAGGATCACCGAAACCCAAATAAAAAAACCCATTAAATATTGGACTCACATTTCTCAAAGCACTCTCACTACTACAAGTTGCAGGGCTTCAGCAAGACTCTTTAATTTGAGAGAGGGGTCAAGCTTAGTTCAGATTCTTCAGAAGCACATGGAAGTCACAAAGTTGTGTTATTTTGAAGATTATAACCAATGTACTTGTTTTTGTTTCATCAATCAGTAACAAGGCAATGATATGCAAGAGGACAAAACCACCCACACTCTATCTTTAGGCTCTCACAATACAGATTGGGAATGCACCAGTAGGAAATCACATGGAAAACAGATAGTATGACTATTGTAACAACCATAAAGTTGCAATAAGGTCATGATCTAAATACAATTGCAATAAGAACAAAACTACTCTATATTACTCTTAACAATCTAAGTAGTAGTCAATGATTCAGTAATATTTTTTCAGAACAGAAAAAGAAAATTAAACACCCTTATTACGATATGTACATCTGATGTCATCACCATGGTACCAAATGAGATTGAATCCATCATTCAAAAGTGGTCAGTTACACAGACCTTACAAGCTTTTGATATGCAAAGTAGTAAAAGATGTTAACAAGGAAAAGCCCAATTTCAGAAACACAGCATTTTCTCAATCCTAAGTAAGCAAAACGTATACAGACATGCAATATAAGTTAAACCTATGTAGACGTGCAATATAACTTAAACCAATACTTATACAAATGCAATTTCTCGCTCTCTCTTCATGCCTCCGGTAATAAATGAACAAGGGATGGTTTAACTCTGTGTAGGTCCAAATGGCCTTAAAATCTTGGTCGGATTTCTAACCCCATTCAAATGTCCTTGTCCAAAGCTATCAAAATCGTCTTTTGTTTGAATGCGATCCATTCTAGTTGCTCAGTTTGATTTTTCGGATTTGCTTATAATCGCGGGATGCACTCTTCCATAGAAGTTTAGCCACTTAGCCCAACTTCAGTGTACACCAAAAGTAGGCTTTGGAAGCTGGATTTTATTGAGTTTTGCGGCGAATATGGGATTATTCACGACCCTGTTAGTGCAATATTTAATCATGACCCTGTTAGTATGTAAGCTAAAAGTTTATCTGCTTCTCAATGACTAGCTATACTTGTTGAAAACCTTGACTGAGTGCTGTCATCATCATGTTTGATAATTATTTACTGGGGATCAATGGTCAAAGGGAATAGGTAGCCTAGGTAGACCCCTCTTGGATTTTGCCATGACCAAAACCAAACTTCATAAACTTTCAAACTGAAAACTGAAAACCCTCAAGTACGTGCTTATTTGAATCCTGCAACTATTATACTGTGGCTTTATTTATTCAAAATGAGGCGCAAACGAGACCTACAGGTTCGTATTCAGAATGAGGTTCAAAGAAGACCTACAAACAGTGAGCGATTGACGACTTTATCAAGTATCTCAACTTTGAATGTTCTTGAACAATATCAAGAATATACTCCCTGTTTTATATTGCTGTACTTGCATATTCTACACCATTTTATACATGCACCTTCTTTCCCTAGGCTACCACCCTGCATTACCGTAGGCCACAAGAGTGTGCTATGATCAAGGTTCTGAATACCGTACATATGGTACCGTTTTTATTACTAGTATGATACGTAGCGGTACCGGTACGATAGCGGGTATCGTTTTGAATTTACTGCTATCAAAAGATATATGTATACATATATTAGGTAACTTGACATATCTTAAATAAGTGTTAAAGATGTATATTAATCACGAGATAATTACAATTGTTGTCCTATAAAAACACAACTTTCATGAGAAGCAAACCCATATAAATACATTTTCTTATGAAAAAGGGAAATTTCAGCTATTAAAGTTGTAATTTTTTAACCGGCTATTAAAGTTTGTATTATAATATAGTAGTAAATGATAAGGCCGTCAAGTCAGGGGGATAAGTGTCCTTACTCCAATTTACAGATTCAACACGAAACCCCAATTATTCCCATGCCAGACTTAAGTAAACCCATTGGTCAAGAAAAAACAGCATCCTTCTCTGCTTTTCCACGTTGCGTATTCAGTACGGTACGCAGAATGACCGGTATTTGGATGGAAACAAATGGTACCACCGCAACTGCCCGGTAATTTCTCCTGGACGGAACACAGATGCTTGGATACTGCTTTTCTTCACAACTGGTACATACCGGGCCGCACTGGACGGTACAGTACGGTATATACAACCTTGGCTATGATCCTTCAATGAATTCCTAAGGCAATGCTGACTAAGAAGAAATACTATCTAGCTGGCCCACGCCCAAGTGTAAGTAAAGCAGTAGCCCTACCCATCGGGAAGAGATAGGCTGCACCTTACAACGTTGATGACTGATGGCGTCTAAATCAGCAAGGTAGATTGATCTATCCTAGCAGTAATTCAAAAGCAGCAAATGAAACAAAGAAATTGGAGAAGAAAAGATAAAAACCTTGAAAAGGAAAGCACTATGAACAGGTTTTCCTGAGGTTAACTTATCAATTTCTTTCTAAATGTTCCCTTCTTCCTTTGTCTTCTTTCTTTCCATGTACTTCTAGTTCAATCACCCCACACATATAAGCACCACCAATTTTCTCGTCCAAGACAAATATATTGCTGAGTAGGCCCCAGCAAGGAATTATTCTCCCAATAGGGAAACAGGGACCTAGAATTGAATCAATATCTTTGGATTACGATCCCTTCACATTCTTCAAAGGTGGACATCTAAAATCTACAAAATGGGAAGATGGTTGGTAAATCAACCGCTGAAACCATTTTAGTCCATCTTTTAAAAGGCAACTTATAAGTTTGATTGTTTGTTTCTTTATGGACTCTGAATTTTCCAGGATATTTTTAAGTTTCTCGTAGTTAGAGATTCTATGGTCTACATTCTACTCCCAATACAGGAGACAAATTTGTGGAACAGAAAAATTCACCAAATGATTCAGATCATTTGACTAACAATTAATTCAAGATGATCAATCCTAGACATTGAGTATGCCACATTATAAGCGAGACTAATTTCATGATAAAACCCTCATCAAGTAGGTGGATAAGTAGTTGTCAAATAAGTACTTCACAAAAATCTTTTAACCACTTAAGCTCGTGATTGTCTACCATCACTCATAGATTTGTGTCTACTTTAGGTTACTTAATCCAGGAAAGGTATAGCAACTCAAAGGAAAATAGCATTTCACATTCCTTTGTTTCACTTTCACATTTAAGTCTATATCACCAAACATAAGATTGGCAATAATAAAATCATATGACAGTTAGGAACACTGGAATTATGATAGAAAGTACCTTCTGTCTCTTAAGCCTTTCATTCTCTTCTTCTAGACGGGAAACCTTGTTCTCTAGCTCATGGGTATAAGCCTGCTCATCAACACATTGCATCTTTCATAGTCGTGCAGAAAAGGAAATCCAACCTAATTTTGGGCAAACACAAATACGGACATGCACACCAAGGTTTTGAAATCTAACCTGTTTCCTAGCTCTTGACCGGGCTGCGGATTCTCTATTCTTAATCATTCTCTTCTGCCTCCTCTCAACTGTTTTCTCAACCACATCTCCGGGGGCAACCCTTTTCCGCCCGGGTGTCGGTGTGTCCGAGAGCGTGCCCATCAAAGCAGATGGAGACATGTTCATTTGGTTTTCAGGGTAAGCCACATCCATAATAGAGTTTGGAACCATAGGCAGAGCCTGTTGAACTGGGCGCCCCGGCATGAAAACAGCAAGCATGTTCTGCTGCTGTTGTTGTTGCTGCTGCTGCTGATTTTGTTGTTGCTGTTGTGAGGGGAGCTGGTAGTGCATCCATTGAGCCGGTTGTGGAATACCTTGTACGGGCAATGCAATCGGATCATCGCCTAAAACAGGGCCCGGATTTTTCTTGCCAGGGGATGATTCAGCAACCACCCCTGCCTTAACCAAGAAGTCCTCCAATGTCATCTCCCCAAGAGTAGGTTGTCTATCATGGGCGGCTTTCCGACCGTGAATATTCCTATTACTCTGCTGTTGACCCTGTTGAATATCCTGCCACACCTCATCAACAGTCTTCTTGCTCAGATCCCTAGACAGAGAGAGGCTCGATTGCCGGTGCAAAGAGGAGGTTGATGCTGCCAACTGGCTCTGCTGTGGAGCCGCCGCAGCCCCATAATCAACCTCTTGATTCGCTTCCGCAGTCCACACATTCTTGAGAAGCTCATCGAGATTCATGCTGCTAAGTGGTTTCCCTAAATCTCCTAATTGGTGTTGAACCTCATCTAGCGTAAGACTGTAAAACGATCCTTGCCGCGCCAATGCATGAGATTTCTGCCCATGGATTCGACCACTACTAGCACCTCCACTAGCCGCAGTAGCACCACCGTCACTGCCACCACCTTGAGATCCCATTGTCTGGGTTCCCATTCACCAGCCCTCTACAACCACCAAAAATCAGTGCCCCCACAAATCGATCTAAAACCCTTTATTAATTGTAACTCAAGAATGGATTCAGCTTACTGATCAGAAAAGGGGGGAAAAAAAAAAAAGACTTCATTAATTTTATCAACAAAGAGTAATAAATAAACCCTCAAATCAGCAACCCCAAAATCCCCAACCGCCAGACTCAAGAAACTACACATTGAATCCATTCAATACAATTCAAAAAACCCTAATTAAACACAGTAGCAAGACTTCAACAAAACCAATACCCATATCAGAACATCCACAAACCACTCGAAAAAACAAAAATCCCAGATCAAATCAAAATAAAAGGCATTGATTTTATGGATAGAAACAATAAAAAGAAAGAAATTTAAGCAGCGGGACTCACCTGAATCAGAAGTTATAAAACCCAGAGAGAGAAAATCCAGGAATCGATCAGCTTGCATGCGAGGAGTCATGCCCGACATCCTCCATAAGCCAAGAGAACCTAAAAATCACACTTCCCTGTGCAAAAAACAGTGCTTTTCAATCTATAATCCGAGATGAATTTATTGTTTAGTTATATACGAGGATACAGATACAGACCCACATTCTATTTTCTAGAAGAAGAAGAAGAAGAATATGCATGCTCACAGACACAGATTACATATATATAGTATGTGTATATATACGTATATGTAGGTATATTTTTCCCACCAGAAAATGAATAAACCGAAAATAGAAGGATGAGTAAAGCGAAGGGAAAGAAAATCCAAATAGGTGGATACGCACAGGCACAGCCAGCCAACAACTGCTCGTACGGTACATGTATTCGTTACAAAAAAAATGCTAAAGGCACATCATCTAGCGACACATCAATCACACCCTCTTACATACAAGTGGGATTCTCACGTGTATGTGAGAGGGGTATGGTTGATATGCCCCTAAGGTGATTTGCCCGTAGCATGTTCCGTTTGTTACTGCAAAATTGAGAATTTTTTTAAAATAGTAGGAGCATGTAGTTCGGGAAAAGAAAAAAAAAACGCTACTACTTGCACAGCAGCCGTGCACAGACCAGTTTTGCGCCCGTCTCGGGTCTCACAAAGATGATTGGAGCCGCTCATTTTGTTCAAAATACTTCATTTATGGTCCCTGTAAAAAATCACTTCAATCCGATATCGGGAATGGTGTTTACGAATCATCTAACTTTGCTTCAAAATTTAGCCTGCTCCGATCATCTTTGTGAGACCCGAGATGGGCGCAAAATTGATCTGTGCACGGCTGCTGTGCAGCCTTTGCTATGCAAGCAGACTTTCTAAAAAAAAAAAAACATAAGAGAACCCCGGCGGGTGGTGAGGGCTTGAGACTAAGACCCCGTTTAACTAAGATTTTTATTTTTTAATTGTTTTTTTATTTTACAAGATAAGTCATTTTTTTATAATATATCACATTTAATTCAAAAAGAAACACCTATTGTTTTAGTTATTAGAACACACTCTTAGTGGTTTGTTCCCTTCAAAATTTTCAACTTCAAAACATCGCAAGTGTTATCAATTCTAGTTGATACATAGCTTTGCTTCAACTTTAATTAAACTTTTCATAAATGGGCAGTAGAATTAGACGTCAAAATTAATCGAGGTACACGTAAATTGATCTGAACATTTGAATTATAAAATTCTAAAAGAAATAAAATAAGAGTTATAGAATTCAACTTTACTTGCACGCCGCAGGACCCATTTAAAAAACTGCAAATTGTTTAGTTCTGTGGGGTCGGTCAATACTTTCAAGTTTCAAGTTCCAAGTGAAAATAGAGACCCTACAACTGCATTCCCAACCCCACCCAATGGATAATAAAAATACACAAAGATGCATAAAACTAGGCCCCTCTAGGGGCCTCTTGGCCTATGGCTCTGCACTCATTTTCAAGATAAGTTTTTTCCCCATTTTTTAAAGGTAAAAATTGCTACCGCAAGTGTGTGCGTAATTATACCATTCGACACTTTCTCATGTCATGTGGTGTCGTCCAAGTCACATAAAACCTTTGTTTTTTCATTGGGAGATGACCAAAAATTTAGAAAAAAATCATTTAAAACAGGTGAAAACTTTAAAGAATAAGTTTATCGTAGGCTGATACTGTATAGGAGTACTTAGGTGTGTTTTAGATTTTCTTTAAAAAATAAGTACTTATTTGCAATTTTCAAGTTTAAAAATAATAGGTTTACTAAAATAAAAAAAATGTAATATGAATTTTGTTTGATAGATTTCAATGAGATCTATCAAATCCTGCAAAAAAAATTAAAAAAATATTTTCATAAGCCCTATTATTTTTAACCTTGAAAATAGATTCTTATTTTTTAAATACTTATTTGAGAAAGCAAAACGGGACCTGATACGTTCACAAACTAACCGGATTACATACAAACAAAAATGATTGAGAACATGAACAGTCAATCACCTGCATCGAAATCGTTGGACTTGAGAATCATCACCGATGATAGGTGATTGTTCTAATTAGAGGCAGAGGTATGCTGGGACCAATCGGGGCGAGGCCCACACAATGTTTAGATTTTGTTTATAATTATGAGTATAGTCTTGAACATTTTCTACATAGTTTAAAATTTACTAGTTTTTATCATTCAGATAACTTTGATTTGGTCGAGGCAAAGTTCAAGTAATATCACATCGTCATGTGAAGTGTATTTGTTTGGATGAAAATCTATCTTTTAGTTTGGCCCTCCACGAATTGAAAATCTTGATTCTGTCCCAAGTCCCGATGGAAATGTGCATCCAAACTCTTCAAACTAAAATGAGATAAGTTCGAAGATAGCAGTTCTGCAAGAGACAATTCTTTTGCACAAAGTTCTTATCAAAGTCTATTACAAAAAGACTATTTTTTTTTCCCTCTTTTTTAATCATATGTAAGCAATCGTCGAGAGAAAAATAACACTTGCGGTGGCCACAGATTTAAGAAAACCAGATGATAGTCCCACAGATATTTATTTATTTTTTGCTTCTTTTTTTTTTTTTTTTTTTGCTTTGTTCCAGTTTGTCTTAAAGGCTTAAAATGCTGAAAATCTCAGAAGCCACTTTAAGTATCCCAAATAAAGCAGTATAATTTTTCAGCTTGATACTATTTGACAAGTAAAATTTCCACTTTTTAAAACTTCCCTGCTAAACCAATTACAGAAGTGAGGGAAAACAAGAGCCTGTAGCATCAAGGTTTAGATTTGGGAAAATTTCAAAATGGTACCTGAACTTTGCACCAAATGTCACAGAGACACCTGAACTTAAATTTATTTCAATTAAACACCTATACTAATAAAATCCCCAAATTTAGACACCTAAACTTAAGTTTATTTCAATTAAACACTTGTACTAACAAAATCCCCAAATTTAGACCACCGCTGTTATACTCCGTCTCAAAAATTGCTGACATGGCATCTCCAACCTGTTTAAGTTGCCCCATTGCACATGTTTCCAGTAGAGGACAATGCACCCAAGTGAAACCCATCATTAGAAGTCTGCCGAGCAGAAAGAAGAACTAGATTTGGGCAAAAAAACATGGTTTGGATGGAAAATGACATTAACCTAATTGATTTCCCTCCATTTCTCTCTCCAGAAGTCTGCCTATGGTTCCACCATCTCCCTCACTTCAACTCTAGACCTGAAGTCTGCCTATGAGTTTCGCTTGGGTGCATCGTCCTTTGTTGAAAATATGTGCAATGGGGTAACTTAAACAAGTTGAAAATGTTATGTTAGCAATTTTTGGGACAGAGTATAACGGCGGGGGTCTAAATTTGAAGATTTTGTTAGTATAAGTGTTTAATTGAAATAAACTCAAGTTCAGGTGTCTAAATTTGAGAATTTTGTTAGTACAGGTGTTTAATTGAAATAAACTTAAGTTCATGTGTGTCTGTGACATTTTGTGCAAAATTCAAGTGTCATTTTGAAATTTTCCATTTGGGAAAAAGATTTCACCAAACAACTGTTAGGGATGACGACGACGTAGGACAGGTATGTATCACTATCTCCGTCCCCGATTCCCAAACCCAACTCCGATCCTCGTCTCCACCTCGATCCCCACTTGGAAATTTTTTTCACCCCCCATCCACATCCCAAATAGGAAATGGGGTTCTGAACATTAAAAAAATCCTCTTTGAATATTTTACAAACATCGCTATAACTATTCCACGAACAATCAATTATTGAAATCCAAAACCTAGTTGATTTGCGTTTTCACTTAGAAAAATAAAACAAATACCATCCTCACAAACGGTTTAAAATCAATATCATCAACCATCCTGAAATCCAGAAGTTCAATACAAACTCACGAAAAAAAAAGAAAAGGGACCATAACAATTGCAACCTAATTAAGAGTAATTGAAAATCCAATAAGGAAAATCAGGGATCCAGTAAGGCCATATGAAAATTTACCACCACAATGTTAAACCCACAAGGAAAGCTCCCACTCGGACTCAGCAATGCCAGAAAACAGAAGACTGGAATAGTACAGGTGCACTACAAATCCCATCAACATCCTAGACAGATTAATATACCCAAATAGAGAGGTCAAAGCTAGTTGAATGTGTCAAGCTTCAACTGGAAATATTCCACCCAGAAAATAATGGGACGGTATCAATATTAACCGGAGAGGGAAATTTTGATACCTGAGTCTACAAAAGCAAAAGAAAATCCCCAATGTAACGTAAGCACTAAGCACAAGGTACGCTTGTTCAAAAAAAAGAGTACCTGATGTGTTAGAGCCTTAGAGGTACCTTTCCTTTGGTAATGAGTCCCATTCCAACCATAAAAAAAGGCACTACAGACTGTTAGGTAGTAAAAAAGCGGAAAAAAGCTTTTCTGGAAAACAACATAGTTAGAAGAACAAAACCAAATAGAGCCTTACGTCCCAATAATTTGTGGTCGGCTACATGAGTCCATTTTCTCCATTGAACTCGGTCGAGGACATCGTGTTTCACAAGTTAGAAAAACTGTGCTGAAGAATGAATAAAGAGCAAAACTGGCTATAACTAACCAAGTGTGCTTGGTTTGATAAGTTCAGCAATTCTGTTGTTGCTCATGGCATGACTCGAAGTAAGATTGATCACTCTGTTTTCTTTAAAAAGACCGATCGTGGGATTGTGATTTTGGTTGTTTATGTGGATGATATTGTCATCACTGGCAGTGATAGTATTGGAATTCAAAGCTTAATTCGTCACCTCTGCTCTACTTTTCTTACTAAAGATCTGGGCAAGCTTCGGTACTTTCTTGGTATTGAGGTTGCTCGATCCAAAGGAAGCATCAGTTTGTCTCAAAGGAAATACACCCTTGATCTTTTGAGAGATATAGGTTATCTTGGTTCCAAACCTGTCGCCACTCCTATGGATACTAATTTAAAGTTACTTCCTGATGATGGTGAGTTGATTGATGATCCTGAAGCTTATCGGAGACTTATAGGTAGACTTATCTACCTTACTAGACTTATCTACCTTACTATTACTCGACCTGATATTTCCTATGCAGTCAGTGTGGCTGGTCAATTCATGACTCGTTCTCGTGTTCCTCATATGGAGGCAGCCATTCGTATCCTGAAGTATCTTAAAAATGCTCCAGGACGTGAACTTCTTTATTGATCATTTGGTCATCTTCGCATCGAGGGATATACCGCTGCTGATTGGGCAGGATCTCCTACAGACGGTCAATCCACCACCAGCTTTTGTACTTTTATTGGTGGTAACCTCGTTACTTGGAAAAGTAAAAAGCAGTCAGTTGTTGCTCGTTCTAGTGTTGAGGCTGAGTATTGAGCTATGGCACAAACATGTGAACTCACTTGGCTACCCACTCTTATACGTGAATTCGGGATTCCAGTACATGATCCTACTCCTCTCTATTGTGATAATCAGGCTGCTATTCACATAGCTAACAACCCAGTATTTCATGAGCGAACTAAACACATCGAGGTAGATTGTCACTTCATTCGATCAAAAGTGGAGTCTAAGAAGATTACTACTCCTTTCATTCCTTCGGGGTCTCAACTCGCAGATATTTTTACCAAAACTCTTCTCAAAGCTACCATTGATTCTATATGTTGCAAATTGGGTGTACATGATATATACTCTCAAGCTTGAGGGAGAGTGTTGACTGTATATATTTAAATTAGGAAGGAAAAGAATTTAGGTAGCTAATTTAAGAATCTGTATATATTTGATTACGTGTATTTCCTTATTTCAAGATTTTGTTTCCGTAGTTGATAGGTAGCTTGTATTATAAATTGACCTCCAATGGGAGAAATTCGTTCACCATGAGCAAAGGGAAATGAGCAGAAAGCACATCCATGGGCCACTCACAAAGTTATTGGTAATCCCATCAGAGTACAAAAGAAAAAGGGAAGGAAAAAAAAGAGATTCAGAGCAATGCAAACAGACCCTTTAAGGACAGAGAAAGAGGAATTCAAGAAACAAAAGGGAAGGAGGGTGGATTTGGGGCAGATGGATCACCAAAACTTAAGCTTCTATGAAAACAAAACACTTAAATCTTTGTAATTTGTTTCCACTACTAAATTCTTTTTTCGCTGTTCATAACAAACAAACAAACTATAGACCCATGCCATTTTGGTTAAATAATAGCTGCTAGTCATAAATATGTTGTGCTTCTCAAAAAACAAAAGACTCACAAAACACAAAAATAACTGCAGTGGAATCAACAGTTTAGGCATGAGAAATATTGCTGCAGTAATCTTCTCTCTGTTGTAACATTTCACCATAACAGGAAACATTACAAAGACTGCCCATCACCAAAAAAAAAAATCCAAGGCATACTCCTTTCCAATATTTAAGAAAAAAACCACCGGAAGTTAAAATAAAACTGATATACTCTCCCCAAACGATTTGCAAATACAAAAACTGAAGCAAGTGATTATGGTTGCTCACCCCAACCATAATCTCGCCTGCAGTAGCAATGCCAGTGTTTGAAACCACCAAAAATAAGTGAAAAATCACAAGAGAGATTTGAGATTTCATAAACAGAAGTTATCAAAAACATCCAAGGAACACACCATGCTACCATATTAGCTTACTAGCTTAGTTGCTTCAGTGACATTAGGTATCTCAAAAAGGAAAAAAATAAAACGAGAACAAAATATAGTATTTCACATGAACAAAGTCCAATACGAAAAAGCACTCAACCAGAACCCCACAGTTTTAAGTTATTTCAAAACGAACAGTAGAGAGAAAATTGAAAGTAGAAATCAGTAAACCCATTTTGGCCATACAAAGACTGATCTTTGTAGTAGCAATGAGGATTTTTCTCATAAATATAAACATGACTTTTGCATGAGCTCCTGAAACTTCAGATGAATCACCGGGCCAGTTCAAAAAGATTTATGCACCTACGGGGATCTGCAAGTGAATAAGTAAAACATAAAAACCAATTTTCAGGAAAAACACAAGGTTCAGAAACCAAATTTCTTAAAAGAAGTGACCAAATCCAAGAACGGGAATTCTACGGTATATTGAAAAAAGATGACAACTTAAAGCATCCATTTTGTGTTTCAACAATTGGTCTTTAACAAGCAACAATGAGATTACTTTCTTGCTAGAGCAATGGACAGAGTATTACTTGGAAAATCTGAGATTCCTGAATGTAGAACATCATTAGGAGATTAAGTAAGGACATATCAGATGGTTTAAAAGAAAAACCAGTTCAAACAAGTCTTTAACAGTCATCTGATTAGAGCTACAACACTCACCCTCCCAGAAAGACTTAAGTCTGAAAGAAATCCCAACAAAACCAAATTTACCATCAGACCAATACCAATAGGCATAAGTAATGTAGGGGGGAAATGGGAAGGGTTAAATTGCACTAACACACTCTAATGGGCTATTAAACTATATTTGTACGGGTTACTAAAAATAGGACTTTGTTTGCTACTTTGAGATTTGACAGGAAACAAGGGCTAAGAGAAGACACACGCTCCTTTGAGATTTGACAGGAAACAAGGGCTAAGAGAAGTAACAGATATTTGTACTTCTAGGATTTCCTTTTTCTGCAATAGTTTTTCTTGATAGTGTTATCGTTCCCTTTCCAGGCATCATTATTTTGCTGGAATACACCTGCAATCACCTATTTATATCTGTTCACAATGGGAAACCAAACTAGAAACTTAAATTTAAACAGATTCTCAGTGAAACGGACGCAATCGCGATGGTGTCAAACTTGATGAGTAACGATGCAAACACAGCATTGAAGGATACAAGATAACTCAAACTGGAGAGTTGCTTCAGGCAGGAAACATCGCCAAATCTAATATAATTAACCTTGAGAACATGAATATATATTTTACCCTTGAACCTATCGCATTTAAGAACTGTTACCATCTATGACACACTTAGGAGGTCGGCCTACCTATGTCAGACATGCTGGGACACTCAAAATATCTACAGACAACGGGACACAGCTAAGACATACAAAGAATTCTCCATCTGGGATTTTTGGAAGCTGGCCCTTAGTGGCCTCCAGCAGTTCCTCAAGCAAATTACAATCCAGTCCTGCATTTCACCATCCATGGATTATGGACAAAAAACTTCGATGCCACGAGCCAATGAAGTTTTCTGTCCCTAATCCATGGATGTGAAATTCAGCGGGGCTGGAATGTAATTTGTCGAGGAACCGTTGGAGGCCACCGAAGGGCCAGCTTCCAGAAATCCCAGACGTAAAATGTTTCAAGGTGTTTCCCAAAATTTCATGCACTTTAGTTTCTTTAGTCTCCTACTTGATACTCCTACTGCTTGCTAGCAAAATGAGATCCCTTATATAAGAGGAGGGGAAACCAAAGGACATATTCTAGGTGCTCTCAATAACATCAATATGCCATGACTTATAAGTTCAACATGAAAATTGTAACAATGGGTAGATTCAACATGAGAGTAGTATAAATGAGAAAAAC
Organism: Rhododendron vialii; assembly: GCF_030253575.1. Lineage (NCBI taxonomy): Eukaryota > Viridiplantae > Streptophyta > Magnoliopsida > Ericales > Ericaceae > Rhododendron > Rhododendron vialii. The sequence continues at coordinate 5,444,566 of NC_080559.1, forward strand.
AAAACATTTACACATTTGTCAAACAGGATAAGCTCCTCTCCATACCCCTCCATAATCTCTATTTTTGTGCAGATCTCGGGTTCAAAACTATGATTCTCATCTTGTAGAATGCGCAAAGAACTATAAGTTTATGAAATACCAGTATGATCAGGTATCAATTCACACGCTCAAATTGTTGAGCAAAATGAATGGTAAATACATTCTATAATTTAGTCTTACAATTTATATAACCAAAAGAACCTTAATGACATATCTATCAATATGCGACCATACTAATATTTTCGAAACAGATAGTTTTTGGCATTTTCTACTACGTGCACAGTTCCGATGATAATTTTGGATTTGAGATGTGGACGAAAATTGAGAGTATGGAGGGATGGGATATGGAGAGGAGTTGATCACCTAATCTATTCTATTCTAATATATAAAGGGAGAAATGCTTTTGGTGTGACCCAGGTTTTGAAGACATGTCATAAAAGTAATTTCCATTATTGCCCCTTCAAAAATTAAGTATGTACAACTACTTTTAATGTGTCAGTGAATAACTGCTATGGGCAAAATAGTAAAAGATTAAAAACCACCTATCGTAACCACCACCCCACCCCACCCATCCTAAAAATGTGCACACAAACTAGATTACATGAATTAATTTCATAGCTCTTAATTATAATCCGCAAGCAAAACAAAAACCCATAGACTAAACAATCCCAAAATCCTTGAGGGAGATGAACTATCCCAAATCAAAATATCATAAATTGTTTATTGAAATAGACTTAACTATTTAAGTGAAGTTGTGTTTTCTTTGTTCGATATCCAAAGTTCCTAACATATAATAAACTATAATAAACGACGGTGGGTCTACATATTGTTTATGTTTTAGTCTGCAGATTTTAGTTGTCCTTAGAAATTACCTTTTTAACCTTTTGCCTTTCTGCTATTCCCATGTGGCTGTGTGACAATATGGTCGTTTGGCTACATGTGAATAGTGTATGTCATGGACTCACGGCTATCAATATTGTACGGATGGATGCGTAGGTTCCCCTCCAACACAAATGATTAACGCCATTCATTAATTCTAAATAAACTTTCAGTTGCCTCTCAAAAGATCAACACAATTGGATAACTGTAAGTGATTGATTTAATTGCCTAATTTTCCTTCAAAATTCAGAATTCCAAATTCTAAAGGAAAAATTGGAAGATTGAATCAAGAAATGTAATTATCTAATTGAGGCGATTATTTTCACTAAGCACTCAGAAATTATTTTAAAATTAATGAATGGCTTAGATCATTTGTGTAGTGCTCCAGAGTGAGCCTCACACACCAATCGATACACTTGATACGCATAGTCAACTTGACGATATAAATGTAAAGTCCTCTTGAATATGAAGTTAAATATGAATATGCTACATTCAATATAAATATGGTGGTAATGGGCTTAATTGTAAGAATATGCCAAATTAGCGCAATGGTGTTTCCAGCTATTATTCTTAAGAGAAGTTGTACAAAGAGGAGAGGAAGAGTTTTTGTGGGTTTGCAAATATCAATGATTTCACGTGGGAAAAGTCTAGACTCTAGAGATACTAAATAAGGTACTCCCTCCATCCCAAATTATTGGTCCTCTTTCACTTTTTGTGCCACTCGAACAATTGGCTATATCTTTTAATTTATGATGTTTTTTATATCAAATATGGATCTTATTTGATATATCTTTTCGAAATCGTAGAAAACATTATAGATTGTGAGATATAGACAATTGTTTGGGTGGCACAAATAGTGAAAGAGGACCAAGAATTTGGGACAGAGGGAGTACTAACTAATGTACTAAATACCCATGTGGCGCTATTTTAGGGGATGAGCCCATCCATTTACTGCATTATGCATTAATGTGGTAGTAGTGCCAAGTGTACATTTAGTGTAGTAGTTTGTAAATTAGTTAGTGTCCGTTACATTAGCTTGGGTGGCAATGCCACCTAGATGCGATGTAAAGTTGGTTGTAGAATTGGGAGTGTTAATACTTAATAGACTTTCGAGGGCGTTAATGGTCCGCTTGCGAGCGCACCCCCCGCCCATTTCTAGCAAATTAGGGATGAGACCTTCCCTCCAATTTTAATAAATGCATTCTGACCTCATATCCCCCAAATTTTTATCAATGCATTTTGAGCTCGTATGGTTCCTCAGGGCATCCCAATGTGTCCCTAGCATATCCCCAACGTGTCCAACTCAAACAATGCAATAAGAAAATTGGACAAGTATTTAAGCGTATCCGAAGTGTGTCCAACACGGAAACACAAAATAAAGTGAGGACTTTCCCTTTCTTACCTATTTTGGTCACTATGGTATGGATACCACTCTTTCTAAAATGGCAAGATATATTCACGAGGATGACAACCAGTGTGTTTTCCTTCTATCTTGACCAAATACAGTGATCACAAAGAAAATACTGAACAATCCTAACCCAATTAAGACTCAATCACTAAATGCTTACATGCTTTTTCCTATTCGAATCAGTTAGTTTAACATGCCCAACAATGGAATTGACTCTTCCGCTATTGGTACATCGTATAATTCTTCTGACAAGTTCTTCTAGGAGTTTTGGGGAAAGATTTCTAGTTCCATTAAAGTTTCCCCCCAACACTAAAAGCGCCATCGTATAGCGGCGTAGTTAAAGCAATCAAGGGGCCCCACAGCCACACGCGTAGCCCTCCTGTGTCCTTAATCCCTACCCTAATTCTGTTTTATACGCAACAGTCTACCATAAAAGCTTGAAGCAAAATTTGTAACAGTAGCTTAATCTGACTAGTACACAATAGACTTACTTGAAGGAACCAATCATACCTCTTTTACAGACCTTTGTAAGGTCCAATGCCACCCATGTGCCCAGCTCCATGCTGTCCCCGACCAGAACCTCCTTGTCCAGTCTGCTGGTTTTGATACCCAACCTGATTCCCATAGCCTCCCGTACCACTGCCCATACCCTGGTTCCCATATCCATATCCACCCTGTACTCCACCCGGGTTCACTCCAGCACCCACCCCAGCTGTCCCCAGGCCACCAAACAAGTTATTCGCAAGCAATGCCGTCAACGCCTGCCCAAGAGCAGGCGTTAGAGCTTGTGCAGCTGCAGCCGCCACTCCCTGGTTATACTGAACCACGGGTGCTGCTGCCGGCGCCATCAAATGCCCAGTGGCTGCATTGTCATTCCTCTGGAAGCGCGATTTAGGGTTCAATAGCGCCTTGTTTATTTTCGGCCCGTCAATCGCCTTCCGGCAATGCAGCACGTGCCCTTCGAAATTCTTATGAGGCTCCTCCAAAGCCTTCTTCGCACTCTCAATCGCATTATACACAAACAAACAAAACCCCTTAAACTTCCCACTCTGCTTATCTATCCCCAACGGCCCCTCCTCAATCTCCCCGTACTTCGAGAAGAACGTGAGCAGTTTCTGCGGATCCAGGTCTGCAGAAACATTGCTTACGTATATCTTCCTTTGCGTGTACTCTGACGCCGACTCAGCAGCAGCCGGTGTCGGAGCCGCCGCGCCCAAGGGCACAGGGCCCAGCGAAGCCAGCTGGCACGAGGTCAGCCTCGTGCCGATCCTCTTCTGGGGCTCTTTCAGAGCATTCCGGGCCCCGGCGCGGGTTTTGAAGAGGATGAAGCCGTAGCCCTTGGATTTTCCAGTGGCCTTGTCGACGACGGCCTTGCAGTCCTCGATCTGGCCGTACTGGGAGAAGAAGCCGGTTAGGGTTTCGGTGGTGGCGTCCCAGCCGAGGCCGTGGACGAAGACTTTGCGGTGGGACGGGTCCTTGTTCGCGATCACGCGAATGTTGTTCGCCACGTCGGCGTGGGTTTCGGCCGCCGACGAGAGGAGGCTGATCAGCTGGTCTTTGGATAAGGGTTCCAGGAGGTTCTGGAAGGGCTCGTCGTTGTCTTCGACGGCTTCCCCGCCGATTGTCTGGTTGACATCGGATACGACATCATCGTCTTCTTCCTCCTCCTCTTCTTCTTCTTCTTCTTCTTCTTGTTCTTCGTCTACTTCTTCTTCTTCTACTTCTTCGTACTCTTCTGGATCAGAAGGGTTTTGTTCCTCTTCTTCAATGTGTTGCTGCTTGTTGGGTTGTGTGTCGGTGGGTTTGGAATCCAGTTTTCGCTTTGGCGGCATGGTTGAATGGTGGTCGAAGCTTGAAGAGTGGGAAGAACAAGTGACCTAGGAGAGACAGCGATCAAAGATACCCTTTTGTTCTATGGTATGTCCGCAGCCTTATTTTAGTTGTATATATATTTCCTAGACTCGATTTTACTCAACCCGTCCCGGGGTGGACATCGTGGCGTGGCGGGTCGTGGCGGGTCGGGTCATGTTCGTTACTTACTATTTCGATTTTTGAATTCATGTCTGGTCATGTTCGTTACTTACTATTTCGATTTTTGAATTCATATCTGCTTACTATTTCGATTTTTGAATTCATGTCTAAACATCTATAAATGAAAATATACATGGCTATATCATTTGGTGTGCACCTAATCTACATCATAATTTTGTGGAACCCACCTCATAATCGTTTAAAATATGTTGGGCAAACTTCATTTGCACGCCTTGTGGTTTGGTCCTCCTGTGGTTTGTGAAAGATTGCAGTCATACCCGATTCAAACTAATTTCATGGATTTAGAAAATTTGAAATAAATATCTTCATCTCTTTTATTGAATTGTCTTCTTCATTGAATCTAATATGTTATAAATTTAATCGAAGCTGTTCATAGTGTATTAATCAAAGAGTAAAGCATCTTCGTTAACAAACATGTCGATGGGATATTGATTACTCAGTGATCGATGGACAATCTTCTTGTTAAAAGATAAATTTGAACTTGAAAATTTGCCTTCATAATAGTAAATTATATTCAACCATGAGATTCTTGTTGTCCGTTCGACTTAAATTTTGTTATGAATGTAGTACTTGTCAAACTCTACAGTATGAATGGTTCAGATACTATAGAACATTTTGGGTCCATTTTTATTGTTGGTTTTAACGGAAAACATAACTTTGCACATACTACACAAATCACATGGGAGTTATGTGATACAAAATGAAGTTCAAGGGATCCATCTGCAAATCAACCAAACGTAAGGGGTATAAGTGAAGTTTGTCCAAATATGTTTTTAAAAGAGTCTTCGACTCTTCGTTAAAAAAAAAAAAAAAAAAACCCAGCTCTTTAATGGCAATAGAAACATCTCTCTTTTCTCGGACTAAGGAAATCATTTTCCTTCCTCACTTCTGATCATGTAAAACTCCGGGTACGGTTCTTAATAAATTTTCTTTATCCATCTCTCTCTACTCATTACTTTCTAAAATCTTTCTCAAAATCCAAACCGAACAGAATATGTTTCTCTTCGGCATGCTCAAATTTGCTTTGCGGATTCTTAATTTGCAACATCCCGTATTTCAATGAATGGTGATTTTAATTAGTTGGTTTTTAGGTTTCTATTAACAATAGCATTTAGCAGTTAGATTCAGGTCGGTGGTGAGGAGCATCACTACTAGTGGTTTTGTGGTAGAAGGGAAATGTTGGTGAGAGAGTTTTTGTACTAAATTTGAGCTTAGATTGAACAATCAATCCTTTCATCGAATAAGGAATTTTTCTGTGATGCCCCGCAGTGGTATTGGGACATGATGCCCCCATAAATATGTTCCTTTAGATTGAAAAATGTGTAAATCTCAGTCATTAGATCAAAATCACTCACAAAAACAATGTGGTTTTATAAATTTTTCGCGAGCCACGCTTAACACAATGTATGTGGTACGCTTAACACAATGTATGACCACAGTCTATACTCCAACGGTTGAGGAAAAATGGGGCATGGATGCCCAAAACCGGACCGGGGCCTAAAAACTTTAGTATTTTCAAGAACAACCAGACAATGTGGCATTATATACTTCTCGACTTCTGTAAAAAACTAAACAAAATTCCTGAAAAAATCTTTTAGTAGTAATGTTTTTTCCTTATGTTTTCAGTAGATTCACAATTTGCATAAGTCTAGAAAAACGATGTTTCTCAGTAGTTCAAGGTTCTTCATTTTCGCATTCTCGAAATCTAGACTCATTTTGAATATCCCATGCCTCCTTAATTATAGTTTTCTTTCTACTAATGACGATAATTGAAAATTTTCTGTTTATTTTTTTTATTGAGAAAAATTTCTGTTGGCATGCCTTGTTGAATAATGAAGAATAATTTTCTGCACACTTAGTGAAAGTTATCCTATATTTGCTTGAATAAATTTTCTTATGTTTAGCTGAATAAAGTGTCATTCCGCAATATTTAAAAACTTTCTTATGATGAATACTTACGTGAGATGAGTTCCGAGGATGGAGATTTAAAAACTCCATATCTTAATCCAAAAGCATATAGAGTTTATATTCTCTACAGTATCTATATTTATCAATCTTCCTTTAGAAAAACAAAAAGTCTATTCCCACCGCTCTGTTTCACCGCTTCCCCTACTGCTCTCAATCTCACCGTTTTGGATGGTGAAATTGAGTGAAACGGTTGTTGCAGCGGTGAAATAGTGCAGTGGAGGTAGACTTTCTCTGAGAAAAATGAAATGTGTAGTGGTGATAACTTGAGGCTATGAGCCCGCCAACTTCCTGGCAAGTAATAAAACCAACCAGGGACAGACCCACACAGGATCCCATGGGGGCATGTGCCCCTAGTCGATATTCTAAAACTGTAGTAATATTTTTAAACATTTGAATTATATTCGATAAATTTATGATAGTATTCCAATAAATTAAATTGCTCTAGATTTTCTTTATGAAGACATTTGTCTGATCTATTTCATAGAGTGCTAAATTTTTACATTATTATTTTTTGTGCGAACACAACATTTTCTGATAGTTATAAGATGAAATTACATATATGTAGTCTCAAATTTGTTATTTACCGGCATAATATGTACTGTAGTATTTATTAAGGAATGATAAATGTATGTGTTAAGTTTAATAACTTGTGCACCCACTTATAATACAAACTTCTGGATCCGTCCCTGAAATCAGCTAACATGTGATCAAGATCCAAAAAGTTTTGTGAGTTTAGGTATTCCTAAGATTCAAAGAAACATAACTTGTGGTGTGAGTTTACCAGTTTTGCATGTAAAAAGCAACATTATTATTTCAATCACTTTAAATGGAAAGTATGCCCATAAAAAGATTCCAAACTGGTATACCCAGAACTCCATCACTTCATTTTTGTACGAACATAATATGCCAAGAAGACAGGAATATATAGAAGGCTCTTTCCACATGGTATGCTATAGAGGTGCTTGATACTCCACATGCACAGAACTGCCAGAAGTACTTCGATCAAATTCAAGGATAGGGAAGAGCCAACTGTGCTCCTTTGATCAGATTGAATGAAATGGACAAATATGGAATGAAGTAGTGAGTTACTCCGTCCGTCCCAATTTACTTGTCCCAGTTCTATTCTAATTGAATAGAAAAATAGTTATATCTTTAAATTGATAATAAATTTTATATCTAATATAGATCTTGTTTGATAAATCTCGATTTGTTCTATAATACAATGTTTTTAAAATCACCTAAAATATTATAAATTACAAGATATAATCATTTGAAAAGTGGCATGAACTCTCAAAAATGACAATTAAATTGGGACGGAGATAGTATTTGATAACTCACGCCCGGGCCAGCTTTATGCGCATCTCGAATAATTCGCTCAGTTGCGAGAAGCCCAGCCAAAGCCGGAGCAAAGCTTCATATGGGCAAATCATGTAATTTCTTTGTACTCAACATACCCTGTGAAACTTCTTATGCCTTTGTGACAGTTACCCTAATATTTGCCTTTGTGACTAGTGGAATAAAGTTCTACTCCAGAATATCATCATACAAAAGCATAGAGTTGATATTCTAAGTACTCCATTAAGGCCATCCACAGTAGCATAATAAAAAATGGATAACCAAAAGTTGACACATCAGCTTTTGATTATCCATTTAAGAGGTTGTTAAGCTTAACAATGTTGAGGTCCACAATGGTCACTTCTAGTCCATAACTAAAATAAGGGATACACTACAATTTCACTCTCTCTCCCCTTGTGTTTTCCACCATTGATCACTTCCTTCCATTACACTTTTTTTTGGCAAAAATATATCGATTTTCTCCTTTAATTTTGGTAAAAAAATTGGTGACTTCCTTCCCTAATATTATGAATTTGGAAAAAAAATCATGTACTCAAAAAAAAAAAAAAGTGTTCTTGAATTTGTAAAAAAATGCAAGGTTATTTATGTACTCAACCACAGGGAGAGAAACGAAAAAAGAATAAAATAAAAATGAAAAAAAAGAAGTGAAATACCTTAATGCGGCGACAAATGTTTTCCACCATTGATCACTTCCCTCCATAACGTTTTTTTTTTTGGCAAAAATATATCGATTTTCTCCCTTAATTTTGGAGAAAAAAATTGGTGACTTCCTTCTCTCATATTATGAATTTGGAAAAAAAAATCATGTACTCAAAAAAAAAAAAAAAACCCAGATGTGTTCTTGAATTTGTAAATGAATGCAAGGTTCTTCATGTACTCAACCACAAGGAGATGAACGAAAATGAATAAAATAAAAACGGAAAAAAAAAGTGAAATACCTTAATCCGGCGACAATGAGTTGAATTGTAAATGATTGAAAGATATGAGCTTCACTTTTGGAGGGAAAGAAAAAGAAAGAGTTTGTGGCTGAAGAAAATGAGATATAGAGCAGGTGAAGAAAATACCATTTGAAACACGTGTGTATATAAATTTTAGAACCAGTTAACTTATGTGGTATGAGATTCACAAATTTTGATTATTGAAAAATGTTGCTAGTTTTGGTTATCCAAAATCCAAAATTTAATTATTTCTAAGAATGTTGTTAAGTTTGATTATACCATTGTCAGCCATATTTTACCCCAATATTGTTAACTTTAAAAATAATTTGCTTTTGATTATGCCACTGTAGATGGCCTTAGAATATCTACCTTTCACCCAGAAAGCAATGACCTCTTCCAAAGTGCGGGCGCATTCAGAATTTTGAATCAACGAGGACTGAATGAAGAGAATTTTTTTTTAAAATATTCAATGAAATCTATATTCTATTTTAATTTAAGCCCGGCCAAATAAAAAATGCCCGGAAAAATATAACGGTGGTGATGGTATGAGGACCCACCAACTTCCGGCATCTTGCCCACGGTTAAAAACAACTAACATGTCAAGATCCAAAAAAATTGTGTGTTTAGGCATTCCCTGAAATCCAAAAATACATTAGGTAAAATGACAGAGTCATGTGAGTTACCAGTATTGCATATTAGTTTAATCATTTTGATTGAAAAGTGTGTGTGTATATATATTTATATATATGTGCCCATAAAATTCCAAACCGATAGACCCATACCTCAATCACTTCATTTTTTCACAAACTTTTGTGGATTCTATTTATGCATACCATTACCGACATAATACAGAAGGTCTACGCCCACCGCTCAACTTTTACCGCTCATCCCACTGCTCTCAATCTCACCGTCCAAAAGTGTTTTGAACGGTTCGGGTTTTGAAAATTTTAAAATCCGGACCATTAATTACCGAGACAGACAGGGAGATATTGAGCGGTGAAACGAAACGGAGGGCATCACACCGCTGCAATATGCCAAGAAGACAGGAATACAAGGCTCTTTCCACATGGTAGGCTAGAGGTGCTTGATACATCCACGTACTACACAAAATTGCCTGAAGTTAATCAAATTCAAGGATAGGGATGAGTCTACTGTACATATAACATACTGCTTTTTATCTTGAAAGAATATGGACGAATATGGAGTGAACTAGTGATTCTATCTTACAAAATGATGCACAAATGTACTTATAGGATGATTAGTAAAGGTTTTGAAGGAGGTTTTTGAAATAATAAGTACCGGAGATGGATAGATAAAGAGATGTTAGTAATAAGGGGCGAAAAAAATTGTTGGAATCTTGCCAAGAGAGGGGTGGTTCTGGGAGGCCAAAACATTACAAAACAATACTCCAACACGATTTCAGTGATTTCCCTCAAGTGATTTCGCGATTACATCTTACTAATAACATTACTCTTTTTCGATTCTGAACTTGATGGCTTCAGGTTCGTTGTGTTTTGCTTGGCTGTTTATGTGCTGGTTGGGGACTTGGGGTATTGTTTGGTTTGGTTTGGTGTTGCTTCTGGCCTGGAGGGTATTCTTGGTTTATGTTTATGCTAGTAGAGGTTTCTTTTTCTTGGTCTCATGCTTAGCCGTAACTATTGTGGCTTGTGTGTTGACCTCTCTTCTCGATGTATTATTTGTTGAGTTACCAATAAATCTTTTGTTGCCGATTAAAAAAAATTTACTCCAAACTAAATGCGAATTTTGAAGGCTAAATGTAAGGCCCTATGCCAACTGGAATGGGGCTTGCTAGCTGTCAAGCATCTAATTTCAAGCGGGTGCTGAGTGGTCGATCCGGTCGTTCATCTTGACAATCAACGGCTCAGATCTTAACCGCACAAATCCAACACAAAGGCATGGAAAATTTGGGAAAGTATGAGTCTGTCAATCGATTGATTTGGTAATCATTCACTCTCACATTATCTTGTTTGTGACAGCTTTCAATTACTAATAATACGGGACCCATCGCTCCATCTTGCCCCAACTTGCATGCTTGATACTGCTCTGATTTTCAATGTTATCTTGAAAAAACTACTTAATAAGTAAGATTTGGCAAAACTAGATGGGTAGCTAGCCCAAAGAGCTAGTCCGGTTGGTTGGCGGGTTTGCTCTCCATATAATTGATCAGGGTCGGTTTCTCCGATCAGGCCGCAAGAGCGGATTTTCTTAGTTCCGGCATGGATACTTTGCTTTTGACAGAACCGGAGAGTGGATTACTTGAGGTGTGCATAAGCTGCACCGAACACCCCAAACCGTCGAAACGAAAAAAAAAAAAAAACACAAAAAACTAGATGGATGGATAGATTGACTCTATGAAAACACTTCACATACCCAACCCCGTGACTCTAAACTATACATAAACCAAACAGACGAGGCAATTGGAATACCAGAGAAAGCAATTCAGCTTCAGCTGCCACTGTCCCCCTTTTCCATTTTCCAGTTTCCTCGTCGATATCTTCTTCAGTACTTTAGGGACCAGAAATGGAAAGGCAAACAATAAAGAAACCTCTAAATGGTAGCAGTAGCAATATCCCCAAGGATACTTTCCCCCTTCATTACATGGGCAGGCCATTTGAGCAGAAAACCACCCTGAAAGATGCCTCTTTCTCCTCCTACCTCAGACCTGAGCCGCCGCCACCACCCAAGCCAGAAGACAACAGCCGGTTCGCGGTCGACGACTCCGACCAGATAAGCGTCTTCGAGGCGGAGAATTACTTCAGCGAGAAGGATCAGAACAGCAGCAACAAGAGAGACTCTTCGACAGAGAACCATCATAGTGACAAAGCTGCTCAACAGAGGGGATGCGAATTTTCGGCGATTTCGAGATTGTCTTCTGTTTCATCAACCGACGGTTATGGCTACGGGGGGAAACTCCGAACCCGTTCGTTCCACGCGACGCCCACGGCTTCGTCGGAAGCGAGCTGGAACAGCCAGACCGGCCTGTTGTCGAATCCACAGGGGTCTATTCCAATCTCGTTGAGAAACATCCCTTCTGAGAATAACAATAATGCTCGGCGAAATGGAGGGTATTCAAGCAATGGAACAAAATGGTTTTTGGGCCTGAAATGCCCATGCTATGGCAAGAATTCTGTTCAAGTCGAGGAAAAACTCTCCGAACCGAAAACATCATTCCCTTCATCGTCGTCGTCGTCATCGTATCCCAAAAGACACAGTCCTAAGTCCATTAACCATCATCCAACCGTGGCCGAAAATCGGTCCATCCAGTCCCAGAACAATTCGGTTGCGAAGAAAGCGGAGGAAAGCATTCCAGAACAAGTGGTTCTGGACCATCGGTCGTTCTCGTCGGAGAATCATTTTCCATCACACGAGGGCCATCAGCATCACCGTCGTCGACGCCACAACCACAACCAAGGTGGTTTGGGGTCGTTTCGCGATGGTGTTGGATTCTCTTTCCCGATATTGAACCAATCACTGTCCTCCAAGGTGCAGGTGCCGACTAGATCTCCGCTGGACGAGCCGCCTCGGGAGTCACTGGAGATTTTCCAGCCACCGGAAGAATCCATGGACGTGCAACAGCGGCGGGGGTTCGGGTATCCGACGAGTCCAATGTCGCGGATGACCGGGACGGAGGAAGACGGGGGGAGCGACGCCAGCTCCGACTTGTTCGAGATAGAGAGCTTCTCCACGCAAACAACATCGTACCGTCGCCGAGACTCGCTCGACGACGAGGCGACAACGGCGTCGTACGGGCGGAGGCAGAGCGTGGACGAGCCGGTGACGCCGTCGGTGGCCGCGACGGAGTGCTACGAGCCGAGCGAGGCCAGCATTAACTGGAGCGTGACCACGGCGGAGGGGTTCGACCGGGGGAGCGTCACCAACTTCTCCATCAGCGCTTCGGAGTTCGGCGACGTGGCGAACATGCGGCAGCAGGAGGCGGAGGTGAGCGGCGGCGGAGGCGGTTGGGGCAAGAGGAGGTCAGGGGGAGGAGGAGGAGGGAATGGAGGGGGGTTGTTGTTGAGCTGTCGTTGGGAGAAGGCTGTCAGCGTGGGTCCTACTCAACAGCAGGGGAAATGGGGACAAGAGGACGGTGGCGGCGGAGGAGGAGGAAGAAGGGTGGTGGGAGGCGGTGGTGGTGGTCCACCTATGCCAATGATCTCAACAATGAGGCATGTGAGTAGTAGGCCATACAAACGCTAGCTGATAAATGAGCCACCTCTACTGTTGGGAGAGTGAAATTATACATTAGTCCGGAAGTACAGCGACCTGATATTTTGGACCATTTTATAATTACACATTTTTGTGAGATCTATCACTAAGTATATGGACCCCATAGAAACGTGTGATTATAAAACAGTTTAAAATACCACGTGACGGTACTCCTAAACTATTGAATAAATTACTCGTTAGGGTATTCGCAAGGTTGTCTACCTCCATTACCATCTAATATGATCTGATTGCTTGGTTTTGTCTCTGGTTTTTGGAACATCAGCGTGTGATACCTTCAGCTACTTCATGCTGTGGTAGCCCGCCCCCCCACCCTTCATTTACTCTGCTTGTCTGTAGTTGAGGTTTCAAATCGAATTCGGGAATGGTGATGTGCACCAGCCACACGGCACGGTGGAGAACGGCAACAAACAGCTCAGATGCTATACACAGTGGAAATGAGATTTGAACCGTTGAATTGCCGAACAGATGATTCGAATGCCGCACAGAACCGTGCTGCGCCGGCTGATTCACAACACTATCCCCCACTTGGTTCAGATCTTTTAGCAGTTGTGCTAGCACCATGGCTTTGTGTATTTTGTTTGTGCAAGTGTTTGTGGTTATAGAGTCATTAATTCCGTTCGGTTTGTTTCCTTTGTACTACATTACGAATTACTGTTGCATAAGGCTTTGGCCATCTGATGTTAGCAAAATGAATGGAAATAAACAATTTTGTTGATCCTGGTACTCAAGTTCTGGCCACAGAACAGGGTGACGAGTCATAATTTGAACCCCAGGGACGAGCGGAGGATGGGCCAAATATGAAAGGAATTTCACTACTGTTACCGAGATGGTATCGAAATTCCAACAGACAGTTCTTATAAAGCTGTGTCCCAGAAGCGTCCCGCACGGCCGGGTTGATATTGAAGGCTCAAAAACACATGAATGTCAAAGATTCCAAGAACAAGCACGAGGCATCCCACGTCGGAAAGTTTGGATTTGTGTCTGTTAAAACGTTCTTCTTGTCCCCCATTAATCAGCAAAATAGGTTAAGTGAAATTATCATCTTGCCCTATATTCAGAAAAAACCAACTTCTTGACCAACTTCCCCGTTTATTATGGGCCACGCTCATGTCATTGAGCCCGTCCAAAGGATGGGTGAGGCATTTGGACTTGTGTCATGGGCTGGCTTCACACATCAGGAAGTTTGGATTTTTTTTTTTTTGTGTTAAAAGGGTTCTTTTGCTCCTAACTAGTCAGCAATTTGAGTAGTTGGATAGCTTAAGTGAAATTACCCTCTTGCCCTCAACTCAAAAAAGGACAAGCTCGAGGAATAGAGTAGGAAGAGGTCAAAACACAAGTCCCAGAAGCATCTCAGGGACTCAGAAGACGATAGGCAAAGCAATCGTGACCGCTAGAAGCATAGAAAAAATTGGTTTGAGCAATTCACACAGCCTAATACCTCGGCAGAGCAATTCTTAATGCCGACCGCGAATACTTGGATCTGCGATGGACCAAGAAGAAGAAGACAAACCCTAAGCGAAGGGGTGAGAGGGCAAGTACTAGATTTTCAATCGAGACCAGGGCCACGGCACTGTCGATTGTTATGACTTGAAGCGGTAGATTGATGCTTTGTTCCAGCGAGATAGGTTGGCAATGTTGCCAGTAGACAGTAGCACCGGGACCACGTGAGCCGCAATGAGCAGATCACAAAACGAACTTATCTGATTAGTGTTTCTTCCATAGCAAGAACCGACCTCGAATGAGGCAAAAAGAAGTCAGAGCTTGTGGAAATCGGTTTGCTTTATCGCCCTACCAATTTCCATCGATTCAAGCAACAAAATGTATACCAATAATGCGCTTGATGAGGACTTCAACCTTGGCATTCTCAGCGAGAGTAGGAATGAAATAGCAATCCTGCAATTATCGTTATGGCAGAACAAAATAGCAACCATCAGGATGCATTATAGCTTCAATTACAGGGAGATAGCACAGGTACTCAAATAGACCATCAACTTTCAAGTTTTGCACAAAAAAATCTCTGCAGCAAACAAAATTGACGCATCAGGCCAGCAATAATTTCTGAACCCTAAAAGGAAACACAAGCTTGTAGTTTGTTTAGAAAAGATCAACCTCCATAAAAGAAACTCAAGAGCAGAGAGAACAAGACTCCTCTGCTCTAAATCATGGGAAAACATCAAAAGCAATTGCACTAGATAAAGCTTCTGAACAAAACAAAACTACGAGCTGATTGAGCTAATTCCGTCTACGGTCAGGGGAACTTTCACATTTGGATGTCCTCGGATTGGTCCAACTGAGCTTGTAGCAAGCCCACCGTGGGCGCCCATTTAATCAGCTCCTCAACTGTGATTGGATTCTGTGTGCTCGAACCAATGCCCTGAAATAGATGGTAATAGCAGATAACTAACAGGGGAGAAAATGGAACGTGGCACATCACATGCTCTAAAATTTCGTATGATAGGTAGGCTCGTCTTGGTCACACTATTAGAGGCAAATGTACTAATAGTCTAATACTATAAATGCAAGGGCAATTTTCTTATGGTAAATACATAATTTCTCATTGTTCAAATTAACCAATCCTCAATCTAGGAGTCCCATTTTTTTTTCTCCAATAGTCATGCTAAAACTCCACTCTAGTTGGATTTTCATTCAATTAGCCCAATTACTTCTTCCAAATATACGGACAATATTTGCATCATTTTAAACTTCTAAATTCACAATTTTCAAACAGAAGAGTTACTGTGCTATTCAACGTTTGTTCCAAAATCTTCAGCACTGGGATATTCGTGTCCTTTCTAATGCTACACACACCACATGCACAAGAACAACTCAACAGATGCTGTCACACAAACGAGAGAGAGAGGGTTGGAAAAGAGAGATACCTTGAAAATATTTTGTTTCTTCATCATCTAAGTATGATTGGAGCTTTTGACGTTAACGTCATCATCTTGCAATGCTCGATGGTGGAAATATATGAACTGAATTAGTATCTAAAAAGTCATTAAGGTTCTGAACGAAGAGAGAAAAATTAATGTCCTTTAGAATCAAAGTTACTTGGTCTATATGCAGGATAAGTAAAAATAAATTTGAACAAAAACTGGATCCCCCTTCTCCTAGCACTGCAATTAGTTTTGAAAATCTCTGATGCAATTAGGATACAAAAGTATCAAGAACCACACATCCTCCGGCATCGACCAGCCATGGTAGATTTGCACTTAGTTTTGACCAATCCAAGCTACTCACAAGTATACTGCACACAAAAACATTGTTTACTTGGACACATGAACCACATCATACAAGACAACATTGGATGACTTTAGTTACCGCAAAAAATAACCTTGACTATAAAAGAAACTGCACTCAACTATGACAAACTTTCTTCCTTCCATGCTACTTTCCAAATATAAAACAATCACATTTTGAACTGCCAACAGATTAACATGTACCCACTGATAGAAAACATATGGTTGCACTAAGATTTGGGGAAACACCAAGGAGTTGGAAACTACAGCTGTATCACCATATCATCCACACTATGGTCTGCAATCACAAGTTTACACAACTAAGAAAAGGATCATAGAGAGAAACAAAAGGTCTGTCTTCCAGGAGACAAATGGAAAAAGGAGGACCATCCTAGAATGAAGTCTACGAAAAGTAAAAGAAGGGACTCCGAGTGCCTATATACCCATTCATTTTATGTGTGTGTACGTATATGGCCATGTACTCTGTATTATATGGGGGAGATAGTTTTCAAGCACCTCATGTCCTTGTGCAAGAGTTCCATTGTCCCGCCTCCAAATCACAGGAAGTTACGACTGGTTAAGTCTCCATGTCGAAAACAGATGTGGCATCAAATCGTGCCTCCATTGTTAGCAGGTTTTTGTGGGAGGGATAAGGTGAGGAGAGGGAGGAGAGATAGTGTTATAATCTCAACTATTAAAATGAATGACTGAGATTGAGCGTCATTTTATGTGTCAAAGCATGTGTTAGCGGAACTGGCCCCTACACACACACATAACTGGTCCGGAGCATCATTTATCTCAAATTTGTGACATAAGCGGAGGCCCAGAGAAACCCTTCATGAACCAAAAGAGGTTAGTTCAAAAAGTGGTAAGGAGGGCGGGAATAAGGGCTCTCCGAGCATGCATGAATGATCTCTAGTTTGACTCTTACCCAAAAATGATCCGAAGTTATTGTTGGTTGGATTGGTTCCACATTATGAAAAAGGAAAAAGGTAAAGAAGAGAAACCCTTCATGACATGATTTTTTTGTTCACCATTTATGGATGACTTTGTCACATAATCGGAGGCAAAGAAAGCCTTCATGAATCAAAAGAGGTTAGCTCAAGTGTTTAAGGAAGGCAGGAGTAATTGCTTCTGAGCAAGTATTACTTCAAAACTGAACTAACAATTCAATATATTCTTGCCACTTGTCGTATCCACGTTACTCCTCACAAAAAGTCATTCTGCAAGGATCCGTTTGAATAGAGTGAAATGATAGAAATTGCAAGAAAGAGAAAATAATGACACTTTTTTTGTGTTTGATTACCATGAAAATACAAGAAAGTGGATTTTTTTTTTAGAACTCATTAAAGCATTAGTACATGGCTTCCAATTTCTTGCTAAAAACACAAGGAAATTACATTTTTTGTAAAAATTCTCATTTTATGACACTTCACATTATGTCCATAACTTTTCCTATTCTATCATGACCCATAATGTATGTTAAGAGTAAGTTATTAAATATTTTTTTCCCTTGCAAGATTATTACAAAACTTTTTCGTTTTAACCAAACACATGTAAGAACATAAACTTTCTTTTCGCTTTCTTTTCTTTTACTTTACTTTCTCTCATTTTCACTTTCCAGCACAAATTTCTTTCCAATCAAACACACCGAATACTATATAGTATAGATTTGCCAACGGATTTCAATTTCCCTAGGCGTTAAACAATCAATATTTTCTATCCGATAAAGAAAGAAAACAATTTCCTATTTCCCGCTCACCCGCTTATGAGCACGGGCGGACGGATGGGGTTGCCAGTGGGGGCCTGTGCCCGTGCACACCCCCCAATTATCCCACTAATTATACAATATATTCCAAGTTAATTTGGAAAAAGTTTTTAAGGATCAGCTCCTGCAAGTCTCTTGAGTGAAAAAATTTGATAAAATTTCTCTCTGTGTTTGAAACACCCCCCCCCCCCTAAAATTTCAAGTTATTGACAATTTTTAGGACGTGGTTATAAAATTAGATGCGATTAGGTATATGTCACTATGTAGACAATCTCGTCTTCTTCTGAGAACTAGTGAGTAGCAATATTTATATTATGCACTATAGCTTTTGTTCTCGATGTAAAAATACATGTGATTCGGGCCACCGCTTTGTACAAATCTTGCGTCCGCCACTGCTTAAGAGAAATCCCTACGTGAAAGATGAACAACCAATCTATCCAAATCCATGTTCGAACTCCCCCCTTCTCCCACGGCATCCAATGCCGCCTCCCGTAACTCTCTCGACCTTATGTTCTCACTCCCAAGCTTATTATGCACCGATTCCGCCACAACTTGGGCCAACTCGTTCGAGTCCGGAACCGTTTGTGCCCCCTCACAAATTCGAGTCGCCACCTTCAACTCGTCCACTAACAAAGTGGCATTCAAAAATTGTTCCCCCTCCATTGGCCACGCTAGCATTGGCACCCCAGCTACAAGCCCCTCCAACACCGAGTTCCAACCACAGTGAGTTAAAAATGCCCCAACAGCTCGGTGCCTCAGTATCGTCACCTGAGGGGCCCACTCTCTAACCACCAAACCTCTTCCAGCGGTTCTATCTTCAAAACCTGATGGGATCACGCCGAAATCTCCTCCCTCTGCGCTTCCTTGTGGGGACTCCTTTATGCACCAAAGGAACTTGGTCCCACTTTTCTCCAACCCAGCTGCTATTCGCTCCATCTGATTATTTCCCAACACAGCTTGACTCCCGAAGCACACGTACACCACCGTTCGATCACCACAAATGTCAAGCCAAGAGATTATATTACCATCAGGCCCATTTGTTGGTCCCGATGGACTATCAATCTCTGTAGGGAGTAACGGCCCCACTGCCCACACCCGATCATGGCCAGCTTCCGCCATCACGTGCTCCAAATAAACTCGTTCCAACTTATTGAATGAGTTAAACACGAGCCCCCAACTCGCCATATTTGCTAGAACCCCATCTCTCATGAAATCCGAAATTGGGTCTCCTTCAACATAGCTAGTACTGTAGAGAAACATAAGCTGCCACCAAGGGTAATTTTGGGAATTCGGAATCCTCGAAAGAGTGATCAGACTATTAGGATCATTGGGATCTTCTCTCTCCGGTAGATACCGACGCAGCGAATAGATTATCGACATGGCCATTACACCAGACGGAGAGAACATTAACCTAGGTATGCCGAGCTCGCCAGCCAGCAGGTGGGTCCACCACAAAAACATGTCGGAAACAATTGCCACTGGCGGCGAAGGGTGGGCTTGGAACCACTGGAGGATTGGAGTGTGGAGTTGGCGCATGGCGTGCATGATAGCGGGGAAGGCGGCGGGAGGGAGGTCTTTGACGTTTTCTGCTCCAGAAGGGAGGGAGAGGTGCGCAGGGAAAGGGAGGACCAAAGGTGTTATAGAAGGGTGGGCAGAGAGAAGTGGGCGTAGGATAGGGAGGTTTTTGGGGGTGACGAGAACAGTGATGGTGAGGCCACGGATGGATAGTTGTTGGGCTAGGCCGAGGAGAGGCATCATGTGCCCCGGCGCAGGGTAAGGGAATACTAGGATGTGTGCGCCGCTGGTTAAGATAGTCATGGCGGCGTTTGAAGTTTTGGGGGATAGTAAGAAAGGAAAGAGAGGGGGCAATAGGTGTAGTAGTATGCAAGTGAAATTTCTTTCAATCAAAGCATTGTTGAGTTACTACAGAGTTATTACTAAATACTAATGCGTTCTTTTTAGAGAGTAATTCTACAGCTTTAGATTGGATTGGAAAAATGAGCGGTTTTGGAACTTTATTGCAATTGAATGAAAATGGTTATGAAAATACTATGCACATTTAATGCGGATAAATTAGGAGAAGAAGTTGATTGCTCAAGTTAGATTGGAAAAACTTTATTGCAAAACTTTAAAGAGCGGTTTCAAAACTTTATTGCAATTGAATGAAAATGGTTATCAAAATACCATGCACATTTAATTGCTCAAGTTTGATTTGAAAAACTTAATGAGTTTAAAGAGCGGTTTCAAAACTTTATTGCAATTGAATGAAAATGGTTATCAAAATACCATGCACATTTAATGCAGATAAATTAGGCGAAGAAATTGATTGCTCAAGTTTGATTTGAAAAACTTAATGACTTTACAAAAATTAAGTTCAATCTTTGCTCATATATTCAATCTCAAATGAATTTGAAGCCATTCGAACCCGAGCTGATATTACATAACTTAGATTGTTAATGGCCGAATAGTAATTTAGTCAAGCTTGATTTCAAAGATTATAACGACTTTAGAAAAATGTTAAAACTTGGTTTAGTTTGATAACAAATGGACCTTGAATGATTTTTTAATGAGCAACATGAATAGTTTAGTTCCTTTATCTGCGGGGAGTATTATGCATCACTTCCTGTGTTGGTTCTGGATTACAAGAATTATTATTATTTGGGGTAAGGCACGAGGAAATAGTTTTACTTCTACAAGGAAAACGTACAAAAAGAGTTCAAATTCCACGTAGGAAAACCATAAATTTCCAAGTTCCCAAACCAAGTCATTAAAGGAATTTTTGTGTAGTTGGCTCACAAATGAAAGCACCGAAATGGGGCTTCTAGAAGCAACAGCTTCAAGGCTTAGAACAGCCACATATTTGCAGAGCATTGAAGTGCTTTGGAATGGTTTCCTCATCACTTTTCCGTTGATGATCAAGGTCATACACTCCTCCTCCCCCAATCCTAGCATCTTTCTTTAGATCTGTCTGCACAGTCCAGTTTTAATCGTTTTTAGGTTCTTTCTGGGACTATTTTCATGAACCAAAACGTTCATATTTTAAAGTTCGTCGAAAGTATTGATCATAACTCAACCTCACACACACGGGCACTGTACGTACACCGTTACTCCACCAGATATCCTCACAAACATCAAACAAAAGCCATGTCCACCTCCCACCAACACAACGGCGCACACGTCCTCGTCTTCCCTTACCCTGCGCTGGGGCATATCATCCCCCTCCTTGACCTCACCCACATGTTCCTCACCCGCGGCCTCATTGTTACCGTACTGATCACCCCTCCTCATCTCTCTCTCCTTGACCCTCTCCTCTCGTCCCATCCCTCCACATCCATCCAGCCTCTCATCCTCTCTCCTCCAAATATAATCCCCACCGTTGACTCCCAACTCTTCCGCCCTGTTGCTAACGCGCGAGCCCTGAGCGAACTCCGCAATCCTATCATTAAATGGTTCAAGTCCCACCCTTCCCCCCCTGTGGCCATCATATCTGATATCTTCCTCGGCTGGACCCACCACCTTGCCTCCCATCTTGGCGTCCCACATGTTGCCTTCTGGACAAGCAGCGCTTTTGCCGCATCGGTGTTTCATACCCTTTGGCGCGACCTACCTAAGGTTGATGATCCCACCAACGAGGATGCGGTGCTTTCGATGCCGAAAGTGCCGAATTCTCCAAAATACCCTTGGTGGCAGATTACTAGCCTTTACCGCGGCTTCAAGGAAGGAAACCCAGATTGGGAATTCTTCAGAAACGGGATATTGGCTAATGGTCAAAGTTGGGGTACCGTGTTTAACTCGTTCACTAAGTTGGAGCAAGTTTACATTGAGCATATCAAGAAAGAAATGGGCCATGACCGGGTTTGGGGAGTGGGTCCATTATTACCTGCCGATGAGGACTCGATGGGCCCTACCAATCGTGGTGGGTCCAGTTCCGTTCCAGCCCATGATGTGATGGATTGGTTGGACTCAAAGGCAGATGATTCGGTTGTGTACGTCTGCTTTGGGAGTCGATGGACGCTCACAAATGAACAAGTTGGTGCTTTGGCGGGTGCGCTCCAGTGTAGCGGGGTGCATTTTATTTGGTGTTTGAAGGAATCCGATTTAGACAATGTGGCGATCTCGGATGGTTTCGAAGATTGCATGGAGGGCAAAGGTTATTTAATAAAGGGATGGGCCGCACAAGTGGTGATTCTAAGGCATCGAGCTGTGGGCGCGTTTGTGACTCACTGCGGGTGGAACTCAGTGTTGGAAGGGTTGGCGGCCGGGGTGTTGATGTTGACGTGGCCAGTGGCTGCGGACCAATTCACCAATGCCAAGTTTTTGGTGGACCAGATCGGGGTGGCTGTGAGATTTTGTGAATGTGGGACTCGAACGGTTCCCGATTCAGGCGAGTTGGCCCGGTTGTTGGCCGAGCCGGTGGGTGGGACTAGGCCGGAGAGATCTCGAGTAATGGAGGTGCGTATTGCTGCGTCGGAGGCAATCAAAGGAGGAAGCTCAAGCAGGGATATGGAGGCTTTAGTGAATAAGCTTTGTGGGCTTAATACCCAAAGGAGTCTATAGATGGTTTGACATGGGCTGCTAGTCAAGGGGTTTGTGGGTTTAATACTAGATGCTGCTAATACAATGGGCTTATAGTCCTAGTAAGTGGCCCCATTGTCTTAGAGCCTTCAATGGTCAACTAAACATCCAAACAATTTTTATTTATTTTTTGCTTAGAATACATGTAAAAATCATGGGCTACCATTTCTTTGAACACCCAGGGGTGAAGCTATGTTGGGGCCCAGGGAGGCCCTAAAATAAGGTATATACAAAATCAATGAACACTCAATTCTAATAGTCTTGAACACCTAACCCAAAAAAAATTGAACACCCAACCCAAAACCAATTGAACACTAGTCAAAACCCAATTACAACCCATCAATCCAGGTAATTCATATTTGAACACCTAACACATTACCTCAAATAAAGCTCATAATCATAATAAAAAAATAGAAAAAGAAAGAAAAAGACAAATCTATCGGTGTAAGTATTATGCTCTGCGTTCTCTCCTCATCTTTATTGTCGATGGTCTAAATGTATTAATTTCGCATTCATAACAATAAATTTATGTTTTTTTTTTGTCTAGTTAGCTTATAGAATTACGGACAAATCTTTAAAAAAAATCTACTACATTGTAAACCCCGTTAACTTAAATAATATTTCTTCGAATGTAAGACTACAATAGAAAATCTCATCACGTCATCCTAAAGAACAACATATTTTTGAGAAAGTCATCCCCAACATACTCGCTACAATTTCTTTCAAAAGGGTTTTAATACGCCAGTTAAACATTGGCACAAAATATGAGAACTCATCTAGGACAACTGTAAAATTTTACCCCCTCCATTCTCGAACCACTATCTACTATGCAATATGACAACTTTCAAAAAAATTAAATTTTAAACACCCACGGGACTAGACTAACACCCTACCCAACCCGACCCCCACCCCAACAACAGAAAAAGAAAAGAAAAGAAAGGAAAGATAGGACAAAATGAAAAGGAACAGTTTAACGAAAGAAGCAATATAGCTAGAAAGATATCAATAAAATGCAACTCTACCTAACTCACCTCGCTACATATGTTATATTCCCCACCAGAGCAAAAATAAACATAAATGGACTAAGCCCCTGCAAGTCACAAAGAAAATTTGCATAAATAATTGATGTGACTGCAATATACTTGATAATGGAGATATATGTTTCCAAGTGCTATCATCGAAAGAAAATATACTGGAAAATTGGAGCATTTTTTTTTTTTTTGAAAATGGAAAATTGGAGCATTTTATGACCAGCAACTGTGTTCCAAATTCAATACAAGAGTACATTGCTGAGTCCACTCCCTGTTAGTTGAGGGTACTAAGAGGGTTGAACCTGAATCAACTCTATGCTTTGGCATTAATTTTGCCCCAGAGATTCAAACATTTTGCCCCAGAGATTCAAACATCCATTCTTCTACTTGACAAGCTCCAGCTTTACCATTACACCAAGCTATCTGTTCACTCTATATTGACTGACAATTGAATAATTAAGTACTCCACATGGAAGAAGAAATTGCTCACCTCCAAATGGCCTCTTCTAATCTGTAGATCAAGAATAAACCATAAGTCAAATTCCCAGTAAACTATTGAAAATAATCATGAATCGACAAGCCAAGTTTCAAACAGAGCATAAACAACAAAAGGAAATATAAGAACAAATTATGAAGGCTTTCAAGGTAAGAAACACAACTTAAGGCAATAAGATCAACCAACAAGGCAAGTATTCTTCTATTTATTCCTTAACACATATTTGCAAATTCAAGACCAGTTACTTGATCAACC
Organism: Rhododendron vialii; assembly: GCF_030253575.1. Classification (NCBI taxonomy): domain Eukaryota; kingdom Viridiplantae; phylum Streptophyta; class Magnoliopsida; order Ericales; family Ericaceae; genus Rhododendron; species Rhododendron vialii. The sequence goes on from NC_080559.1 coordinate 5,468,818, forward strand.
TATTTATTATCTTTTCCCAATTTTCTAACGAATAAAATGTTAATTAAAAACCATCAATGGCAAATATTCTGTGAGTGTAAATTAGATCTACGGTCCCTAAAGTATGTGTCTAGTCTTACTTTGGTCATTCAAGTTGGATTTTATCAATTTCATCCATATCATTTCGAATCAAAGTGGCCCATAAGCAGTACTCAAACCTATTAATGAACAAGATCCATAAGATCAAGTATGTGTGTTATAACACTTTGGTCCCGGAATTTTCAACATTGTTGATTTGTTAAGATGGTCAAAATCCAAAGGGGAATGACACTTTTAAACCTAACATTCAATTGCCTAGCAATTGAAACCTAGGTAATTTCAGTCAAGTTTTGCAATAATTCAGGAATATTATCAAAACTAGTCAACCCTTGTACAGTAAAAATTACAGATTCATTTAGGAACTCAAACAAAAAACGATCAACTTGCAATTGAGAAAGTAACTCAATAGGAGTAACTAATTTGGTAGAACTTCCAACTTTAATCTATCCTACAAGGTGGAATCATAAGGAGTCACATATTTCCAAGCCTCCAGATTCCAGTTGTTGAGACACACAGCCTTCAAGTGATTAAGGGCGAGTTGGAACTGGAATGTTAAACTAACAGAAATGGTTCTATCTTCAACTACATTTTCCTGATGATTCATGTTAATAACTATTCTAGAAGAAGGTTTTTAGGCAGTGTGAAAGATTTAGTAACTATCTTCGTAGCTCCATAAGTTTCAGTTTATGCACCTACTTATTATCGGGATACATCAACAAAGATGAAAGTACGATCCATTGACGCTACCATGAAACATTCACTCACTGGCGGGTTGGCTCTACAAAGTCAGTTATGGTATGATTCGACCCATAGTGCCTACGGATCAACCAACAGGACTTTACTCCTCCTCATACCAAGATGGATTGGAGATGGATAAGAAGCCATTATGCCCAGATAAAAAAGTGAGCTGGCACATTTTCTGGTGCAACTAAAATGGATTATGGGTCAAGAGGTGAACCACATTGCATCTTCATGGGAATGGGTGCTTCAGCAGGCTCTGTAATTGGAATGTTTATCTAACAGAAATGGTTCTAATGCAGTTTCCTGAATCCATGTTAATAGCTACTCAAGAAGGAACGTTTTTAGGCAGTCCGAAAGATTTAGTAACTATCTGTGTAGCTCCATAAGTTTCAGTTTATGCACCAACTTGTTATCAGGATACATCAACAAAGATGTATGATCCATTGATGCCACCATGAAACATATAGTCACTGGTAGGTCGGCTCTAAAAAGTTGTGTTATGACTCGATCAATAGTTAGTGCCTACGGATCAACCCACGGGACTTTACAGAACTTCATGCCATGATGGATTGGAGATCGATATGAAGCCATTACACCCACATCATAAAGTGTGCTGGTGCATTTACTGGTGCAACTAAAATGGATTCTGGTTATGAGGTGAACCACATTGCATCTTCAAGGGAATGGCTGTAATTGGTTCAAAATTCAAATTGACACGAAATGTATACTTCCAGGTCCAAAGGTGTACGTTATAAGTACTTTCGTTACCAACTTAGATGGCCACTATAAATTGGACCTATTTGACTCGAGTTGAAAAGTTTAAGGACAAAACTTTATACAACACTAAGCACATACCTTAGGAACGATTTTGTATTTATGCATTGTTTCGCATAATCGCGTACACATTCTGAAATCCATGCCCAATATTTGGTCAGCCTATTTCCTTTTTAATACCTACTAAAAGAGCATGAAAGGGGGTGGTAAACCATATGACATCTGATCTGCTATTTCGCCTTTCCAAATCCCAATTTTACTACAGAAGCAAGATTTTGCAAAGCTTAAATAGATGCAATCACACTTGGGAATTATATTCTCTTGTCATTGTCGTCAATATAAATCACAATAAAGAACTTTATTGTTGGAGTAGAGTAACAAAAATTTACTTGACAAGAAAATTCTCACATTTAAGCAAATTTGTGGAAGCCGTCCACCCATGTAAATGGCTGCCATTCCCCAACCAAGCAAGGTTCCAATTCTACTGCTCCCTGCACCCCTAGTTTCTTCCATAAAACCACCACTTACCTGCAATTCCATGCACAATCATTATGTGATTACTGAATCATATATTTACATGGTCTTCTAATTCCTAACTTATACAAAGAGCTATCTCGAAGGACAGGACGGAATGCTTGAGATTGAACAAAGGCATCACCGCTTCAGTGGTTCAAGAACACAATTTCCCAAGTAATTCCAGCAATAGACCACTTAAAAACGACTATCCAAACAGATGTTCATAAAAACCCTTAGTTACAAATAAACTATTCACTGAGAACCTGGTATGGCAAACCACTTTCCGTGCAGATAATGGAGATAATTTTCTCAGCCACTTGATTCTACGTCGATAAACCGTTGTGGTTAGGGAGTAATACTAACAAAAAAAGGTAACTGACTATCTAAGTTCTCTACCTGTAAAAGCTTTCTTCCCACTTGCATTACAACACCTTTGTACCGCTTTCCAGAAACCATGCGAAGCCCGTTGCTTTCCGTTAGGTGCAGATTTAAAGTGCCAAGGAAGAATGTTACAGCAGAGAACTAAGCAAAAGAAAGGTCAAAAGATAAATTTCCTCAATCAAAATAGGCAAATGTTCCTTGCAAACTTAAACTTCCAAAAATCAGATTCATGAAACTCACTGCACATAGCATGGTTTTATTGTTTGAAGGAGGTGCAGACTGTGTAGATGCAAGCCCACCAAGCAAGGGCTCTTCAAAGGTATTCTGACGAGACAATGTTGTAAGAGTTATTCTCTGTGCTAGAAAAGATCCTGATGTAGGAGTATGACTCCTTGTCAGTGATCTCGCTGACCTGTAAAATTCACAAGATGCGTGTTGAGCTATCCAATTCTCTATTTTATAAATCTTCTAATGAAGAGGTCCATGAGGCCACTATATTCCAAAGAGCAGTAACAACACTATTTCCTTGGCTGGTTAAGGAGAATGTAAATCCTTGAATTGGCCGTGCCACTTAATTAACTTGCTCAGCATGGCGTATAAATAGAGCTTACACACAATACCAACAGGTAGAGAACATTCAATTGCTTTCGAGTCCTCGGGAGTCAGGACTCCTTAGGCCATTAGAAGTAAATAAGGCACACTTTCCACCAAGAAATAAAAATGAAAAATGAAAAAAGAAAGAAGAGGCACTATTGAACCAAATACAAATAACAGGAAAACATAAAAAGAAATAAGACACAAAACACATCAAGAATGCTGATGTCAGAGAAATAAACAGGTTAGTAGTTCAAAATCCCAAATCTGCTCTCGCTTGCCGCTACAAGGATTCTTGTTGATACAAGGAAAACTAAAAGTTTGTGGTGAGAGACAGAGATCAGCCATGAAACTTAAACGTAATCAGAGGATACAAAGAAAGCGAGTAGAGAGATAAGATGTCCAGAGTCATTACTCTACAAACAAGATTGATGGACAGCTGTAAGCAACAATATAAGACATATTTAGAAAATCTATCACTTCAAGAACAAGCCACAAGCTGAAGTCCAAGGTAACGGATGTTTTCACAAAAAAACTTAAGAGGCCAGTCTCAAAGCTAAATAGGTTTCCATCTGGTTTCCAGAACCCTGGATCACATGGGGAATGGTAACATTGACTGAGAAACTAAAATGCTTAACTTCTTGAGGAACGCAAGAAACTCATCATCTTAACAACAGCCAGGACTAGGAGAAATCAGAATAATTATTAAACTTCTTATGCCTATCAAGGAACCATATTTTATAATAGTGTAAACCCCTAGAAAAACCAACCTATTAAACACAATCAGAGAGCAAAACAGAACATATGTAACAACTTCAAGGGGATGAATGAATTACATGTAGTATAGTTCTCTTTCAAGTGAACTACTACGAGGGACGCCTGGAAGTGGAATAGGTGAACTCTGAGCAACTCCTAACCCAAAGTCATCGATTGCATTTCCCCATCTGTCTACATTGTTGTCTTGTTTCTTGGCAACACCACTGCATGGTATTCTCTTTTCTACTGCCTCGGTCTGGGTATAATTGTACCAAAATTATGCATCAAAAAGTGGACACTAGTTATGACAAATAACATTAGAGAAACAACAAAGTCGATCAGACAATAGACAATAAAAATAGCGGCATCAGCAAACTGAATTAATCTGTTGAAGGGTAAACAAAGTGTTTTCATATAATATATGGGTTATTACTGAACAGCTCATGAGCCTAACAGCAGCATAGCACTAAATGCTCAAAAAGTTCCAATAATGCTATACCATAATATTCTTGATTTAAAAGGAACACGCAACATTCACAACCTTACATGTTAGAAGATTAGCTAGAAGACTTCACTGGATGACAACACATAGGGAAAAAAGAGGGCAATAGATACTCTTCCAGCAATATAAGCACTGTTATCGAATCATATTCAAGGAAAAGCAAATGTCGTGGGCAGATTTTCCAGAAAATAAGGACTTGTTAATGTATGACAGGTTTGAAAGCTCCCAATATTGCAGCCTTATAAATGTCTTTATGGTCGAAAAAAGTTACGTAAAGCATGCTGAATTAGGGTACATTATAGAAGAAAGGGTATGAGATTTGTAAATGAACCAAACTAGGTTCGATTTTCCTACAGTCAGCTTTCTAGATTTTTTTAGACGGTTTGGTAAGTGGTAACAGGTCATGGCAGCAGGATATTTAAGAACATAGGGTTAAAAGGCATGGAAAGCAGCTAAAATGAGGGTCTTCAAGTCCACATCACTTCTACATTTCTTCACATGAAACAAGTGACAGTGAGAAAACTAACTTTCCAACATGCCTCAAGGCAATACACATGACTTCTATTAGGCTTTACCTCTATCAAGGAGAGGGAAACTATAAGCAGTGTGTAAACTTATCACTAATAAAAGATAGTTTGAATGCATAATTTTTATTTATTTATTTATTTTGTATAAGCAGTGATTAAAATTTCAGTAGTTGTGCCTTTCCCGGTTAGCTTAGAAACGTAAACAATTTAGAAACGTTTCAGAAACAAGATGGGCAGCTGTGAAAAACTTTGGAAACGCAGAAGCATTTGGAATCAAGACTAAAACCTATGACATGGAACCAAATAATCTACTTAACATGTTGATGGTTAATAGTCTACAAAAGGGGGTAAGTGTACGATTTTGAATTTGCATAATGCTAAAGCAAACAAGGTCCACATGTAAATAGTAACTAATAGAACTATCATTAAACAATAATCAAACGCAAGGAGAAAAGACTCGAAACAAGAAACATCGCTCAAAACACAGCAAAAGAAGACAAGTTCGGGATTTCAACCTTGTGGCTTGGTCTATTGGATTTCAGCCGATGATAGATATGGCCATAGTATATTGTTTGACCAGCGAGAACCAAGGTAGTCAACGTAAATAACTGTGAACCACAGTAGCCATAGTCAAATAAACAAACTTGATAGATAAGTGGAACTTGCAAATTTATTATTTATCTCCAATGAAAAAACTCTTACTATTGCCATATAGAATTGTGTTGGGAGCTGCAATGGCAAGAAAAAAGGAATCAGTCAATAAACTGCAACTATGACAAATCAGACTCCTGTTTTCTTAAGGAATAGACTCATCTCAGGTGATACAAGTAAAACAAAAAATTAGTCAAATACTAAAATTGTACTCTGCACGCAATAAATGAAACAAACTATAGTTTGTTACAGTTTATGATGGGTGATCATAATGAAAGTCAATAAAAACCCAATACGGATTGATAGTCTCAGACTTGGTTGCGTGAAGCGGAAGTAAGTGCGAGAGGGGAGGGGAGCCAAAGGATATAGAAGAATCTAATTTTGGGAGTGCCTATACAGAGTGAGAGAGAGAGAGAGAGAGAGAGAGAGAGTATAATATACAAAAAAAAGTTACTGATACTCTTCAATTTTTGTTTGTATTGTTAACTTGCCAATTGAGAACATAACTTGAAAAAGTCTCTAGGCCTGCCCTCTTTGATGTCTTTTGGCTTTGATTTAGGGGCAATGGTTCCACAGTATATAACGTCCCTTTTTGACATGGAGTTCCTTGATTTTCAGAGTTATACAGGAGCCACTATTTAAGTGGTAAAACTTTCTGAGAGCAGCCACCTTGTGCATATATTGCCAAATTAAGGTCTGTCTCCGGTCCTCCCCTGCCCATACCCCCATCAATTGGGATTACATGGGTACTATTATTGTTGTATTGCTAACTTGTCAATTCATAATTAGTGTCAACGACAATTTTGTGTGGGGATAAAATAGATTTTATATGAGTACATAGTACTTGAGCAAATTTTAGTCAACATTTTGCTAGTATCTTAGGGCAGTGATTTTCGCACTCCCTAAGTTACTAACAGCTCTCCAAAAGGGAAGTTCAAAGAACAATTCCCGTATTTATCAATAGTACATATTTTATCTAGTCTGGAAGCTTTCTGTATGTTTCTTTTGAGGCTTGTACACTTAAGAGAATCTATCCAAGTTTGGAGTGGGCTTTTTTCTCGATGGGAGCGAGGTTCCTAAAAGATTCTGACTTGCGAGCGCTTCTGATGCGAATTCATCACCCCAATTGGAGGTCCTACTACTAAGGTCTTAAATAGGGAAATGATAAGATAGGACCAAGTCAATCTCGAAATGTGTAGCGTAATGAAAACACTGATGTTGATAATGACCACATGCTACAGGAAAACGAGAATCATTTCAAGATGTCTATAGGAATTGCTGATAAAAAAAAAAGATGTCTATAGGAATTAAATAGAATGTCATTGGAAGTCAAAAAACAAATTGCTACTAATCTTGTTAAAAACTGCCCATCATAGGGGCTCCTTCCGCAAGCAAAAGAAGCATACCAGAGAGAACAAGGTCAAGAGTGCTACTAAAGGGGTATTCAAGAACTAAGTATCCATCACAATTTTGATCCGACCACCACTTTCAAGATTGTATATAACCTTCAAACGTGTCCCAGCATCTCCCTAGTGTCCTAGCATGTCCCCAGCGTGTCATAAGGCGTCCCTTTCTTGTCCGACTGAAAACAAATACTGAGAATTTGACTCATAATTGGGCATGTCCAACAAGTGTTCGGAGCCCTGATCAAAATAAAATGAGAAATGTATTTTGTGGCGTGTCCGAGCATTTTCGTTACACGGATACATGAGGCGGGTAGCCATGTCCATGCTTCCTAGGTTGTTCCTATCTGGTGTCTTAATGAGGTGTTGCCAAGTCGGTTTTTTGTTTTTCATTTTTTGTGACACGGTACTATATGCAACTTTAATAGAGCACGAGATTCGTGGTAGATTACATTGATACAACCAGTTGACAAACCAGGCAGTGCACTAGAGCTTCAAGAAACCATGACCCTCATTGTTAGCACAGCACTTCAAAATTCAAGGGAATTGGCTAACTGATCAGATAAAACCGGGAGCTTATGTCAAATCTCCAATTCGTACATCCTTTGTTCAAGAAAACAGAACGATTTTGATTGGCTTCCCTATTTGAACACCCATTTCTTGAATTTGTGTTTGAGAGCAGATCCACATCCACCACACTCAGATCTCAAATTAGAGTATGTGACGGAGGGGAAAATAATACAATATAGATCATCTTCCAAAATGAGACGCCAATATTTGGACACTATTAAAGTGAGAAAGAAAAGCGTCAACAAGCATTTGAGATATAAAAGGATGACTCACAGTGGCTGGTTCCAGCATGCAGCCAAAAGAATTGAACAGATCTCTGCAGGAAAAATGATACAAAGATAATCAAGCTCAACACCACTAGCTATCAAATTAAGATAAAAGTCACTGCTAAAAAGTAACCAGATTCGCAGTAAATATCCTAGATTTCAGGAATATATTGTCCATAGGTATACTTACTATTGTTGTCTCTTCCAAAAAGCCATCTTTAATAATGCGAACGTTCAACATTTTTTAAAGGTATTTGATGTTCTTAATCTCTCAACAAGTTATACAAATGATCAACCTGGTTCAAATCCTCTAGTTTGCATTCAACATCAAGTAGAACTTCTACTCCGCGTCCCTTAATACTTGGATCTATATCAGCAACCATACATTTCGGTGACAAGACGAATTTTATGGTAGCATGATGCTGGCATGAGATGTGTGCCCTCTTTCTAGACTTATCAACCCATGGATGTAAAGACGAGTTTTGCAAACATTTCTAGTTAGCAAGAGTAGGAACTAGTAGAGAATCAGAGGCAGGTTTTACTAAATCAAAGACCCCAACCAAAGAGTTTGCTCTGACACCAGCACAATGGAAAAATCAATAGAAACGAAAACACTTCATCTTCTTGACATAGCATGGAGATTTTGTCCTGCTTGCAAGGTGGAAACAAAAGAGGCTTAAAGGAGAAAAAGGTGGAGAATAGAGAAACACAGATTGGGTTGGAAACAAGCTCTCCAAAGCATTAGCAACTTTACCGAGAGCGTATCAATCAGAATGTCCCACCCTTTTAAGGGAAAATAAAAAGGGTCCGTCAAACTACTTTACAAAAGCATTCGATCAACCCCAAGGGGTAGATCAAGTGACAACAGGATGAGCCTATAAACACAAACATCCTGAGTTCGAAACTTGGCAACCTCTTGGGGCCAGGCCGCAGGAGAGAATCTCTTGCGAATCCCCTAATCCTGGCGTGGATGCAATAGCAGCAAAAAAAAAAAAAGAATGTTTTGAATTTCCTACTTCTACCCTAAAATCATGAAACACCTGCAGACATACTGACGGAGCTCAAAAAATACAGAAATGAAGAATAACAAGGAAATAGAAACCCAAAAGAAATGGTTAAAGAAAGAATAAAACAAAGAACGTATATTTGCAATAACGGTAACCTAATCAGACGTATCATGTATGCACAAATGTAAGATCAAAGACAGACACAAACACACACCAACGAAGATCTAAATAGCAGTAGCAGCCCGACTAACAGTACCACGAGTATCAATGATACGTAGCCGGAATCAAGTGCAGCGGTCGTAAATTTCATAAAATTATTTACAGCGCCAAAGCACTTAACGTGGTTGTAGCTGTCTTAGTATCAGTCATCAAGGCTGACAAAGAATCAGATACAAGTCGATACATAGCAGGAATAGGTTGAAACACGTGCGGATTTTGGGTATCACCAGATATTAAACTATTAGCAGCATCGAAAGGCTAAAAATCCGTACATAGCTCCTAAAGAAGATGAACATAGTATTACCCGACAATCCAAGTCATGAGGAAGGCGATAGAGAGGCCCTCAGTTGATTTTTTCCTGTAGTTGGTGATGATTTGAGGAATCTCAGCAACACCCCAGCTGATTACACTCACTAATCCCAGTGCCAGTGATACTCCATCTCTCACGTCGCACAGACAATACTTAATATACTGTCTTGCCCATTCCGAGCAATGCTTATCTCTCGGGCATATTGGTGGCAGAGAACTTGTTAACAATCCCATTGCATACAATTCAACAGACCTGTAAATGTTGACATACACGGAGATATTAGAGATATGTAAGTATTGAGTATAACCCCAAAAATAATAATAATAATCGTACGGGATTCTGATTGTCCATGGCTCGAAAAAGAAATTAAATTTGAACGTCAAAGGACTCACTGCGGAAAATTTGTCCGGTCACAATTTGTCAAAAAGGATTCAAACTTTTCTGCATTAGTCAAAAGAACTTATTTATATCTAGTAACTTGAGGGAAGAAAGATTAAATTTCTTTAAGAAAAAGAACTCCTCTCAAATTTTAAGCTATCGCTTTGCGGATAGAACAATACTTTTGAACGTGGTTGTTTTATAAATGTTTGTGTATGTATAGAGAGAGTGAAAAGTAGAGATATAAAAGGGAAAAGCAAGCAATCATGAACCTAGAGAACAAAGATATTCTAAAAAAACTACTCTTATCTTATGCTACTAATAAATTACAATTGCCATTCAAGAAGAGAAACTAGCTTGAAGAAGAAAACAAGGGAAGAATCGGAGAGGATTAGAGGAATGATTAAAATCTAACAACTCAAAAGGTGATCAATACTTCGAGATTTTGAGACTGTGAAAATAAAACGCATAAACTAAACCCTAAGGGTTGGCCTCGCGTTCTTGGCCCGAGACATAGCCCCTCATAACGTTTTAGCATCAATTCCTCACCTCCGGTCGTAAGCATGTGAAACCGCCGGAGGAAATGTAAAAATTAGTTCGAGATGCACGCAACCGGTCGTACACACAACAAAAAACTCGAATGGCGAGCGGAGAGAGAGAGAGAGATTTGTAGCTCCTTACAGCCTTACAGGGATGCCGAAGAGGTTTTAAGTTGATGCTTCGGCTGGATTCGGAAGAAGACGAAGAAGAGAGAAGGCGGTCAGAGCAGAGCAGTGACTGCTGATGTAGAGAGAGAGAGAGAGAGAGAGAGAGAGGGGGATGGGGTTTGATGCACAGCAGTTCCCGATGAGTATGGGGTTTCGTCGTCTTCTGTTGGCCTTGTTTCTAGAGGATTTGCACCGAGAATGGCTGCAACGTGAACAGTTCCATAAAACCCATGCGCCTGATCAGGGTCAGGGGTTTATTGCGAGTTATTATTCTTCGGGACAGCGACAGATTACGTCCGTGATGCTCATTATTATATTATTACTCTCCGTCTCAATTTATTTGTATAATATAATATTGAGAAACAAACTTATTTCGGGAGCATAATCTTCTATATTAGAAAACAGATCGGTCTTTTGTCTGTTCATACATACATGAGCACCCTTTCAACCGTCCGATCAATATTCATGTTAGTTGTAGCCGTCCGATCGAGAGAATACTTCCTAAAATAATCCTTCTAATTTTATAACTGGTAAATTCTTTCAATTAATCGCTTTTAAGTTTTTTCCTTAAAAGGCTTGATTATCTTTTTGAGTTTAAATTAAATCAATTATTGATTTCCCTCTAAAGTTGATTTCTATACATTCAATTCAATATTTTTTAGCAACATGTGGAAATCAAGCTAAAAGAAAACAATTTAAAAGCAAATATTAAATTGAATATAAGGAAATCAACTTTGGAGGGAAATCAGTTATTGAGTTGATTTAAATTCAAAAAGATAATCAAGCCTTTTAAGGAAAAAAACTTAAAAGCAATCAATTGAAAAAATTGAAAATTGTACGGATAGATATAATAAGGTTATGAGATTTATATTAGGAAGTATATTCTCAAATGAATAGATATAATCTCTTGAAAATACGATCCAACGGTTGTAGAAGGTGTTGGGTTTCTAGATTATAAAATTGAAAATAGCGATGAAAGATCAAAAACAAAAACAAAAAAAAATTTGAGATAAAAAACTTTTTGTGTTCAAAACGCGTTGTTTCGTGCCTTTAGGCACGGGCAATTCCTATCTATATTATAAAACAGAGTAGTCTTTTGTCTGCCCATACAAACATGAGCACCCCTCCAACCGTCCGATCAATATTTCATGTTAGCTGTAGCCGTCCGATCGAGAGAATACTTCGTAATATAAACTACCCTAACCTTGTGATCGGTAAATCCTTTCAATTGATTGCTTTTACGTTGTTTCCTTAAAAAGATTTTCCTATTTAATTTTCCTACATCCAACTCAATAATTTCCTTTTAGGTTGATTTTTCTAAATTAAAAATTGAAACAAACCTTTTTTGATTCTCATGCACTAAAAGGAAACATTCTTTGTTTTTTAAAGTTGATAATTGATGTTTCCTTAAAACGGAATAGCATTCACATACGTTTTCCTTCAACAATAAATCTACGTTTTCCTTATTTTTTAAAATTTGTAAGCTTCTCCAAAAAGAGAAGAAATGAGCTTCCTTCCTACCTTGATTGGAGAAAGAGAAACAAACATTTTTTAATTCTCATACACTAAAAGGAAACATTCTTTGTTTTTTTAAAGTTGATAATTGTTGTTTCTTTAAAACGGAGTAGCATTCACATACGTTTTCCTTCAATAATGAATCTACGTTTTCCTTAATAATTTAATTTGTAAGGTTCTCCAAGAAGAGAAGAAATGATCTTCCTTCCTACCTGATTGGAGAGAGAGGGAGAGGGTCATTACCTTGGCTTTGTTTTGTCAGATTAAGAGGTAATCAAATCTTTTTTATTTTTTCCGTTATTCTAATGTTTCTACATGTTCTCTCCCTCTCTCTAGGTTAGATGTTTTGATGCAATTTGTAGTCATGTTGTTTGGAGTAGTACACTGTTTCTCTCCATGGATGATTTTTTTTAAGTTGTAATAAAAAATGTTGCGTCACACCCTTTTTTTTATTGGCGTATTGTGTCGTGCCTTTAGGCATGGGCAATCACGAAATCCATGATACTGCTTTTGGAGCTTTTCTATGGTCATGACAACATTACTATTAATTGAATTTAGTGGTTTGGTTTGTGATGATATTGATTTCTATATTCATAAATGTGTATGGCTTGGTATATGACCTGTGTAATTGTACATGTCTTCTAGTTATTTGTTAATACAAATCTTGCTTATCCACAATGAAGGCTTTACTACTTATTATGAGTTAATTGTGGGATTAGAAATTTGTGAGATCAATTGTTGGTCAAATTTTGATTCATTAAATTATGATTAATATTGTAACTACCTGAATTGGGACGTTACAAATATAGTTGGGGTTCTGATTATAATTCTGACCCATTATTGGTTTCGGTCAATCAAGGGCAAGGACCTGAAGTTTTTTTGATTATAGTGCAAGAAGAAGTGCTTGCTTGTGCCAACTTATTAAAAAGAATCATTATTATATTTTTCACATCAACTTTTTCCTCCATTTTCCATACTTATTCATCATCATTACACTTTTATTCACTAACTTTCCAAAATATAATATACTTTTAGGGACAAAATAGACAATGCACCAATTTTTATCCACTAACTTTACAAAATAAACACTTATTAAAAGACAGCTTAAAATATAATACTGGATTCTAAATAAGAGACAGATGGAGTATGAAAATCTGTGAAAATATATTGCAAAGTATAAAATGTACATTTGAATCTTTATTTCTTTTTTTTTTTTTGGGAGGGGGGGGGGGCTTTTTTGAGTGTCAATAGAAGAATCGTTAAAAATTTAATAAAATAATATATACCACCAACTCATCGATTTCCATGTTTGGTTTGATAGAATTTGACATTAGGGGTCAAACCGGTCAATTTTTTTACATCATTAGTATAGAATGTGCGGTCACGGGTCAATTTTCGATTCTTCAACGATATGATTATATGATGTAAATAGTTTGAATTGTATAATCGTCAATTACTGATAATGGTAAATGGCCCAAAGCAATTTAATCATAATTATTATTCAATTCACGACGATTATAAATACTGTAGAAAGTTACAATTTTTACGAGTACCGTAATTGGTAAGCAGTTGCGAGCCAACTGCATACAAAGTTAAAGAGTACGTGCTGTATTTTAGTGACCACATTTTGAACACCGCATGCGTTGGTCACGTGTTATGGAGGGGGCCAATGGAGCAGCACGTGGATGCGCCGAATAATCACTCGCCTTTAAGCACATTTTTTGAATTTAAAAAGCGTTGAAATTATATCAAGGCCCGTCGATATTACAACGGGGAACGGAACGTAAACACAGGCTAGGGCAGGAAGCTTTGGAGTCCAGTTCAATTCCCGTATCGCTGTGGCCAAACCGTAATTCTCTCTCTCTCTCTCTCTCTCTCTCTCTCTCTCTCTCTCTCTCGCGTTTGTAAACAATACCGCTGCGTAGATTCGCGTAATTTTATTGTTTTCTTGGGGTTGTTACAGTTTCTAGGTTTTCGCCGTTCTTTTTCAGGTGTAAAGATCTTGGAATTCCGAAATACTAAACTTTGTACGCACGACAATGAAATTTCATTTTGTTTACGAGAATTAGCGACAAGTAGAGTTTGTTGTTCATTGCGACTTGTAGCATTAGGAATGGTGAAGGAGAAAGTAACAGTTGTGGGTTGAGTTCTTGTGTCCAGATTATTTTGTGTTTGCTTCTGGGAGCATCGGTTTCGCGCACATTGTTTTTTTAGGAAAAATAAACAAGGAAGAAGAAGAAAACCTGCTGATTTATTGTTTTCAATTCCAGTTTTGTTGACTATTCACCTATGGATCACGTAGAAAGTGTCTGCTCTCCGGACTAAATGGGCTAAAGTCCACAAAACACGGAGTTCGACTGAAAGTCCATTTAGCCGAACAACTTGTCTAAAGTCCTTAAGTTATAGACAAACTTCTTAGGGAAAACCAACCCTTACACACGTGTCCGACACTCTAAAAAATGTTTTGGACATTCTATTAAAAAACACTTGCACAACATGTGGGGAGTGGAAAGAAATAGCAGACTCTAGTTAAAAGCTTAGGAAAGTTGTCTATTTTGTGGGAGAGATGATGATGGTTTAGTGTTTACAAAGACACATGCTACCGGGTAAACAGTTTTTCCTGGAACACTTAGTGAATGGTGAATGATAAATGTAAACAAAAGCATATATGGTATTTCGTCTATGATGAGGGCCCTCGTTTGTCATTACTTCTTCTATGGAGTATAACAAACCACATAGAAATATTTTTAAAAACGCGTCTCTCAACGTGTTGTGTCCTCCAACTTGTGGAAATTTGTGTGTTGTAGTCTGGGACCTAGGTGTCGTGTTCATTTTTGTGCTACATATTAACTACTTCCTCTCTTTAAATTATTGGATTAGATTATTCAATGCCACTGACTGGGGCTTTGCCATTTGGTGCCCCAGGCCACTTTTCACCCCACATTGGGTGAGGCCAACACACTTGTTTTGCCCCACACCAAATGTGTGGTGGAAAAGGTGCCCGGGGCACGTCGTGTGCGGTGCCCCAGGGGCATTGAATAATTTTTTCCATTTATGATCCTGCCCTGCAGCTTTGATAATTTGATCCTTATCCAGTTTGTTATTCCTTTTGTTTAACAGTTTGGAGTTTGAGAGATTACATTAACTACACAACAGGAGGAGGCTGGGAGATTGATTGAGTCATATTATTTCTTCATTAGAAAGGAAAATGGGAGGCCAAAGCAACTATGCTCCACCTGCTTACATTCCCTTGGGACAATCAGATTCAGAATTAGAGGTTGCGCCGAGCAACAATGGCATACCTATCTCTGCAATTCCGGGCTTGAGTGGAGCCGGTGATAGCCCTGCACAATGGTCTTCTGGAATCTGTGCTTGCTGCGACGATATCCAGAGCTGTATGCTAATTTCTGTCTTGTGACCTTGAATTACTGAAAGGTGCATTTTGAGTAGTAAAGCCAAAAAATTCAAATATATGTTTATCTTAAATTCTCTTCTAGTGCCGCAACTAACTAATAATGATAATAACCCAAAGGGTTCGCTCACTCGGTAAGGAGAGCGGAGGTAAGTGCCTTACAAACAAAAGTCTCTAGTTCAACTCCCTCTTAGAATAAAATCCTCTGGGCCACCATCTCCGCAAGTACAAGCTTGTGAAAATAGTTGTTGGAGGGTCTTGATTTTACGGTGTGGCCAGTCGACCTTTCGGTTTGTGGGATCGGTCTTCCACTAATACAGTGCTCACTGGTTAGTGGTTGCATGATATCACAAGACCCAATTTTGTATATAGCACCGACATGCACGCGCGGCTCAACACTTAACTTTGACGTGTAAAATTTTAAAAATCGAGGACACAACACGTACGCGGACACGTTTTGTAAATTTATGTATGCTACTGTACAAATAAAAAATGAAAAAATAAGGCTCTAATTGTAAATATGTAGTATCACCACAGAAGTCAGCTGATTTCTAACAAGAATAATGCTTATGAACACTGAAACCAATAGAATATTGATGTCTGCTGCATCCATCTATCCCAATGAAATCTACAAGAAACCATACTCAACACCTTAATGGATATCTTATTTGAACAAAGGCACTACTGGAATTGGGTTTTTGGTCAAAGCCTTGTTCTGACTTCAGGCATTCAAATTAGTTGTAAGCATATCTGGTGTTATCCGATTGGATAATTGCTTCAAATACATGAATCTAAGTGGGTATTAAATGGTTTTACATATACCGTGGTTCTAAGTATTCTAATATTTTCTTGTGTTGGCGAACAATGTTTCCATATTTCCATCAATTGTTTGGTGATTCCTCTTTTTTTCGTTGCTCAGGTTGTATTGGTCTTGTTTGCCCGTGCTATCTATTTGGGAAAAATGCAGAGTTTTTGGGGTCTGGAACTTTGATGGGATCATGCATGATCCATTTCATTTTGTGGGCTCTTGTGAACACTGTCTGCTGCTTGGTAACCGATGGCCTCGTTTTGGGGTTGCCTGGATGCTTTGTTGCATGCTATGCCTGCGGCTATCGTAGGGCGATAAGGTCCAAGTATAACCTGCAGGTATGTCTTTTCTATTGGTCTCCACGTATAATTTGCTTGATACTTGAAGAACAATACTTCTGTTTTTTTGTCTTCTTCGTTTCCCTTGCAAAAAATTATGCAGCTGGTGTAACATGTCGACCCGATACTGGACAAGACAAACATGCAGTCACAAATTTCCACTTTGTTCCACCTCAGCTTCGGTTTTTGTATTGAGAAGCTGGCCTTCAGGGCCCCAAAGCATCTTTCACTTTCATTTCTGAATGTCATATTTCTGTGTTGTGAATAAGTCTACATGACTACCATGCCTGCGTTGCTGTCTATTTATATCAATTATCAAACAAGTGATATCGTTGGTGATAAAAGAAAAACACAAGTGATATCGTTGGGGATGGTATGGGGAAAGGTACCCCCACATTAAGGGACGTCCTTGAAATTTTGGGGGCCGGAGGTGAACTTCATAGTTGGGGCCCCTTACGTACTTTTACAAGAAAATAAAATGAACAGTAAATCAATCTAAAAATAAAACAAAAACGTATAATTGTGGATGAAATATCCAAAAGTATTAATCATTACAAGAATGCAAAATTATCAATTAAATATAAATTTTCTTATATTTTTAGCAACGAAAGTAGTAATTACGCTCACATTATAATGGAATTTTTTTGTTATACCTAGTATAACAGCCCATAAAATAGGGGGCCCGAGGTGCTCAACTTCCATCGACCACCTAATATTTATTATTTACAGACTTGAATTTTCTGTAAAAATATTAATTAGTCGTCTCTTTGCTACTTGCTACTAATTCAACTTAATGTACCATTAGTTATCAGGTGGCCGGTTCGGAATTGGGGAGTTCCAGATTGGTTAGCGGGTGCAGAAAAATTCATTAGTTAAGGGCACTTCCCTCCAACTCTGGCGTACCCAATCGGGTGGTGGGTTTTTATTCTTGTTTATTGTTTAATTGGTGGAATCATCTCAAGCCATCCTAATGTTGTGCTCATTTAATTTAATTAGAGATTAAGAATTACACCATGGATGTTCTTATGCTACTGATAATTTGTTATTTATATTGTGGGGGTGTCATAATTATCTAAGTATTGGCTTCGGGATTGCAAATTGGGTCAAGCTGTTGATTGATCCAACCCTTGAACTGGCAATTTTTCTGGTCGGTGACTGAGCCCTGATTTGCGAGTGGTCAAATTTTAATGGCGCTATGATGTTTTAGAAAGGAATACTTTATTTATAGTGAGAAAAGGTATAACTACGATATATAGTCGATGTATATCGACTATGTAACGGGTTGCCTGCGAAGGTGAATTGTATTATCCAACAAACTTCTCCATACAATACTGGTAAACCAAAAACTATTGGAAGCCAACGCCAATCGTATTGTAGAATTGGATTCACATATTCAAATGTCTTATTTTGGCTGATCTTTCTACATATGCCCCTGTAATGCATGGATTTGGATGTCATGCCATTGGTCACGTCTTTGAGTTGATATTCCATTGTATAACTCCTGACGGTTCACCATTTTTCATTGTGTTATTAAATGCAGGAGGTGCCATGCGGAGACTTTGTGACTCATTTCTTTTGCCATTTGTGTGCAATTTGTCAAGAATATAGGGAAATCCGTGAAAGATCTGGAGATTCCAATCCCCCTGATCTAAATCTGGTGGCAATCACAGCTCCTCCAGTCCAGACGATGGAATCAGCTTCCACCTAATAATGTTCTTACGTCTATGATTCCCTTGCGATCTCAGAGGCATGCATATATATCTTGCTCAGTACCATCCGTAAACACATTACTATATAGTACTTGACTGTGGGTCTCATACTCCTACATCATGTCTGCAGACGGTGATGTGATATCATACAGTACTGGATTCTCGAGATATGCGAGTTTTTTTTTGCTGTAAATGCCATCAAGTTCTGCTTGGACATTCTGTCATCAAGGCACTACTAATCTCCAGTTATTTCCGTGTACATTGTGGAGTGGTATGAATGGACCGAGGGGAGGACTGAAATGTTGCTTGGCATGTTTGAAAGTGTTAATTTGAAGGTGTTGATGGTTCTTGAGATCATACCACAAGGTTCAATGCATGGACAAATTAGGGGTAATATTAGGATCTTTTACTAATAGATAGATAGATACGCGGAAGAGTGTATTTTCCCTGTATTATTTGTTGGGTGTTTCTAGCCATTTTTGCAGGTTGCCCCTCGTTTTATTTTTCATAAAACCGCTTGAGGTGTACCTCAACCCAGGATCTCCTGTCTCCTGTATTATTTGTTGGGTGCAAGGTTATGAATATCGTTTTGTACTGGTCGGTATGTACCGGTTTAAGAAGAAAACGGTACTGTAACCCTCTAAACCGTTCCGGCTCCAATACCGGGCCTTAACTGAAATACCGGCCGATACTGGCTGAGAAGACGTTACTGAAAAATTCGTCCGTTATTTTGCTAAGCCCGGCCACACACAGAGAGAGAGAGAGAGAGAGAGAGAGAGAGAGAGAGAGAGAGAGAGAGGACGCAAGAGAGAGAATGGGATAGAGAGAAGGGGAAGAAGACTAAAGCCACAACCGATTTCTGTTCAGATCTGGTTTTCTAGAGACATTCCGATGAAGTTCTCCGTCCTCTTCTTCACGCCTCTTCCATCGGTCGTCTTCTTCACATTCCGATGAAGTTCTGAGCATTTTGTTCTTCACGTCTCTTCCAGATTTGAGAGATAAAGGAACACTGAAAGTAAAGCAGTCTTATTGGGAGTTTTTGGCCGAAATGGTCATAATCTGTAATCAAATTGGAAGAATACCTATTTTTCTAAACGTTTTGTAAAAATAGGTCATTGCTCTTTTTCAAAAGGCGTTATAGTGGTTAGGTGTCATATGGCTGCCACGTAGGTAGCGCCTTTTTAAGGGGAGCTATAATTTTAACTCTAATAGCTCCTTTTGAAAAGGAGCTATATTTCTAACTCTAAAAAACCTTACTAGCTCCTTTTGAAAATGAGCTATATTTCTAACCCTAAAAACATATTCTTGAAATACTATTAAAACACTTAAAACACATACTTGAAAAGGGGAGGGTTTGATTAATGTCTGTGGGTTTTCAACCTATAGCTCCTTTTAGAAAGGAGTTATAATACTTAAAACACGCCTTCACAAAAGGCATTATAAATCTGACTTGGACTCTTTGCCACGTAGGAGTTGGCCTAAACCCTATGACGTATTTTGAAAAGGAGCGATGGCCTATTTTTACAAAACGTTTGGAAAGATGAGTATTCTTCCGATTTGATTACAAATTTTGGCCATTTCGGCCAAAAACTCGTCTTATTGGGGTGTGCACCTGCTTTTTGGAAGATTATTCAGTGTATTGATACATCATAGTAGTACATCCATTATCTTTATTTATTAATTTTACTAGTCACACTATACTGTGCACCAATCAGACTACACTAGTGTGTAGTAATACAGTATCTAGTACGGAGTATAATATTTATTCTATAAATATATATAAGAATTTTAGCAAATACTTGTATTTGACGGGAAATTCGAAACGGTACCCGGTATCTCATCGGTATCGATACGTATCGTATCAGTAGCAAAACCGGTACCATTTCCGAAACGATATTCAGAACCTTGGTCGGATGTTTTTAGCGAGTTTAAAGAGAATACGGTTGAACAAAGAAGGTTACACCCTTAATTAGGCCACATGCAACTTACACAATCACTTTTTCATCCCTCATCTAACGGTTTATTAACGGAAGGGGGACACTTCAAATTGACCTTGAGTATGAGGGTTAAAATGATCAAATTATAGTGGGGTGCAAATGTGACCTATATTATGTAATAGAAGAGAAGAACAAAAATTGTAGCCGCCTTCCATATGCTTATTGTTCTTGATGGTGATGTCCACTTTTCCAGTGCTGTGGTGACATTCCGTTTGATCCACAGTCAAGCAACTGCGAGTCAGGATAACACTATTATACCATAGAGAGAGAGAGAGAAGCAACTAGGAGTCAAGATAACACTACTATACCATAGAGAGAGAGAAGCAACTACGAGTCAAGATAACACTACTGTACCGTAGAGAGAGAGAGAGAGAGAGAGAGAGAGGGAGGGCTTATTTCATTCCTTTATTAGTTCCTCCTTTTTGCAGTGTATGTACCCACCTGGCCACCTGGATGGAAACATTTCAGTCGAAAGGTGAATGACCTAAGCTTCTCCAATGTATCTTTATCGAGCTTCATTAATAAATTTTCTTTTGTTGATAAAAAACAAATCTAATCTTAGGCTGAGACCAAAAAGAAAATAACAAATCTATGCTTCCGCCGAAAGCCACATGAACGTTCATGCCGAATTACAATGCTAAAATGTTGCTATCAGACACTATTCTCCACCAAAACTTGGCCCATCAACTTGCAAAGCCCAACACCAGAAATCAGGTACCAACCAGGGGAATAAAGGTGGAATCTACAAATCTACCCCAACACCATAACCATATTGGTATAAGTGGTTAGAAAAAACCTTCAATAAGAAAGGGATGTCCAACCTCAAGACAATATCTCAAAGAATGTTATAAGTGCTTTTAGTGTTGATATTATGAATTTTTTAAACAATGTTAGTATGAAAGTTTGCAAATATTTTGAATTTTTATGCAAAACGTTATGAATCCAAATACGATTCAAGAGGGTGCATACTGTACATACCCAAATAATGATGCGTATTAATTGTAGCACTTTCCTACAATAAATTACCCTTTTTTATGAAGAAGAAATTACCTTGAAAGTGGCAAATATTGAAAAAAGAAAAAGAAACATAAAAACTTGATTTGTGGCATAATGAACTAGAGAAGATATCATAATAATGAACTAGTGATAACCCATTGCTTTTGAGGACAAGACAGAGTAGATGCTTGTGTCACATGCTCTATGTGAAACAGAAGCATATCCCTCCTCAAGCAAACCAAGTTGCATTATGATAAAAGGAATGTGAAATGTACAGCAAGAGGGACAAGTTATCAAAAGTAATAAGTTCGTTAACTTTTCTTGATTCTTTTATTATAACTTGGGTGTCCGGGCAACCTTAGGCGCGCACCTCCGCAGCTTGACTTATTTGTAGGCTCAATCCCACCGCCAACTTGCGGGATCCCAATTAAAGCCGGAACAATTGCTCTGTATACACTAGCTCCAAAAAAGTTGATAGAACCTAAAATATTTTGAACTTAAAATTTTAGGAAGGAGTGAACTCCTAAGTGCCGGCTGGCCTTAACCACGAGGCCAATCCTTTCGGGTTTAACTTTTCAAAAGAAATAGGTTGAACAACTTTTCTGATTCTTGCCCATTAGTTTTCTTTCATATAATTCCACCTTCCCCCATTCTTGTCTTCCCACATTCCAGTACTGCTGTCTTGGGAGCAGGACAAGGAGCTGGCTGAAGCAGCTACACAAGTGCTTGAGCTTCACCATGTTTGGTTGGTGTTTTGGGCAGACACAAATATCAAATGCCTTGGCTGTGAGTATATATATGAAAATATTGTATGTATATAACTAGAGTAATGGCACGCACACGATTTTAGTAACATAACTCTTGACACAACTGTGTCCGGAATTGTAAGATGCACACACATTAAACGGTCCCAGACATATATGGGTGTGTTCTAAAGTTGTGCATGTAGACTTTCTGATAAAATCACATATATGGATCTCATTTGAGGAAGTTTTTTTGAAAAGATAACATACAATCTTAGAAACATGTTTCAGACTAATTTTTATCTTCAATACACTTTCGTTTGGCTTCTAGTGACAATTTTTTATTTTTTCGATTGGTTTCATCAAACTGAAAACAAAACTGACAAACATTCAGGAAGAACTATAATAAGTCAAAATAAAGATTTAACTGAAATGATGCGTTCTTTCTGAGAAATTTTTAGATGCTGAGTGGGTACCACGTGGCGGTATCCGTCGGCGATCCCGACCGTCCGAACGTGTTTTGGATCATCCAGATTTATTTCCTCTCTCTTTCTCCTCACCCCACCACTCTCCTCTTTTTCTCTTTCTAAAATCCGGACTGTCCAAAACACGTTTGGACAGTTCGGATCGCCGACGGGGTATCACGTGTGTGGTACCCTATCGGCACCCACAAAATTATCCTTTTTTCCACGCGTTAAATAATTTTCATTTTGACTTGTACTTTGGATCACATTTTTCTCTGTTTGATAGATTGTGGAGCTTTTGGTTCATATGGATTGCGAAGGATGTGAAAAAAGAGTACGAAGGGCAATCTCTAAATTAGATGGCAAGAGTTTAAATTTTTAATTGGTTGTTTCCATCTGTTTGTGCTTTCATTTCATTTCAATTCATTGATTTATTTATTTTTATGTTCTCTACATATGGACATTTGATAGATGCTAGCTGCACATCATCAAAATTCTAAGGGACAAATTAAGGGCAACTTAGGATTGAAAAAACAAAACTAATGGCAACTTTTTTGCATTAGTAGCTTACTCTCGTATGACTTGGAGACTAAAAGGACACGAGTTCTTTAATCAATTAGGCTCTCCGCAAAAGGGCAGTGGAATTGAGCGCGTGTAGGCTAACCCGGACACCTAAGATATCAAGGAAAAAAGAATTTTTTGCAACTGATGCTTAAAATGAGACTCGTGCCTGTATATCGATTGATCTTCAGCCTGCTCTCTCCAGCCTATAAGCTTAGGTTACCAT
Source organism: Rhododendron vialii (assembly GCF_030253575.1). Taxonomy (NCBI): domain Eukaryota; kingdom Viridiplantae; phylum Streptophyta; class Magnoliopsida; order Ericales; family Ericaceae; genus Rhododendron; species Rhododendron vialii. Next base: position 5,491,967 of record NC_080559.1, read on the forward strand.
CATTTGCAGAACCGAGATCGGATTGAGGGAAATACCCATCATTTACCGAGCTACACGAGATAGGACCAAAATGTAACAACCACAAGTATAGGGGGTCAAACTGTCATATAGTACACAGCAGAGCAACACATAGCCCGCAGGAATTGCCGTTCGGGTCGAGTTTGCGGCACAAGGTTAGAGTTCGTGGTCACAAGATGGAGCTCGCAGCCATGAGATTATTACTCCCTCCGTCCCAAAATGTTTGTCCGGTCCGCAAAATGGGGTGTTAAAAATAATACAATTTTTGCAAAAAAAAATCAAAAGTTTTTTAACAACTTACTAGATATTAATGAGTATTTTTAATTTGTGAAAAAAGTTTGAATTTTTTCTTGAAAAAATTGCATTATTTTTATTACTCCGTTTTGCGGACCAAACAATCATTTTGGAACGGAGGGAGTATTATTTTTTGGTACGTCGGAAATTAAGCCAGCCATGAGATTCAACTTTGTGGCAATGAGGCCCAAGTTCGCGGTCGCAAGTTTTAAGTTTGTGGCCAAGAGGTCAAAGTTTGCATCTATGATGCAAAAATTTGCGATCATGATGTAAAAGTTTGTGGTCCGGTCATCATGTAATAGTTCGCGGCCAAGAGATAAAAGTTTTCGACCTTGAGGTAAAAGTTTGTTGCCAAAACGCAAAAGGGATTTAACTACCTCTCTCCTGAAGATTTGGGGTGCGGCGGCACGGAGCTTCGTCGGAGCTGAACAGAATTGGAATTTGGCCAGTGGAACTCCGGTGGTGGTGCTTTGATGATGGTGGAGTTGGTCTAGGTGGTGGGGGTGTTCCGAAACGGTGGTAGATAATGGAGGTGGTGGTTGTGCAGATGAGGAAGATGATGTATAGTTTTTATACGAGGACAGTGTCTTATTTCCGGTTGTGCTGTTAAGAGCGTATTTACAACACCAATCAATCACAGCCGTTTATTCGTGTAATTAATGGCTGAGATTCGTTTTTAATTATGACCGGTTACAATTAACTTTTCTCTGAAAATTTTTTATTAACATCTTGACCGTCTAAATCACTTTTGGATGGTCATGATTGAGTGCTGTAAATACTTGTTTACAGCACAACCGGAAATAAGACTTTCAATTCGATGAGTGTTCTCTATAGTCTGAATAAAATACCCAAATGACATTTACTTATCAACTCTATAAAATGGATGCTATTGGGCTATATTTTACAATTACGTTTCAAATGTTTACACCGCTGGTATATATAATTTATTCTCTATAGAGATATTTCGTACTATCGGATTGCTCATGCCTGAAGGCACACCCAATATAAATTTTATACTTGTTCTCGCTCCGAGTGGATGAACACATTTGTTTTGGGGAAATTGGTAAAATTACTCGAGCTCATCTACGCACTCCCACATCCTATATATATTCACACAGGCAGACACGGCTCTGTTTAATTAGGGAGAGCAATGAGTGAAAATAGATAGATAGAGAAAATTATTAAAGGCCGTGTCCAGGAGTTTTAAGACCTCAAAACGAACAAGGTACGCAACCTTTAGTCATGGTCATGAATTAAGGCACTAGAGTAATTGTAACGGTCCCTCAATCGACTGTGTATGGAAAGTAAATTCCATATATAAGAGATTCCAAACAACTAATGTATAATTTGAGATTAATTTTTTGAATCACGTGGTTAGGTGAATGGTTAATAGGTCAGCTGGCACGAGTCCTGACAGTAATTACTTCGGTTGGATAAAATTTGGGGCTATGGTCCTTTTTGGACTTTAAATCCCTGTAATCCCCAATGGCACTACGGGGTTGTAGCTTGTCAACGAATGAACACACAAAGAACTACATGCACATTTTGAGATGTAAATTTTGTGTAATGTATATAAGGACGGATCGAAGGGCTGTAAACGAGTCGAGCTTTGTCAAGTTTGAGCTCGGCTCGTTTATTAAATGAGTCAAAAACTTGAGCTCGAGCACAAGCCGAGCCCTTAATGAGAAGAGCTTCGCTGACCATTTACTAAACGAGCCGAGAGTTAACGAGTCAAGCCGAACCGAGCTCGCGAGCTGCTCGGTTCATTTGCAGCTCTAACGCAGAATATACTAAAACCGTCATTTTTTTTTAAATTTAATATTTGAGGGGCCCGCGACGCTCTAATATTTCGAGAAAAGAACATAAAAATTTTGAGTGAAATAATGGATATTGCAGGTGTTGATAGCTTGGAAATAGACATGGACAAGCAAAAGGTGACAGTGAGTGGATATGTGGACCAGAGGAAGGTTCTCAAGGTGGTTAGAAGAACAGGAAGGAAAGCAGAGTTCTGGCCTTACCCTTACGACAGTGAATACTACCCTTACGCATCTCAGTACCTGGACGAGTCCACCTTCTCGGCTACTTACAACTACTACACCCATGGGTACAACGAGAGCATGCATGGTTACCTGCCCGACCCGGTTTACTCGAAAATCGTAGACGATGAGATGGCCGAGGTTTTTAGTCCCGAAAACGTTCATCACGCGTGCAGCATCATGTGACCACCGGGACGCGTATGGGGTTTTTCATCTTCAAAAGTTATATGATATGAACGTAAGTGTCAATCGAGATTTGTATGCTTTTGAAGTCTCGTCATGGGCAAAAATTTCGAAACCTAAGATTGTTGTTATTCTAAGCTAAAATTGTCTTCGATATTGATGAAAGAAAAGTTTTTAAGTTGTGGGGAGCAAAATCGTGCTAAAAAATAGGGAAAATGATGGCCCAGGACGTGTTTTGATAATTAATACTCGTCAAAGACATTTTCAATACTAACAAATGTTCTCAACATGTCTTTAGCGGGAATTAATTACCAAAACACTTCCTTGACCGTTATTTTCCCTAAAAAATACACACAAATAGAAAGGCGGCCCGATGGCTAGGCTAAGGCCTCTCGATTTGGGAGGCCCTTTTTTCGTTAATGGTAGCTCCCACGTATTATTCTAGTTTATGGTTTAAAAACTTGTGGAACTTTGTATTTCAATATATAGCCGGAGGTTCAGGTTAGCTTGTGCGTTCCTCGACTAATTCTGGAGTCTTGAAGATAATGATCGGAAAAATCTCTAGTGACTGTAAGGTTTGAAATATTTGACCTACGTAAAATTTGAACTTGCGATCTGCTTGGAGGAAAACTATTTGGTTGCTTTCTCAATTCTCATGCTCGTTCGGCCAAATCCCATGGCGAATTTGTCACAACATTATCTGGTTCAATACAAGATTTGGATATCGTAGATTGATTTTGTTTTCGATCTGTCTTACTCTTCGAAATGATATTTTTTGCAATTCATAATTCATACCATTAAAGGCAAGAACCTGTTGATCACCCCCACCGCCACATAGTTGAAGAAGCTTGAAGAATTGCTGTCTGGACAAATTCAACTGCCCGTCCACATCTATTGTCAAGCCAACCAAACTGTCGACTATTTGGTCAGACTTGAATCGCAACAGGATCAAGATTTAGTAGTCTCTAGCTCCATCCCTTTTACAGCTAGGGAATTCGCCCTGGCTGATGTCATGGTGTTGGTCATCTTAGGATCTAGTTTACGACTCTTATAGTTTTTTTGAACACTTTATTTATGCCGTTTATCTGGCTGATTGACTTTGATCGTCTAAGTTAATGCATGATTTTTCACTGAAAAAAGAAAAAAGAAAAGACAAGAACCTTATTTCGGTAATACCAACAATTGAGCCCACCTACGTAAAAAGGCTCTGGTAGATGATGGTGGAGCCCACCTACGCATATATTCTCGCTTTGATTTCTCCCCGATGAATTTTGTGGATGACAACGAAGCTTGTTTTTAATTGAAGTTGTTAATTATGTGGATTATGAATTTCAAAATTCTGTAGTGCACCCCATACTACAGGGGCTGTAGGGCGGTTGATTCGGGATTCATTTCGACGCGGACGGCTCAGATTTAATCTGAGTTCCTATTGCCGAGCTCCTATTTGAACCTTCTATTGTTTGGATTAAAATCCGAGTCATCTATCGCCCTACAAAATCTTTGAATCCATGGATTATTCAAAATAAAATTTCCGATCAAAATATTCAATAAGTCCACTAAAGACGAAATAGTTCCAAACAAACAGATTTTTTTGGATTATTTTGATCTCTACGAAAAAAATGTAGTTTAGTTAATTTCTTTTTACTGTTCTGATTCTTCTTTTTGGAAAGATTAATAATCTTTAGAAGAAAAAATTAACTCAAAACTAACCCATAAAAAAATTTAAGAAAGATAAAAAAAAAAACTCGGGTTAATTATTTTGTTGTTCATCTCTTTTTACTATTCTGATTCATCTTGTTGGAACGATTAATAATCTTTAGGAAAAAAATTAACACAAAACTAACCCATAAAAAATATTCAAAAAGACAAAACAATAATTCGGGTTAATTATTTTGTTTTGATCAAAACATAGCCTTCAACAAGAGTCCACCGCCCCACGGGAAACCACTCCAGCCCGCTGCCCATCATATATTCCTCCTTCAACCTCAAACTTTCCCCACGAAACCCTAGCCCCTCTCTCTCTCTCTCTCTCTCTCTCTTATATCCTCCTACTGGGATTCAGCCGCGCCCTTGTAAACTGACCATGGACCCCTACAAGGCGGCGTTGGGGTTGGATCAAAGCGCGAGCATAGAAGAGATAAAAGCGAGCGTATCGGAAACTAGCCCTGCAGTTCCACCCCGACATGCACTCCCACTCCCCCAATTCCGTCAGGGACCACGCCACCCTCCGTTTCAAGTTCGTCTCCCTAGCCTACGAGGGCCTCATGGACGAGCTTAGGAGCAGCAGCAGCAACAACAACAGTCGCGCCGATTATAATAGCAGCAGCAGCAACAACAATAACAAACGCAGCAGCAGCCGCAGCCAGAGCAGCAACAACAACAATAACACACGCAGCGGCAGCAGCCGCAGCCAGAGCAGCAACAACAACAGCAGCAGCAGCAGCAGCCGCAGCAGCAGCAGCAGCAGCCGCTACAATAATTATTATTATGGCGGAAGATTCGCAGGCTTGGTGATTCTGCTCCACATTCCGATGTGAGTAGAGTTCTAGTCTTACAGGTTGATATTCAGATGTGGGAACCTTAACTATGCAGCATATAATGAGATATTGGAGCATTTTAACTATACCCGAGCGGAGCCTCCGGTGCTATATACTATTTTCTTGTAGAAACACAGGAATTTATAATAAAATTTTATTGCCTATAAAAAAAAGAAAAAATAATTCGACCGTGTAATAGTATGATCATATATACAAGTTATGAATGAGGAATACCAATACAATCTTAAAATACTCCATTACTATGAAACCTAAGAGGAGTTCCGAGGTTAGATCAGAGCCTAGCAAGAGGAGTATGGAGTTGAGTTCAGACTCCGGAACCCAAAGTAGATTATATGTCGGTTCAGGAGACAGGAGTAGGGAGGGTTTTTTCGACTGAGATTATATCCGGCCGCTGTCGCGTTACGTCGGAGTTTCTAAGGCGCCAGCCATCGTCTTCGAAGTTCCGAGTCGATTTTGGCCTAATAAGCCAAATAGTTTTTTTTTTTTTTTTTGCATTTATTAGTTTTTCGTTCTTTTTTTTTTTTTTAATTATTACTTCGTCAAAACTATGTGAAGACAAGAAGAAGAATTTAAAAAGTAAAAAATTACGATCGAAATCCAATTTTTTTGGATAAAAACAAAAAATTTGGATTTCAATCGTAATTTTGTACTCCCTCCGTCCCATTTGCATTATCCATTATTCTGTTTGTTTTCATTATCCATTATTCCGTTTGTCTATTTTATGTCTTTTACCTATATCTTTTAGTGTAGATCTTGAAAAATATGCAGTATGGATCTTGTTTGATGGATTTCGATTAATTCTATAATACAAAGTTGTCAAAATTATGAAAAAACATTATAGATTGAAAGATATAAGCAATTAAAAAATGACACGCAATTTAAAAATGGATAATAAAAATTGAACAGAGGAAGTACTTTTTAAATTCCTCTCGTCATGACGAAACAATAATCCACAAAAATGACAAAAAAAACCTGACAAATATAAAAAATTGAATAAAGACAAAAAAAAAAAAAACCTATTTGACTTATTAGGCCAGAAGAGGCCTAAGATACCGATAGTCCTAAAAACTTGAGTTGTTAGTAAATGGCCTAACAGTGTATATCAAGCTACGTAGCCTCGCGCGTAGTCAAGGAAAGAGTTTCGCCTTTCCTCTCTGTTAGTTTGGGATCGATGGAGCTTTCTTCGTTTATGCTTAATCAATTTTTTAAATTATTATTTTGTGTTTATATATATATTTTTGTTGGGTTTGTAAAAACAAAAATTTATTGCCCCATGATGGGGTTGCAAGCCCAAGGGCTTACCCAGGGCCGGCCTGATTAGATTTCACACTTAATAAATTTTGTTCCCCACCTGTTTCTCCTAAACACGCACTTACTAACTTGATCAGCTTTTATTTGAGATTAATAAGTTGTTTCTCAATGTCACGGCTTTAATTAATTTGCTAATTATAATACAAAACTTCTTTTTTAGTATTGTTGGAGGTGGAATACTTGCCAATGTTGCCTTTAAGTGGGGCTTATGGAAGCTGCAAAATCCTGGGGTATGTAGTCTCTCTCTCTCTCTCTCTCTCTCTCTCTCTCTCTCTCGTTATTATCAGTGTTGTCTCTGATAACATTGAACTAATTAATTGTTGGAAATTATTAGGATATAATAATATTTTAAATTCGGTTTGAATGAAAATTGAATTATATGGAGTCACGTCTTTCGAGAGACACCTATCCGTCGTGGACGGACGGGTCTTATATATAGTATATATGAATAGACGTGTCTCCTTCCTTTGTGACTATTATTCCGATTAGTCACCAGTTGGCCTTTATATCAATTTTTCATCGAGCCGGAGCCATTAATTTTGAGAGAGGTACAAAATATAATGAGGTTCAACAGACCCACCAATTGAAGTGCTACTTTTGCGGGGCGAATCTATCTTAAATAGGTAGGGTCACACTCGTCTTGCCTTTCAGTAGTGTCACACTCGTTTTGATCACCAATTTGTTTCCATCGATCTCTAAGTTTGAAGTTTCGATTTCATCGCACTATAAGATTATTGATTTCATCACAAAAAGTAAACGATAGAAGCAACAGTACTTCAATCAGTGAGTCTATTGAACATTCTTGTGTTTCATACTCTCTTAAAATGAATTACTCTGACTCGATGAAAAATGGATATAAACATCTTTTCGAATCTCTCTAGAATGAATGGGGAACATCTTATTTATAAGCTAACTGGTAACTATTCCAAATAGTCACCAAAGGAAATGACACATTTTTTGTTCATAAAGAATGCGTCCATCCACGATGAATAGGTGTCTCTTGAAAGACGGGCGACTCTATATCAATTCAATTTACATTCAAACCAAATTAATATATCATATTTCAATAAAATTTTCCAACACTAATTAACCTCCAAAACTTGTTTAAATCTCCATGCTGAATAAACAGCTACATATCTCTAAACTAAAAAAAAATTAGGATTAGCTAATTAATCCATCTCTAAACTATCAAGTTTAATTCTGGTATTTGTCGGAATGCACCTATTTATTTGGTTTTTATTATTCTTTTGCCTCTCTAAATTCAGAAATCATATGAAGACTATCTGGAATCCAAGGAAGACTATCTGGAATCCAAGGAAAAAGCCGCCGATGAAAAACGAAAATCCAAGGAATATGACGAGGCAGCGGAGTATATTGGATTATTCTAACATTCGTCCAAATTGTGGAGTATATTAGATTATTCTAACATCCATCCAAATGGTGTAAGATAATAGGTAAAAGATTCATTGATATTCAAGAAATATATATTGATATTTGTGAAAGTATCTTAATATCCGTGAGATATATTGATAACCGAATTTGTTTAGAATTATTGGCATATTATTATCTTCCGCCCACTGAAGAGGGCTATCGTTAAATGGGGCCAGCCCTACGTATTTTGAGGCCCTAGGCGAAATTCGAACACGGGCCCTGTCTAGTTTATAGTGGAATAATTTTTTTTTTAATTTAATAACTAAGCTTAGTTAAGTTGGTTGTCTCATTTTTTCCCACAAAGATGGCACCAAGGTTCGAGTCCCACGAGGAGCAGGTTTGGGGTTCAGGGCTATGAATAGCTTTTGAAGTACCTTTCGTTGACTAGCATACTAACACCCCGTTAACGTCCGTTGATGTGAAAAAAAAAATAGTATAAAAAATATTTTCTTATTTTGCATGTCAACAAAGCATGCAACGCGGATGTTAGGCTTGTTTAGGTATTGATGTTTATTTGCTTGGTTGTCTATTTGTGGCTGAATTAGGCATGCTTTTATGAAACAACTAGCGAATGCTCGTGCATAAAGGCATGAAGCAATCCTAATTGAACATGCCACGTTATTTCAGTTATGAGCCCTCACGAATTTGCCTCTAAAATCTTCTTTTTCACATATTTATATTTATCAAATTGAGTAAAAGTAACTAAAACTTAATGAAAAAGATCATTTCGCATCATCCGAATAGCTCGTTGTCATTCTCATGATTTTTCTTAAGAAGATGATAATTTTTTTTGGGGAAACTACCTATCGCAATAGCAACACAATTGGGAAAAAAAAAAAACGAAAGTAGATTGGGAGTTTTTTTTTTTGGAACGGCTAAAATATATACTTCATTTGTATTTATTAGTCGACAAAAGGTATATCAAGGGAAACAAAAACAAAAAGAAGAGGAAAAACACCTGCCTCGTGATGTTGATACACGAGGCAATGACAAAATCTAGAGCACATCATCCAACAGAAAGTTGAATGATAAGAGTCCTAAAAACTAAGTACATGACAAATTGTATAAAAAAAAAAATGCATCTGATGAATCCTAGCTCCTCCACTGATTTTGGAAGTACAATCTTTTGACAACTGATACTTTTGGGTGCACCGTTCGATCCTTCAAGGTCTTGTTAGATTACGAAAAGGGTTCCTAAAGAACCAAAATTTGAAACCCTACGAAGAATCGAAATTGAAACACAAATACTTTAAGAGGAAAATGTTGGGATTTCTCGGAAGATTGGTGATACCCACAACACACACATATTGAGATCCAATGCTAAACCAGTATTATCATAAAAAGAAAAATGAGAGTTGACACGAGAGATTTACGTGGTTTGACCCAAAACCGGCCTATTCCACGGGAGAGAGACACTCCACTATATGAACACTAGAGAGATTAAAATACCCAAGCTGGCCGACACCAATACCCACTCGCACCTGGTGTCCATGAGCCCCAAATCTCATGAGTTACCCGCTCATTCGTATTTTTCTTTACCCTCACAGTGTATCCTACAGCACCGAAGGGTGCTGCCCCATCTCTCTACATCTCTTTTCTCTCTCTACTACACTCTGCCTTTTAAAATACTACAACATACACATGCATATATAGGCAGCAGTAGGACAGAAGTCATGCGTGAGATTTTCCAAATCCTTGGTGTGGGCTTAAGAAATTTTATATTCGATTGATATTTAATAACCGTAAAGAGTTGACATTGTTTTTGCAGTCGTTCGGGTATATAATCCAATGATGTTCATATTCGACTAAACAAACGAACCCTAAGTCATAATACTTCCTCTGTCCCATTTTTGTTTGTCCGCTTTTTGACTTTTTGATGTGCCAAATTGTTTATACAAATAAGATTCTTGAATTTTCTCTCACTTTTCTCCCATTTTCCTTCTCTCCGTTCCTCGAGTTCCAAACACAACATTAATTTGCATGAGGCAGAATCAATTTAAAGTGCATGCAACAATTTTCTATTTACCCTTTTCAAATACCAAATTCTAGGGCTGCTCGCGGTCCGGTTTGGTTCGGATTCCTAGGAATCAGAGAACCGAACCGCTAGTCACAGTTTTTATAAAATGAAATCCATGTCCGGACCAAAAGTCTTACGGTCCGGTTCCAATCCAATCCATGGCTCCCGGATCGGTTATGGATTTGTCCACGAATTTTAGCAAAAATAAAGCTCAAGCATAGACCCTACACTAAAAGGGAAGAAGGTTAAACTCAGAATTAAGTTTAACATCATCAGAAAGTACTTGTTACATAAACTACCAAAAGGCCAAATTGGGAAGAAATCTCCGAATCTATCAAGTTCAAGTTGAATTATTGGGCTTCTATCAAGATGATTTTTCTCTTGTATACTCAATCAATGATGTGGTTCTAAATATTCAAAGTGAAAGTAAAGCTTTGGATGTCCTCAAGGCTAGCCATGGAGTTGTCGTTGGTTTGGGAAGGACTTGGGTGATGCAGGGGGTTCTGAATACTCTGTATCTTTGGCTGTAGAAGTTGGGATTTGGGTGCAACCTCTCTTTGTTTGGTGATGAAGTTGGTCCTCTGGTCTATGTTGCATTGTTGTAAATGGTGGGGCCTGTTTTGTTTCAATTTGCAATGGTTCTTGGGTTGGGGATATTGGGTTTGGTTTTGTGTCTGTAGGATTGATGCTGTTAGGTGGTTTTTGTGTCTGCTGGGGCAGTGGGGCTTGGGCTCTTGGGTTTGGTTTTGTGTCTGCAAGGTTGATGGTGTGAGCTGTTATGGGCTGGTTGGTTGGTAGGTTGGGTGAGTGAATGTGTGTGTGTGTGTTAGGGGTCTTCTATCTCTGTTGCGTCTGGGGTTCTTGGGTGGTTGTTTTGGGATTATCTGGGTTGTTCTGTGAGTGTAGTTGGGCGTGTGGGGTCGTGGGGTAGTTTGGGTATCTCCTGCAGTTCGGGGTGGAGTTGCTTCTGGGCTATTGTTGCAGTTGATCTTGTTGCTTTGGAATGAACTTGATGTCTGCTATTTGTTACTTATGTTGTTGCTGATGAGAAATGGAGTATATTCTACTGCAATTGCTACTCGTATGGACAGGATGAATCTGCTATTGCTGCAATCTGCCATTTTGATCTTGTTTCTTTGGGAATGATCTTGATTTCTGCTATTTGTTACATCTGTCGGTGCTGATAAAAATGGATCGAAGATATACTACCGCTAATGCTTACTGGTTTACTGCTATTGCTTCTGATATTGGTATGATGAATCTGTCATTTTTGCAATCTGCCAATGCTGTGTGCTACTGATGATGCTTTTGCCATTTGCCATTGCTGCAATCTGCCATTGCTGCAATCTGCCAATGCCTGCTGTTTTACTTCTAATGCCATGCCACTTGCTACTGCTGTCATGTGCCAATACTACTGAGAATGCCTTGGGGCTTTTGTTGCGAAGGATGAATATCTCACAATTTCTTGCATAGAATTAGGATTATTTTTGGTGCTCGCATTTGTACATTCTGTTTTGCCTTGTATTGGCCCTGTTACTCTGTTGGCTCCATGCCAACTCTTATTTTTCTCTTGGGTGGTGAGCGGCATATGATTGTCAGTTAGGTAGGGTGCCAACTAGGTTTTGGTTGCTTTCTTCTCGTGGTGATGCCGTTTGTAAGTATTGTTCAAAAGATTAATAAAATTTCCTTTTGCTGTTAGGGAAAAAAAAACAACTCCTACCCTGTTTTTTCTTTTCTTTTCAATAAAAGGGTACACTGCAACTGCAAATGGATCTTTCTGCTAGCAAAATAGAAGGTGTGCGAAAGTTCATTCACAGAAAATAGTAGCATACCGAACAGTGTTAAAATACATAGTCCACCAAACAAAGCTGAAAAACAAGCTAGTTACCAAAAAAAAAAAAGCTGAAAAACAAGTGACATCATCTGGAAAAGCAAAACAAACATCTCCAAGGGAGAAATTCTTCAGTGCCAAGCGGGCACGGTGCCACGTGGTGCCGAGCACATCTCGGCCATCCAAACGTGTTTTGGATGGCCCAAATCTGTTTGGACTTGAGGGGACGTTTTGGTAATTTTACACTTAAAAAATAGCCAAACAGATCTAGGCCGTCCAAACGTGTTTTGGACGGCCGAGATGGTGCTTGGCACCACGTGGCACCGTGCCCGCTCGGCATTGAAGAATTTCTCTCCAAGGAGTAATCACCGCAAAATACATCAAACAAGCTATAATGTGAATAAAAGCGAAAACTGCAAGACCAACTCCAAGCCCAAGGAAGCCAAAACACTCGAACTCGACCACACACCCATGTAGCACGCATTCAAAGCGACAACCTGTTAAAAATAAAATAAAAATTCCAGAACACAATGTAATAGCATGAACTAAAAACTGAATATGTGATTTTGTATCTTACTAGGTTTTGATTCTTAACCGAAGAGTCTACTACACACGAGACATTAGTGTGTTTTTTTAATTACATGCGGACCTAATATTGTATCTTATAGTGTATTTTTTATTGAGGCTTGTTCAATCTGGATAGATGTGAATTTCAAAGTAATGGATTTGATGTTCACCTTTTGCAAAACTGTGAGCCCTTTAGCTGCAGGTGGTTTGTGAAATTAAAGTAGAAGATGGATTGGAAGTAGAAGCGAGATATCTAACCGGGACCTTGCTTATCAAGAATCCTTGTTCATACTCTATTATGTACAGCTGGCTACTTCATATCCATCCACAAAAGAGCTCAAACTCAAGCGCGAGGAACATAAAATTCTAGGCATTAGAAACCAGTTAACACCAAAAAGGAGAAAAAAGAATTGCACTAGCATTGTTATGTTAATTGGAGAGAGAGAGAGAGAGAGAGAGAGAGAGAGAGAGAGAGAGAGAGAGAGAGAGAGAGAGAGAGCATGTTGCTAGTCTCTTGGCCCTCCAAACTGAAAAACCCGAATCTCTGAGCACGTAAAATCTTGCTGGTGTAGAACCTAAATTTACAAAAGAGAGCACAAATTGTACCTGTGATTATTGATTGCGTTGGGTCTGAAATGCTCTGAATAGTTCATCTAAAAAACTTCAACTTTAGGTACGTGGTTGATCTTTCGCCATTCCTCTCCTCGTTCTTCGTATTTGGCGCTGAAGATATAGCATCCGACAATTCTCACATTCTGTAGCTTAGTGAGGCATCGCATCCCATCTGGCAGGGTCCCAACCTTGTAACAATGCCAAATTATAAGTGATTCAAGTGATATGAGATTTGGGAGGACGGACTCTGATGGTGAAGTGAAGTCCGAACAGAATTCAATTTCCAAATGAGTGAGTGTAGAAGCAGCATCCAAAAGCCCCTTGGGCAAACTCACCAATGTCGGGAGATTTCCTAATTTCAGTTTCTTAAGGCTTATAAGCCCCTTTAAGTCATCGTCATCCGACAAGTTAAGTGAGGGACAAAAGCTTATTTCCAAACGCTCGAGGGAAGTGAGCTCCCTAAGGCCAACTGGCAAAGAAACCAGCTTAAAACAGTACTCTACAGCCAATTCCCGGAGACAAGAGAGATGTTCTATCCCTTCATCCAAAGACCTTAAAGTCTCACAATGGAAAATGATCAGCGTTCGGAGAGAAGTTAACCTACAGAATCCATTTTCTGGCAGACGCTTCAATTTTGTTGACAAGCACAAAAACCGTAGGTCAATTAATTTCCCAAAATCTTTAGGCCATTTGAAGGCCGACGACAGAGAAAGATCCAAGTATTGCAAGTTTAATAGCTTGCAAAGCGACTTTGGGAGATTGCCAACTCCATTAAAACTAAGATACCTTAAGAGCTTCAATTTCCCTATCTTCTCTAGCGACGAAATCCCATCTTCAAAGGTACATCCATCTAGCAAACGTAAGCATCTAAAACTCTCGCTTTCTATTTCAACAGATGATCCAAACTTGGGCTCTGTTTTCCTTGGATAGAAAATGGTCCGCAACTTCTTGTCTTCAACCAAAGGTCTTGGAAATTCGGAATATATACTTGCATCAAAGGATACATGCCGAACCGTATCAGGGATTTCTGTGGTTAGAGCCCCTTTAATAGTCAAGTATTCATTACCTGCCAGTGCTGCCACATATTGTGCAAGGTCATGAACAAGATTATGCATTTTATAATGCTCCCTTCCTCCTGGCATGGCCCGTCCATCATATGGTTCAAGAAATGACCTCCTTACCAGCTCGAGAATATATCCTTCACCTATATCTTCTAATTCTTTGGCCCCGTCTAAACATTGGATAAACCCTTGGGCCATCCAAGCATATACTAACTTTTTTCCATCGATAATTTCATCTTTCTCAAACAATGAACAATATGCAAAGCAATTTTTTAAATTTGGCGGCATTTGGTCATAACTCAACTTCAATATGGGTAAGATATCATCCTCACTTTGTACCAGAGCCCGCATCTCACTGTTCCTCACATACAGCCAATCCCGTTTGTCTCTTTTTGCCAATAAAAGTGATCCTAAGGTCACAACTGCGAGAGGTACACCGCCACACTTTTCCACTATTTCTTTGCCGATGTTGACTAAGTGCTCCTGATTCTCCTCTTCTCCTTCTTTAAACGCCAATTTCACCAATATTGTTAAGCATTCATTGTTTGAAAGACCTCTAAGTTTATATGGTTCCATGTTGCTGACAATTAAAGCAACCGTCTCACTGCATGTGGTTACAACAATTCTACTTCCTCTTTCTCCTGTTATCAACAAATCCTCCAATCTTTTCCACTTTAAAACGTCTTCATTCCATACGTCGTCCAGAAAAAGGAGAAACTTATCGTCGCTTAACAATTTTGTAACTCGCTTTTGCAACTGCTGAAGTCCTTCCTTACTAAAACTACTGTGCCAATTGTCCCCATCCGCTTGCAATATTTTCAGTAGGATTCTTTTGATATCAAAATCATTAGAGATACACACCCACAATCTTTTGGTAAAATGATTCTTAATCCTATGGTCATCGTATAGCAATTGTGCAAGTGTGGTCTTCCCTAGACCTCCGATTCCCACTATGGGAATGATGGGAACATTCTCCTCATAACCAGAGGACAATAACAAGCGTACTAATTTTTCTTTGTCGCCTTCTCTTCCGATAATCCTCCGAGTATTCACTGAGGGGCAGGTTTCGGTCTCTGCCTCGATTGGTCTTTCTACTTGTGTCACAACAAACTCAAACTGACGCATCTGTATAACAATCTCATCTAGCCTCTTCTCTATATTATTCAACTTGCAACCCATGACATAATGAAATACAAGTGGATTTGAGCTTTTAAAGAAGTAGCGTACCTTTCTCACCCAGCTGTTACGAGTTTCCACTTCCCTTCTCCTAGTCTCAGTTGCAACCTCATCAAACAAGTCATCAGCATCATAAAGTATGAGTTTGAGCCTTTGTAACCACCCTTTCACAACACGGTTGCTCATCCGCTGCTCTTGTGCATCCAAAAGAGCATTGGTTATGGTGGAGACCACGCCCTCCATCTTTTTCAGCTCCTCTTTGAAACCCCATGCTAATCCAAACTGTTGAATTGCATCGGACCCCAAAGTCAGCAAAATTCTTCCTGCAATATCGACTACAATTTTTTCTGCCATATTTTCCCTGGCTACTAGGGATGTGGAAGATAACCTGTGGGAGACAATTGAGCAGATTTAGATCATAAGAGAAAGATCTCTGTCTTTACTAGTATGTAAAAAGAGGATATCCTCACTTTTGCCTTTCGCTCGTATTTTCACTTCCCATCTAGCCCTTCGAATTGCTTTTATTTTACACCATTTTGCTCCTTCTTTGTCTTCTCCCACTGCTTTTAATGGTGGTCAATTGGGTCATTTCCGCTGTTTTTAGGTATGGCAATCCCGGCTGCCCTGCCCCATTCCCCGCTGCAAATGGCTTGGGGATTCGGAGATTTTTCGGGGATCGGGTAGGGGATAGGGATAATTTTTTTTAAAAAATGAGAAACGGGTAGGGGATGGGTATGAGTTTGTCCCCGCCCCCGCCCCGCCCCACCCCACCCCACCCCGTTTGTGTGTGTGTATATATATATATAATAAATAAGTTATATACATAAATGAAAATTATATAGGAGTACTATATATACATAAGTGAGGAAGAAAGAAAGAAACTAAATTTCACTGTCAATTAACATAGAAATAATTGAATTCACTTACCACGGATAGAAGATTAATAGAAAAAAGAGCTCAAATCAATAGTTCTAGTCAGATAAATATTGTTCACGTCGGAAACTCATGAAATAGCGTCGTGTTGAGAGACTAAGAAATGAAGCTTTAAAGAGCTTTGCGTGTGTTGTTTGTTCTTGGCGTCTTGCTGCAGGAGGGATACCGGATTAAGAATACCGGTTTTGCTTGTAGTTCCAGTTGGATCCCCGATTCCCCACGGGATCTCTGTTCCCCGTTTGGGGAGGGGATGGAGGGTAAAAATAATTCCCCCGTGGGGATCGGAGAAGAGATGGGGATGGATTTGGATTCGGGGATCGGGGATAGTGGTATCCACCCCCGATCCGCCGCATTGCCAACCCTAGCTGTTTTAGGTTGATTACCGAAGCGTCTTCTCAGACTTTTGATTAATTCCCTTTCTCGTTTCTCTTCCTCCTGACGGATCCGAGGGCTCTGCTGCCCCATGGGCACAGCAGCCCCTACCCACTACCCAGGGATAAAACAGCATCGTTTTGGTGGGAAAAAAAATCATTATCCTATGTTTGCAAGCATATAGAGCAGAAATGTGATTATGAGATTTCTAAAGATAAAATTTGATTATGTCTCTTTAGAATAATATGATCAGAATAATAAGATCTTCACATTCGTTCAAACGGATTAAAAATTGGAGCACTTAATTTTGTAACCATATTTTTTAATATATAAACGGTCTCAAAAAATTAAGTGCTCAAATTTTCACTCCGTTTGAATTGGTGCAAAGATTTTGTTATTCTAATCATATTATTCTAAAGCATCGTAATTAATTTGTATCTTTAAGACTCTCATGTCAAGTATATACTCTTTATTTAGGAGTCTCATAGACAAAAATTAATTAATTATGATGCTTCAGAATAATATGATCAGAATAACAAAATCTTTGCACTGATTCAAACGAAGTGAAAATTTGAGCACTTCACTAACTAACAGAATTACATTTGCACTTCACTAACTAACAAACTATTTGTTCGCGCGAACAAACTATCCGTGCATCCGGACCATCGAAAACACAATCCGGCTGCTATGGGAGAAGTCCGGACCTAAGCTCCGATTAGGTCACCCTGACTTGATCCAGACTATGTGTGTGTATATATATATATAGTGAGGATCAAGTCAGGACGCCCTGATTTAGTGTTAGGTCCGAACTTCTCCTACATCCGTTGGATTGTGTTTTTAATGGTCCAGATCCGCAGAAAATTTGTTCGCGCGAACAAACTGTCCATGTATCAAGACCATCAAAAACACAATCCGACGACTGCGGGAACAGTCCGGACCTAAGTTCTGGTCAGGTTGCCCCTGACCTAATCCGGACTGAATATATATATAAACACACATACTAGTTTATTAAATTTTGGGTTATCGAAAGACAGATTAAATTTATAGTTCCGCCCGTCCATGGACGACCAGATTCTGGCCTGGTTCGGAGCGACGACGTGGGTTGTGACGTGAGTTAATTTTGGTTGGGGTGGAGAGAGAGAAGACATAAAGAAGAAAATCAATTAGATGGAAAGTAGAAAGGCGTTTACTCTGCAGACCCATGGTTTGCCCAAACAACCCTGAGCATGAAGACAAAGAAAGCTACTAAGGAAAAGCTAAAATAAAAAAATCTGCCTCCAATAAGAGAAATGCTAGGGATACATTAATATGTTACACCCAACCATACCTCTCTCACATGCATATGTGAAAATTCCACAATAAATTCCAATAAGAGAAATGCTAGGGATACATTAATATGTTACACCCAACCATACCTCTCTCACATGCATATGTGAAAATTCCACAATAAATGCTAGGAACCTACATGTATGTGAAAGAGGTATGATTGAGATGTGACAAATTGATCATATTGATGTGCCCCTTGTATCTCCCAAATCTTACGCAAACACAAGATAGCATATGATCTTCAGTTGTGATGCTTTGAAACAACATACTTACAAAGAAGGGAAATACAAGCGTAAACGAAGCCAGATAAACTCAATCACTTCAGTGACTTCAATCATGCAAAACCACTTGCATCGCTAATCAGGCTTACAAACATTTTGCTGTAACAACATTTCCTATAGACCGAGAGTCGACGCAAGTTTTGATATCGACCAAAATTAGCCAAAAACACCTGTACAGTCACTGAACAGATACGGGTTAAACAACACCAAGCCCTTAGATCGCCGCCTAACAACCTGCATTATCATTGAACGAAACAAAAAAGAAGAGGAGCTCCTCTACAAAACTTTCCTGTGATTCATTTGGTGAAGAGTGGGGAAGCAGATGGTCTGGGATAAGCAGCTTATGCTTTTCCATCACCGACCCTTATTCTGCGAGGCTTTGGCCCACTGCTTGTTCATCGAGCACTTTGTGTTTCTTTCGAATCCTGAAGCTGTTCCAATTCCTTCACCACTTCATACATGTTGGGCCTGAACTTCAGGTCCATGGACAAACATCGGACTGCGAGGTTGGCTGCCTTATAGGCAGTATCCAAAGAGTACTGGCCTTCGAGACGGGGGTCGAGGATGCGAAAGATTTTACGCTTGTTGCCCAAATAGGGTTTGGCCCATTCCACCATATTGTGTTCTCCGGACGGCCTATTCTTGTCCACTGCTCGTCGGCCTGATAGCATTTCAAGCAGAACTACTCCAAAGCTATAAACATCACTCTTGGCGGTCAAATGACCTAGAATAGGCAAACGTAGAATTACTACATGGACAACAAGAAACGATGACTGCATGATATAGAAGGTTAAAAATGGTGTTTTAATAGAAGCTAATTAAAGAAATACATCAGTTAAGCACTACCATTTTGAGGCGGGCATAAGCTGGTCCAAACACCCTGAATTAAAACAAAAACGCTACAACTTTGCAAACCCTTTTTACTTATTGATGTTTGAATGGGTCATAATTGAGTGTGTTAATGACACCCCCTCATGTGAGTAAAATTGGTCAAATTTTGTTAGTTTGTATAGCATCACTCTTTTGCAAAAAGTAATACTACTTGTCAAGTTCAGTCCCCAACCAAAACTAACAAAGAGAGCAAAACAAGTCAAAAAGAGAAGCACCATTAATCCGTTATTCTAGAGTATTGACTTTGTCTCTTATCTCTCTCTTGGACATTTGTGCAAGTGGACACAAGTTTGGGAGCTGGTGGACCTTCCATTATAATTCCACAACCACATACAAGCATAAAATAGATACAATGGTCCAAACCAGTGTCCCTTTAGGTCTGGAACTTGAAATTTTTTCAAAGGGTAAGCCAGGTGGGTCAGAAGAAAGAGAAACATGAGTCGAAAAGAACATATAAGGACATGCAAACAGGAAAAAGTCCACATGCATTGAGTCATACCGGTGGCTAGATACTCTGGAGCTGCGTATCCGTAGGTCCCCATGACCCTGGTGGAGACATGGCTCTTGTCGCTTGTCGGCCCATCCTTAGCCAAGCCAAAATCAGAAAGCTTCGCATTGTAGTTCTAAGAATATATCATAAAATGGTTATCAGAACAACACGAGACTGAATTTAACTTTCTAGGATTGGAAATACGAGTAGTAACAAATTTTGTGTTTTGTAGAACATACGGAATCAAGCAATATATTGGAAGTTTTGAAATCCCGATAAATGACTTTCGTTTCAGCACTGTGAAGAAAAGCAAGTCCCTTTGCAGCACCGAGAGCAACTTTTAGACGAAGGTTCCAAGGAAGAGGTTGGAAGTAAGAACGTTCTGTTACACAACAATTTGATCTCTCATTACAAAGTTACCATATAGGACAAATTTGGGGTTTTAAGTCTTAAGGATGGGTAAAAAGAACTCACTCCTGAATAAATGATTCTCTAAGCTGCCCCTAGGCATGAATTCATACACAAGAAGCCTGTGTTCATCCTCCAAGCAATACCCAACGAGTTTCACGAGATGCGGGTGAGAAAACTGCCCCAGATAATTCACTTCCGCCTGCAGGACCAGTAATCAGCAAAAAATTACAAATCAAATCAGAGTAACGTGCTTTGTTACCAATCTATTTCGGACATCTTCAAACCTCAACCGAAAAAACAAATGAAGAGAAAGGGCCTGAGGAATTTTCTTTGAGTAGGCGATTAAACAAATGCTCAATCATTAACAAAAAATTGCAAGTTGCCCTTGTAATGCAAAGACCAAAAATGCGCCCAAAGCAAGGCATGCAGCCAATGCCAATTCTTTTGTCATATATGGCAAAATTGCCATTTTCGAGATAGAGAGAGATGGAAAGAAATAACAAAGCATGGGTGCAGCACCTTTGCCAAAAAAATTTTTTGGCAAAAAGACAATATTCATTGTCCAAAAATGAGAATAGCAATGGCAAAATGGCATTCATGGGTGTGGATGCTCAATATATTGAGCATCTCCAGTTGTGTGCTAAAAACACAAGCAAAAGCCAAATTTGGCAAGAGCTTTTAAGTAACCATCTTCAATGTCAGCCAATCTCTTGCCAAATCCAATCTATGGAAAATCATGTATCAAATTTGGTTGCCAAATTCGGCAAAGGTCTCTATCAACCTGATGGAACCCACAAATAGTTTTCCATATTGTGAAGTACAAAGACGAAATGGCATTTAAAATTGAAGCAAGATTGCCAAATTAAAGCATTTGGTGTTGTAGCATGCCAAAATTTGACTTTCGCATTGCCATTTTGGGCCTTTGGGATAAACCACATGAGATGCTCTACTATCCAGCGAAAAGAATGAACCCCTCACCAGCCATTCTCTGTGACCTTGGAAACCATCTTGGTTAAGCCTTTTCACAGCAACAACAATACCAGTCCCCGGCTTTGCGGCTGTATAAGAGCCCTCGTCTATCCAACCCTTGAAAACTGAACCAAATCCACCTTCTCCTAGTACGCTATCCGGACGGAAGTTCCTTGTGGCCATTTTCAGATCAGAAAAGGTAAAGCTCTTCAAATTAGCAGACTGCAAGATTTCGCCCTCATTCCGAGGAGTCAGAGGCACAGAAACCGATGACCCTTTACTGACAGAGCCACTTAGATCAGTGCCATCCGTGCTAACAGGTTTTGAATTCACCCCTGGGAAAGCCAACGCAAAATATTTCCAAATGTCAGCTCTCACAATGGGACCTTGGTGTACATAGGGAATAGATGCGAAAAAAACTGAGTCAAGATCATCTGGCACATGCTCTATTTCCAAAAAAAAAATTCGCAGCAACTTGATTCTTCATGGAAAAGGGACGAAGATGGAGCTCCTTAATTTGAAAATTTTGGACACATCGGTTATTTGTAACGCCCTCTCACGTGGATGGGTCCCATGTATGTGTAGGTCTCGCATCATGTGAGAGTAGCGTTGCAAATAGCCGTTGTACCTAAATTTTGGTGTTCTTGAGTAGGGGCTTGAGAAAATGGGATCGTTTACATATATATATATATATTGTAAAGTTGGGTAAAATAAATAATATCATCCTATTTTGTCTATTGTTTGGTGCAACATGGTAAAAGAAAGTAATAAAATAACAATATTTTGAGATTTGAGAAGTGAGGGGGCATTCTCCACATTTGAAGAGAGAGAAAGGAAATTTGAGGGGTGACTTCAAATTATTTGGTGTTTGAGGGATCTGTTAGAGCACTTATTTTATATCTAATCCCTCAAATTTTCTAACATTTGAGGTTTGAGGGGATCTGCTGAAATGCCCTTAGAAAAATAGAATGCATGTAGAACTTACGACTTCTTAATCCTTTCTCCTCCTCCTCCTTTTTCCTATTCTTCTGCTCCTCCTCCTCCTCCTCCTCCTTTTTCCTATTCTTCTGAAAACATCAAATAACTTTCTTAGATGAGCTTGGGGTTAACAAAGAAATTAAATGAACAGAGGAAACATTAAGCACATAACACATGTGCACAATAAGCACAAAACACACGTGCATACATATATAAATCCCCTACTATAGTCTTTGTAGCAAGGCACATGGCCAAAAAGAGCCACACCTTCACTATATATGTATATTTAACTAAACTCTCTGTATACTTTCTCATGGTAAATAAAGCTGCTTAGATTATACGAGGAAGAATAGAAACAAAGCCCATAAAAGACAATCTTTTACAGAGTTGTTCGTTTCTTTATGCCTTAATTTAGTTTAGTTTTTGGTGGTGTATTATAAAAATTACTTGAATAAATGTGTTCAAAGAGTGAATAGAGACGAAGAATATAGACATGGATCAAAGGAACAGGGAAAAGGGTACATGTATTTTATTCTATAAAGTTACTCAAACAGTAAGTTAATAAAAGGAGACGTACTCTATGTACGGATGTAGTAGTTTTTGCCTTCAGCTGCTTAGAATCATGGACACATTGAAAGAGATGAATCAAGCTCCCCAAACATGAAAATTTGGAACATTTTAAAGAAGGTAAGGCTCCGTTTGTTTCGATGTAACATGTAAAATATTTTTTCAGAAAACAAACTTCAAACTTTTATTTTTTTGTGTTTGATTGGCGCTTGAAAATATTTTCAGAAATCAACAAAATAGTATAGAGAGAGAGGGGGGAGCTCAAACGGAGGAGAGATATGAGATTATTGGAATTGGACGTGGGTTAGGACTGACGATCGAGGAAACTTTGCAGTAGAAGGTAGCGAGTTCATTTAGGAAAATAACTTACGGAAGATTTAAGGTTAAGTCATTTTCATCCAATTGATGGAAAATGTTTTCCTCATTTTTTACACAACCAAACACCAAAAAATAGGTAAAACATTTTACCGGAAAATATTTTACGTCCAAACAAACGGAGCCTAAATATTTCTGGAGCAACAGGAGAAGAAAGCAATTTTCCCTGCGTCTTGAGAAATAAATGCCCTTAGCTTCTGGCTTAATTCATTCAAAGGGAGCTGGAATCGGTTGACTCGCTTTCGTGAAGAGAGACTAGCAACTGAAGGCAGCCACTAAGTTG
Organism: Rhododendron vialii; assembly: GCF_030253575.1. Classification (NCBI taxonomy): domain Eukaryota; kingdom Viridiplantae; phylum Streptophyta; class Magnoliopsida; order Ericales; family Ericaceae; genus Rhododendron; species Rhododendron vialii. Next base: position 5,514,938 of record NC_080559.1, read on the forward strand.
CAACTCTAGGGTATCGAGCAAGCAAGCAAGCTGAAGGAATTACGTAGAAAAATAGAAGGGAGCAGCAATGTAAGTATACACAAATACACCATGTGGATGTCAATCTCATTGTTAGTCTGCCAAACTGTGAGAAACTTTCGTAGGTAAAATTCTCTCTTGAGTAGCTTTCAGCCTTTCAACACACACAACCCCCCCCCCCCCCCCCCCCCCCCCCAAAAAAAAAAAAAAAAAAAACTACTCGCAAAATATACGTTGGATTCCTACGGTCCTACCACACCATCCTGTTTTGAATATAGGATACTTACCTTTTCGACACATGGAGTTTGCATGATTCATTATCATTTTTGCAGTTCCAATAACTTAGCAATTGCAGCCTATGAAAGAAGAGAAGAGAAGGCAAGAAGGGATATGTTGCCATCGTATTTAGAAAGAATTTGTCAAAGTATGGACAAACATACCTCTTTCAAATAGAACGCATCCATTCTAGGGCAGTCTGATATGTGAATCTTGCTAAGCTGTGACAATTGATCATCTATAGGATGAGTGGAGTCGCAAAACCTCCTCAGACGTGGTAGATGACAAAGTTCCAATTCTATCAACTGAGGGAACAAAGTTTTCTCTATTTCTCTAACTTGTCCATCTTCTATTTCTTCTTCCCCGTCAACTACTACTACCATCTCCAAGCAATTTCTAATTATTAGTTTTTGGAGATTCACAAGACCACCAGCCATTGAAAAATGGAACATATTTCTCAAACTTCCACAATCTTCCACTTCGAGTTCTTTCAGCTTAAAGAATGAGAAGGCTGAAAGTTCACTGCCCCATACGTCATCCAAATTCTTTAACCCTTTTAGTTCCAATAACTCCAAGCTATGAAATGTAACCTGCAATGCAAAGCAGCACAATCATGTCAACAATCTCATGAGGAAAAGGACGATAAAAAAGAAATGACTTTACGTTCCAATTTATAATTAACGCAAGACTCGCTGGCATCTCTATAATCTATTCATGCAAATTAGAGTTTGCTTTCATGAGTTCCACATTATTTTGTATTAAAAAGAAAAAAAATCAAAGACTATAAACATATTTTTTGACAAATTTTGAGCAAGATACTTTGTAAATGTGGGTTACTTTAAGCTTTAAAATTATGTCGAGTTACTAGCCCTAGCCTACATGGTGAAAGGGTTATGTATGGCAGTGATGAAGAATAACAATCAAATTAGTAAACATATCTTTGCAACACAATATTATTTAGTTATTTATTTATTTTTAAATTCAATTGTTTCCCTTTGAAATTTTGCCAGACTGCTTGCACAAACATACAGTACTTGTTTTCCCACATAACAATATAGCAATTAAAATTACAACATCTTTTTCTTGACGATTAAAAAGGGAGAGGAAAAACATATGCATGCATACCTTTGGGGGGAAAAGAGAAAGGAAGCCAATATCGTTGGCTTGTTCTGAATTGGAAGACATATTACTGTCCTTGTGGATGAGGTGGTTTAACTGTCCTAGATCTCGGAGTCGCATGACTTTCAATTGAGGGAAATCAATCTGGTCAATCCCTCGACAGAAACCCATGAGACGTGGTAGACTCACAAGAGAAAAGTATTCCAACTTCGGGAACTCGATTTTGTTGGTTGCAACATGCACATCTTCTCGTTGCTCCTTCCCAAAAACTTCTTCCATCCTATCACAGCCCTTTATGCTAAGACTTTTGAGTTGAGTGAGAGATCCCACAACTGGTAGCTGGAAGAGATTTCCCAATCTTCCACAATTGTCAACATCAATTTCAGTTAGTTTCCCAAACGAACCCGCGGGAACTGGGCCGCGACATATCTCTCTTAAATTAGGAAGCATGGAGAGTTTCAATTCTTCAAGGATCGGGAAAACAACAGGAGTAGGAGCAGCAGGTAGTTGGACCACATACATTGTATTGGCAAGATATTCTGGTGTATCACAGTCATGGATTTCCAGATGCTTCAATCGTTGGATTCCATTTACCCCATCTCGGAGTAGTAACTCTCTCACCAGATCATTGCATCCTTTCCCAGTAAGAATTAGACAATCACTACTCCCTAAGAGTGAACCAATCCCTCCACAATCCGACGGGATCGTAGTCCACGCTGTGACTATCAACTGCCTCTTGTATTGGTCGATACATCGGTTGTGTCCACCTTTATCGCCAATTAAAAGCTTGTAAGTCGTTAGTTTGCTAGATATTGGGATCTTTGGGATAAGCACATCACATGTTATACAGATCTCTAAAGTATTTAAATTGGACAAGGACAACTCCCTTAGATTTGCATTTCTCCCTTCTTCGTTGCCTTCTCCTTCCCAATCCCTAAATTTGCTATGGAAGATGTATAGTTCTTCTAAACGTACCAGGCGTGATATGACTCCTGGCAGTATTCTATTCAGTGACCAAGTGTTGTCCAGATCTAACAACCTTAAGTTAACCAGTTCACCAATTTCTTCTGGTAGCTCATCAATCGATGAACCCTGAAAGCTGAGAATTTCTAGATTCAACAAGTCTCCAATTGCAGAAACATTATCCAACCTGCCCCCAAACCTTTGAAGAGACAAGGTTCGAAGGTTCCTCAAGGATTGAAGTGTCAGGATGCCATCATAATTAATAAGTTCCAAAACTTTAAGTTTCTCCATCCCCTCAAAAAAATTGCACGGTAGTTTCTCAACTTTCTTGCATTCTAAGAGCAAAAACTCAAGATTTGGACATGTTGATCTTTCAGGAAGCCCTGTAATTTTCTCTGATATCACCGAAATGGAAATACAATGCTCATATGTACCCTTGTTTGGCCACTCAGATACTTCACCATGGCATACTAGAGCACCTTTATCTTTGGATGCTATAGATATCCCCATATCGCGCACTATGTCATGCACTTTCACACATTTATCATTTTCACCATCTAGTAGTAAATAACGACTCTTTAGATCATCAACCAAAGTAAAAACTCGATCCCTTGCTTTTCTCATTTCGTTTATCCCATCCAAAAGGGATAATCCCAATGCGTATCTAGCCAAATCTTCAAGAAGGATAGATTTATCTTCTTCAAATAAGCAACAAAGCAAAAGGAGGCACTTACCTTCCTCATCCTCTACATAATTGTAACTCAGCTCTAGAAATGAAGACAAATGCCCATGCGCAGGAGTGTTGCTTGTACAAGATAGCCGATCAAGCATGTCTTCCAAGAAACCCTTAATGAAATTTCCCCTACCTATTTTTGAAAATGTGCTACCAATAATTACTAACGCAAGAGGTAAACCTCCACATTTATTCACGATCTGTTTGGCTATGGGTCTCAAATCTGGAGCATCAGCTAAATCACCAGAATTCTCCCTGAATAGCTGCCATGCTTCATCTTCCGACAAGGTTGCAAGAGTGATCTCCTTTTTAGTTGGTAGATCATGCCACAAATCTCGAGTCCGCGATGTATAAAGAATTTTGACATTCTTATTAGCACCTCGCAAAGGAATTCCAATGGTATCTAGAGCAAGTTCCACCCTAATGTCATCTAGTATAACAAGAATTTTCTTGTTATCCTGCAGAAGTCTCTGATGTAGGAGAGGAGCACCTACTATCGGGCTCTCCATGTCACCAAGTTTCAAACCAAGCATGTCTGCAATGGAAGCTTGAATCTTGCTTAGGTTTGGTTTTTTGCCGACCATGGCCATTGCAACTTGATCAAAGAGTTTATTTCCTTTTGCTCTTTCTGCAACTTCTTTTGCCATTGTTGTCTTGCCCACACCAGCCATCCCGCAAATTTCAATCAAGTCGATCTGGTCATGCTTTAGAGCCTTAATGATCTCTTCCATATTAAGCCTTCGATCAGACTTCAACGCCTTAAAATTCTCCACATGTGGCAAGCTGTAGGCCGATATAACATAATCGAAGCCAGCAGCCTCGAGGTCAACAACCACCTTGGTATTCTTCACAGCTTTCCTGCTGAGTGAGTAAAGCAGTTTGAGATTGGGGCACCATCCATTCAAACACCCTTCTTTGACTTTGGCCTTGTCTTGAATAATTCCCTCAACCTGATTACTCGTGACCTCATTTGCATTCAGCCAAGCCTCGACATTTAGACCGGTATCACGCACTTGTCGGCGGCCTTCATTCACCCCCCGTTGCACCAATTCTCGTGTCCTTTGAAGCTCCTCCAATTCAGTTTCAAGTTTCTTAATGTTGTTGTTGAAGCAACACATATAAGTCAATTGGCGCCTGATTGGAGCAACCACACAATCTTCAATTTTCCCTCGAGGAATGTCCTTACCTTTTCCGGAAAAGGTAAGAGGAGTTGCTTCAGCCATCTCGATTTTTTCGTTTTCTTGTTTTTTTTTACCTTTTTCTCTTTTGGTACTTCAAAGAAATGAAAAAAAATAAAAGATGGAAAGCCAAAAGACAGCAAGAACAAAAGCAAATAGTAGGGCAAGCTGAAATGAAATCGGATGTGAACTACAGGCATTAAAGAGCAGGTAAAATCGATCGGTTGGGGAAGAAAGTGAATTAATAGCCAAATCAAAGACAACAACAATGAAAGCAAATTAATAGCAAGGAAAATGAGCAGAGAGAGAGAGAGATGACAGTTACGAGCTCAAGCATAAGAAATTTGAGACGAGGGTAAAATCGATCGGTTGGGGAAGAAAGTGAAGGAGGAGAGAGAAGAGGTCTGAGGTTTGGTACTTGGGAGTACAGATTTGAGAGAGAGATAGAGAGAGAGGTAAGAGAGGTAAACTGAAGAAAGCAGATACGGGGAGGCAGAGAGAGAGAGAGAGAGAGAGAGACGGCGTGGGGGGAGGAGAAGGACTCTGTAGAGTCTGTACAGCAGGCAAGCCTCTAGAGCCGCACAAGCCTCTGTGGTAAAGACTTTTGGAGATTAATTAAGAGCATGTCCACCAGATTCTTTACTTTCTCTTTTTCGCTTAAGTAGAGAGGAAATTTAGAAAAAAAACCTGTGCAGCCTAGTCACTCTCAGTATTATACCTTCGGCTGCAAAGACTCGGTACTTTTGGCGATGGACTGTAGCTAGGTAAAAAATAAAGAATTAATATTTCAGTCTCTCTCGTCCAGACAAAGAGTAAATAATTAATATTTGAGTCTCTCTCCTCCACTTTATCCCCCCTCTCTCTCTACATTCATACCCATCTTTATAATTAATTGCAAATATTTGGACGGATAGAGATAGGATAGAGAGACTGCTGCGTGGTGAGAAGAAAAGGTAGATAGGTAAAATAATTTTTGTACCTTTTTAGTAGGTATTTAGCTATTATTGATGTACATGCTCTAAGGCCGCTGTTTTGAGTTTTGTTCACCTAATTAACAGAGTGAACATTTTCCCTTTTTAATGGCTAAAATAGTATGAATTCCACCACAAAATAATATCATTCTTATCAAAAGTGTATTGCATAATAAGCATGACATTATTTTTTGATATGATCCACACTATTACCAATAAAAGGAGGATAATATGTTCACTCTATTTTAAGAAGATGAACAAAATTGCACTTGTTATTTTGACATTTTTTTTTAACGTCACTCCCCTGCAAGTATATTTTTGTTTGAATATACTTACATGGGAATGGCGTTAACAAAAAACAATGAGTGGCAAAATCATTTCCCTAAAATTATAATTGTAAATTCTATCCACCTTACGCGAAAAACTCCACCAATTATGAATTCCACTGTGCGTATATTGTAGTAAACTGAATCGTTTATCTTGTAAAGCTTGTAGAGTATTATATTTTCACAAAAATTAGCTTTATTAGACATGGATAGATATATAAAAAATTGAAGTTTGGTTTAAAAAATCGACAATAGATAAGTTTAAAGTTTAACTATCCATAGTCGTATATTTTATAAACTAAAATTTAATTTTTGATATACATATCGACATTGATATCTGATAATTTTTTTTTTTCAATGAATGTAATACTATGAGGGCTCTACAAGATGATCCGTTAAGATTATTGAAAAAAAAAATGCACGGTGAGACCCGCAATGTGTGTGGAAATAATTTTAAACCTATGATTTACATCAGCGGTGTAAACATTTGTTTTCTCCAAATCAGTTACATTATGCCACCCGGTCATGTTAAATTAATTGGGACCGCTATTTTGATAACGTGGCACAATACAATTGATTTGGAGAAAATAAATATTTTATATTTATATAACCGGTGTATATAATTTATTATCTTTCTTTTTTTCTTCTTATTTTTGCCTTTACCTTTTATTTTTGCTTTTTGCTTTTTTTATTGTTTTGCTTTTTCCATTGTTTCCTCCTTTTGCCGAAAAGCAGAGACACACCCCAACCCATGAGAAATTTTTCGGTGCCGGATGTATATATCCCACGTGTTATTCGCTCGGTACATTTGAATTGTTTAATACACTTTTGGATAACTTGGATTCAAATTCTTTCTCTTCTCTCACCCCAACACTTCTCTTTCTCATTTTTCTCTCTCTAAAATTGGAGCCATCAAAAAACACAATAGACAGCTCAGATGCGCCAAAACTACCACGGCATTGAAATTTTTTCTCACACACTCACATTTTTCTCTTCTCTTTTCACATGGATAAAACCCTACAATTTTTCTCTTCTGTATCACTCTCTCGTGTGGGACTAATTATTTCGCTGCCGAATCAAAGCCCTAACCTCCCATCGCCGTCTCCATCATCGACCACTGTGTCGGCTCTGATCCTTGTCGTCATTTCCCTAACCTCGTGCAGCCATCTCCATCATCGGCCATTGTGCCGGCTCTAATCCTCATCGTCGTCGTCCTGCCACCTAAGGGACGTCTAGGAGAGAGAGAGAGGGGTATTGGTGGTGATCGGACAAGGGTGGTCGCCAGCATCCATGGCTTCCAATTTGTGTATAGTGCATGGGCAACTTTGTCCAAAAATTAAAATAGAGTGGACCTCAACCCTTAAAAAAATGTAAAAGTGGACCTCGGTGGGTTTGGATTGAAAAGTCAAATGATTTATTTTTTTGTCTTTATTTGATTTTTTTTTTCATTTGTTTGTTTTTCCGTCAAACTTTTGTAACATATTGATTCGTCTCGACGAAAGAATTGAAAAAGTAAATTTTTTTAATCAAAACTCATAATTTTTTGAAAAAAAACAAAAATAAGCCAATAAGACAACTTTTTTTTTAAATTTGAGTTTCGATCAAAAAATTTTACTTTTCCAATTCCTCTTGTCGAAACAAATCAATAAGTTACAAAAGTTTGATGCAAAACTACCAAATGCAAAAAAAAATTAAATAGAGACAAAAAAAAATTACTGTTTGACTTTAAAACCAAATGAGAAATAATAGGTGAACGGGGCTTTGGTCCAAATTGACATAATAGACTATATTAAATGAAAAATTCTAAAATCAGTCTAATGAATTGATAATAATAAATATGTGAATGTATATTAAAGAACGTATAAAATACGCAAAAATACTTATTTTTTTTATTTTTTAATGTATTTATCATCAATCCAATAAATTGACAATAACAAGATCAATATTAAATTAGTCTATATTCTACATTTCTAGTCTATATTCTACTCAGTAGCTCTACAATATGGACAAATGCAATCATCGAAATGGTGATTGACAAAAAAATAAATAAATAATGATCGAAATGGATCCAAAATAAGATCGGGAGTGGTTCTCTCCTACACAGAGATTTTTTTGTGCAAATCGGGTGTCCGGGCGGGACGGAAACGGGGCATCAAAAAAATACCCGATCAGGGTCAGATCGAAAACGGATCCATGATCCATGTAACAATTTTCGAGTCGGGACTGTGGTACACGAAAACCAGCCCCGCTCCGCCCCGCCCCGCTCCTTTGCTATTCCTGCTACAGGCGAGGATGAAACTGTCGGTTTTTCTTCTTCACAAACTCCTGGTAGAGCACGCGGCTGAAATGTTGCCACGAGGTCTAGCCATCTGCCATTCCCCTGGCTTCTTCACCCTCCACGCCCCCGCCATTTCTCCTCCTTCAACCTCCAAATCTCCGCCGAAACCCTAACCCCCCCTCTCTCTCTCTCTCTCTCTCTCTCTCTCTCTTTCTCATCCCGCGCCCAAGATTGATTCCGCCTCGCCCAAGCGAATCTCTCTCTGATGGACCACTACAAGGCGCTAGGGTTAAGCCGGAGCGCCAGCAAAGAAGAAATTAAGCAAGCCTTTCGAAAACTAGCAATGCAATACCACCCCGACAAGCACTCCCACTCCCCCAAACCCGTCAGGGACAACGCCACCCTCCGCTTCAAGCTCGTTTCCGAAGCCTACGAGGTCCTCATCGACGATCGCAAGCGCGCCGATTACAATCTCCGCTCCTACAACAACAACAACAACAATTACAATTACAATAATAATAATAATGGGCGACGATCAAACCCTAGCTATGGATATGGGTACGATTACAGGAGTGGACCCAAATCTAGGTATAGTTTCTATCGCGGGTACTATTATGATGGGTTCCTTACACCTCGTTCGATTCTTCTCAACCTCGCCTTCACGGGGTAATCTCTTGGTTTTTCTCGCAGTATACATTTTGCTTCTTTCGGATCATGCTCCCAATTGTTTATCTAGATTAGTTCATTTTTTTTATGTTTGTATTTGAAGGTTAGTTTTTGGTTTCACATTCCACACACTGGTTCTTGTGTACATGACATGTTCGTGGAGCGAGAGCGTGAGAGGCTGAGAGCAATCAATTTTCAAACACGTAATGCCAGGGGCGCAAAGCTCCACCACAACCACCACCACACCAGCCTACGTGGCACTGCCCGATTGGTGGTTGCAAAGTAGTTTTCTCCTGTTACCGATCATGCAGTGCCACATAGATGGGTGTGGTTGGTGTTGTGTCCCTAGCGTTATTGATAAACTTATGGAAAAGAGAATTGACATTCCAACAAGAATTGGAGTTGATGAGACGCACTCATGCTGCTGCTGCAATACTATGCTAAGAAAACAATGTGTCTCATACAGCCAACCTGCCATGGAAAATCAATCCATTGGAAGAAGAACCACCTAGATCCATTCTGCTTGAACCAAACAACCTTATGCTAGCCCTCAGTGGACTGAAGTTCTCTGATTGCAGCCCAAGAAGTCGTAGCAGAGTAATCATGATCAGCAGCTGGACTCCATATAACACCATCTGGCCTATTAGCATTTCAGAGGAAACAAGAGGGAGTAACAGTAATTACCTCAGATCACCTGTCACCCTCTCGGCCTCTCCAAACACCTCGGTTGAGGATTGTAGCAACTTTAGCCTCAAGGAACCTGCCTAGATTGTTAAACCACTCCCTCCCATATTTATTGTATGGCCACTAAGGATGCCAATTATATCTGCCTTGGAAAACTAGGTTTCCCATGACCAATAGAGGGTTTGATCAGGGCCTGCCCCATTGTCCTTCGATTAAAAACTCCCCTGCACACGAGGTATCAACTGGGAAAGCTATTCTCCTTGAGCAATGATCTTTTGGAACACGGTGGATGGTGAGGCTAGGATGTGGTGTTAAAGTTGTGGGTTTGGCAATGATGCAGGAAGAGGGAGGAGAAGAGTTGGATAGACTGAGAGAGTAAATCTTCTTGGCTGAAATGGGGAAAGTTGAAAAGGAGAGAGAGAGCAAATTGTATTTTGCAGGTATCCACATCATTGTGGATGGTATTCTAGGTGTTGAATAACTTGATGCTCTCTTAATTACATATATTTTCAGCTTTCAGTTTAGATGAAATGGTTTCTCAGTGTGACGACTTTTGCTGATACAAAACTTTTTCCAGTGTTGTATTAGGTGGAATTGTAATCATTGAGTCGAGCAGGGATGCATTATGGAAGCTGCAAAATCCAGGGGTATGTAGTTTCGGACCTTCGGTTTACTGAGTGCTAATGCTATCTCCATACATTTGTACTGTGCTGTCTCTTGCTATTCTGTGCGATAACATTGAACTTCACTACTTATTGACAAGCATTGGCATTTTGTAGTGGATATTAACCTCCAAAACTTGTTTAAATCTCCGGGGAAAGTTAATAGAATGAGTGTGATATGCCTGCAATGTCCATCTTGCCCATGCTGAAGTCAGGTATTTAGGACGTGCATGCAGTCTAAAGCTTTTTCCTTTCTGCGCTGTGTTTGTTCTCTCATTCCCCCACTTATTTCTTGCTCTTTCATTTCACTGGCTTTGTGAAAGAAAAAAATATTAAAGTTATGGGGAGAATTTCAGATGAGTGAGCTTTTTCAAAATGTATACCCTTGTTCAAAATGAGTTTTCTGCCTGCACCAAATGGTTCTCCCATCTCTAAACTATCAAGTTTCTTTCTGGTACTGAACCTGTTGATTTGGTTTTTTGTTCTTTTGCCTGTCTAAATTCAGAAATCCTGTTGATTTGGTTTTTTGTTCTTTTGCCTGTCTAAATTCAGAAATCATTTGAAGACGCCGTGGGGTCCATAGAAAAGGCCAAGGCAGCCAAGGATAAGGTGTGAAACGGGCCATCATTTCCGGAAACCGTGTTTCCACTGCCTTTGAGGCTTGGCTGTAATTTCTGGAGTTTCAGGAGGGTGCATTTAGCTTTCTACGGTGCTCTAGTTACATTTCAACGGTCATGGGTGCCCCTCCGTTTTCTGTCAAATGACAAAGCCACGAGGATGGTCTTTTACCCTCGTTTACATGATATCCTTTTCTCCAGATTCATGCTATCCATGTACAAGCAATAGGGTTTTTTAGTATCAGTGTAAACCTGCAAATTCAGATGTAACATCATGTAAGTAAACCCTGATACATAGTATTCATGTGCATTCGACGATTGCTTTGTAATCCCTCTGCTGTTTGCGAAGAATGAAAAACAAAAGGGTGCTTGTGAGTCGAAGGATCCCTAGCGATTGTGTTCACCCGCCAAAAAAGTGGGTGAATATTACTACCTATTCTTTTATTGGTTGTTTTCAATTGGACCCCATTTTATGCTTCACATTTAGTCTTTAACCATTGCCTTGTGAAACTACAGTTAGCTTCATTTAGGAATAATAATAGTAAAAAAACTATCATAATTACCTATTTGGTAAAAACTGGGAAAAAAAACTATTACTATTTTTATTTTGCCTTTTAAGGTGTGTTTAGAATATAAGGTTCCCGTTCATTTGCACGGAAAATGATGGAGAATGATAGAAAAATCGACTTTTTTATAACTTTCTGTGTATTCCACAACTTTAACTTTCCTATTGAGAAACACTCTCCTACAAAATAAGTTTTGCCAAAAAAAAAGAATTTTTGTTCTCAAATTTAATTTTTCTTCACTTCACCTCACTCCACTTTTTTTGAGAAGCAATTTCTTACACAATATTCTCGATAACTGAACGGAGCCAAAGAGGAAGAAAAAGAGAAAACAAAGAAGGAGAACGAAGAAAGGATTTTTTTAATTTTTTTTTATTATTATTTTTTTTTGGGGGGGGGGGGGGGGGGGGGGGGGGGGGGGGGGGGGTGTGGGGTTCTATTTCTTCTATTTTTTATGTTTGGTTTATAAAAGAGAGAAAAATTTGTGAAAGTTTTGAGGGGAAAAAAAAGAGTAAGAAGGAAAGTTGATTTCTAGTTTTTCTTCCTCATTATTTTCCTTCATTCATCTTTTTAAATTAGCAATCAAATACAGCTAATGGGAATTTTTTTTTTCATTTTTTCTCCGTTTTCATTTCAAATCTAAGTTCCAAAAATAGCTTCAGTCTAACAAAATTGTGGCTTGCAAGACAGTATAATTGAAAATGCTGCCCAATAATAATTCCAATGAAACAGCATCAATGTTTTTCCTCCCCCATTCTTACTACTTTTTTTTTTATAAAAATATTCACAAAGATTTTGTACTACTTACATGTACCAAGAATTTTATAGTAGTATATTATATTCTAACTCCAACGGATATTGCTTAGGTTCGAGACTTTTGGTGTTGGCTCCCTTCTATAAAGATCTCAAGTTTCAAAACCTATCGAGTGCTATCTATCAATCCTTTCGAATCCAGTCCATACGGAGTTTTCTTTTAACTTTTTGATTTGCAAATAGATGGTAGGAATCTTCTCGTGAATAACCTGGCCCGACACTTGAGTTATCAATTCTTTTTAATATTGTATTCAAATTTTTTTTTTACTATATTACGGAGTATCTTCTTTATATTCCGTTCATTTGTCCGGCAAACTAACGAGCCCAACAAGTACTTTTTATTTTTCTCTGTGTCGGCCCTAAAACATTTCATCGACCCGAATCAGAACCACCCTAAAATCGAGCAAAGCTCAGCACAGCTCCGGCAACGATCGGCGCTCCGGCGACGGCAATAGTAGGTATCTCTCCTCTCTCTCTCTCTCTCTCTCTCTCTCTCTCTCTCTCTGTGTGAGTTCGTGCTAGTCATCTATCTCTCTCTGTTGTTTTCTCGAAAATTGATAGGCATTTAGGGCTCTTCGTTCAGATTTGTTCTGGAACTTTCTAGGCTTCTGTCCGGGGGCCGGCCCTGAGCTCCTAGGGCAACCTTAAGGAGAGTGAGGGCTGTATTATTTTTGAAGGTTAAATTGCTAGTGATTTTGAGGAAGGTTTGGTTAAGCTTGTTTTAGTAGATGAGATCAGGGTTGCTGGTGTTGTCAACTTAGGCTTGTGTCTGTGCCGGAAAATTGTTCTCGAGGAAATTGTAGTGAATGTGAAGTAAAGGAAAATAAAGTGATAGTTTAATTATATAGGAACTAGTACAACAATAAGATTCCTGCAAAATATCGAGATTTTTTGTAGTCAATGAAAAACTAATCTAGCGGGAAAGTAATGTGGGTCCCACAATAACACCCAAAGAGTGCAGGAAAGTCGGACATTTCCGTACTTTGCTTTCCTTTCCTTGCAACTGAATGTGGCCTTAAAGGGATAAAGCTCCTGGTCTAGCGGCTTCAATGTTGTATTCTTTCACCCCAATTTGGCTGTTGTGGGTAGAAATGTGGTAACAGTTACCCCGTCATTTTTTACGTACAGGTTTTGTTCAGAATGATTGGAATGCAACTGGTTTGACTTTGGTCTCAAAGAGGTTTCAATAGCAAAGTCATGACCGCTAGGTTACAACCCATTTTACCATACATTAGAATTTTTTGAATGGGAGATGGATAGCAGACAAGACTCTACTTATGCCAGAGTTGGTAGGGAATTGGCACCGGCAATAATTTCCTTCTATGTTTGCCAAAAAATAGATTTTATGAAGGCTCATTATTTAGTGGACTAGACTAGAAGACTTAAATATGGCAGGTTATTATGCGTGCTATGGATTTCCCCAGCAGTTTGTTAATTGGACTGAGAGTTGTGTTTTTACAGATTGGTTCTCTATGGTTGGCAGGAGAACTCAAAAGCTATTTCAAAGAGGAAGGAACCTGGGACAAGGGGATCCCATGTCCCTGGCCTTACCTGACATAATATGGTTACAAGCCCTTGCAGTGTTGCCAAGTAGCTTGAGGGAATTGAAAACCGACAGTCTGTTCTCAAAAAGGACGGATGTCTTCAACAATGTTTTAGCACAATGCATCCCCTCTAAGCATAGCCTATCTAACTTTTGGATGACAATCACAAAGAAAGCTGTTGTACAATCTATGGATTAAAAATCACAAAAATTAATAACACGTGCTTGATATAAAGATTCAGTTCAGTCTATATATGCCAAAAGCCTTTGTTATAAAATCATTGAATCAAATCTAAAAGCCCTAAATAAAGGTACACAAGCAATTGTTACTTGATCAAAGTTTGATCTTTTTTATGAACGGCGAAGAAGAAAATCAAAGTTTGATCTAAACCCTTAGGAGGAAGATTAGCCGCTCATAGATATGATGAAATTAAAAGTGTTGATAGAAGTCACCATGGAATTCTCTCGGGACAACTCTTCTTCTAACCTTGTGTGCCTCCTTGTAAGTTGAGATCCAATCCCCAAATTATGTGTTTTAGGGTCTGACTTTTACAATTCTAGACAAAATAAGGTCAAAAGGGGTCAAAGCTCGAAACATACTGCAATCTCCGCCGCCCCTGATACTGCTCCTAACTGCAATTTGGGAGGAGTGCTGCTAATGATACCGACGAGTACCCCACCAAAATCGTACCGACGGCCGCGCCGGGCCGTCTCCGGCCACCGGATGGCAGATCCGAGCTAATACATATATACACGAAATAAAGGGTGTTTGATCAAGCACCCTACACACATCGGATGCCGTTGATTCCCGCGTGGGCCCCCTTGATTTTTTTTTATAGAATTTTTGGATGGCTTGGATTGGCCGTCCGGTGGCAGGAGACGGCCGGCTCAGCCGTCGGTACGATTTCGGTGGGGTACTCGTCGGTAACATTAGACTTTTCGATTTGGGAGTGCTCATTGAAATGCGCTTGGGTAACGGTTAGAAGGCTTCCAACTTCTTTGTTTTCGTTTTTGGCTCTTTCATTTTGATCCTGGTCAGTTCTTTGCGCTTTAAGGCACAGATTGACTGACAAAAACTATTCAAGTGGCTCCAGCTACATACAATCATGTAAATAGCTTAAAATACCACATGTAGTGATTGAAAGGCTGGATATTTGATAACCTGGACTGCCAACCCCTCTCCTCTTTTTACCCGTCAATCGTTTAGAACCAACCTTTAGTCATTAAGGCGAGTCCAGCCCTATCGTTCGAAAGTCAACTCAAAAGACATAACAAATGCATGTTTAAGGGTTGATGGAATTTGTCCCACATCGGTTAATTATCATCTCGAAAACTAGTACTCCCTCCGTTCGGATTTCATAGTCCATTGTTCAATTATCTCGAAAACTAGTACTCCCTCTTTTCTGATTTAATAGTCCATTGTTCAATTCTAACTGGATAAAAAATGAGTTATATCTTTAAATTGATAATGAATTTTATATCCGATATGGATTTTGTTTGATACTGTAGATCTCAATTAGTTTTATGAGACAATGTTTTCAAAATTACATAAAACATTATAAATTACAAGATATAATCGATTGAAAAATGGCTCGAACTTCCAAAAAAGACTATTAAATCCGGACGGAGGGAGTATATGAGTCTGGGCGACCTCTCCCCTCATTGTTGATTT
The DNA here is from genome assembly GCF_030253575.1 of Rhododendron vialii. Classification (NCBI taxonomy): domain Eukaryota; kingdom Viridiplantae; phylum Streptophyta; class Magnoliopsida; order Ericales; family Ericaceae; genus Rhododendron; species Rhododendron vialii. The sequence continues at coordinate 5,530,020 of NC_080559.1, forward strand.
GTTTTGAGGTGGATGATTTAAGTTTTAACATGGTATCAGAGTGAGATTTTTGGAGGTTGTTGGACAAGACTCTTTTGATTGATTGTCCTGTTGTTTGTGCCTTAAGTGCTCTTTGTTGTTCGTTGTGATCCCTATGTTATGGATCCATCATTTATTTCTCCACGTGCGGGTCAGGGTCAGACCATGTCCCACATTGGTTATTTTAATCTCCAAAACTAGAATATGAGCCTGGACGGCTTCCTCACTCATTGCCAATTGGTTTTGAGAACATTTTGGCACATACTAGGTATGTAGAGTATGATAACTAAAATAACTTTTTTGTTGAGATAGTTATGAATTGCTTGATGGAGACTGTGGGAGGCTCAAGAAAAAAGTAAATTAGAGGAAGCAAAAATATATGGAAATTCGCATGATCTCAATGAGACCTAGTGGAAGCACACATAGTCAAATATAGACATAGTAGAGTCTCATTAGCGTTATTTTTGGATTCGCATGCCGGGGTCAATTTTGAATGGTTTACATCCTGTAGACAATAGTATCAGTATGGAGCTAATTTGTTTGTAACAATTTTCTTAGCATAAGAAGCACACAGATATGACTCATGACACAGATATGCAGGGGTATCATTTCTTCAAAAAATTAGGACACGGGTACTTTGGGGATCCGTTGGATATGAAACATATTCATTTTATACATGTATCTTGTGTACCAATTTAAAAGTTGAATAATTTTTTTGTATAAAATCAAGATTAAAAGCACAGATAGTATTAGCATTAGGAAGATAACTATCGACAGTCACTATATAAGCATTCGTGTGAATATCTGCGCTGAGTTTGAAAAATTGCACTTGAACCATGTAATGTGTCCTTAACATAGGCCAATCTGTCCCAAACTTGTCCGGGTAAACTTTTTAACTCTGTCCCACATATCTATCCAGAAGCAAGTGTAGTTCGCTGGTTCCACCGAATGTTCCTGGCTCTCAGCGAAGATCACATGAGTGTGCAGTAATCCTATATATGCATTTAAGCTCTTAGGTCTTCTGCTTCTGCCCTCTCCCTTTCTCGAAACCTGAAAGACCGGACAAGTATTTAGGCATTCTGATACGTGTCTGTTAGTGTCGTGTTCGTGTACAATGTATCAGACTCGGTTGGACCTTATTCCCTAGAGATTTCGTGGGAGACCCGCCACTAATGCTGATTCCACTGAAACTACTCGCTATGTCCCCCTTCCCATTCCCGGGCATTCATCCAATATGGTGAATCCTGAGGAGTCGCTTATCTCTCATCTCCTTTTGATTGGCACCATCCTAGTCCAGAGCAGTACCTCTCTCCAAAACAACGTGCAACGGGCTCTCCGCTCAGTCTCACTAAGTAGGCTCGAATTCATTGTCTCTGGGGTGAAATCACCTGCAGTACTCACTCACCAGATGACATACAAGCTTTGGTTAGTATTAAAGAAGACATAGTAATACGAATCTGTAGCAGAATTGTATGGATAGAAGAAATGTAGAGCCAGCCAATTATGTTATGGAAAATGACCTCGAGACTTCCTGTGGTGGTTTTCAAGATGAAGTCATTGGTATGCTGTTTGTAATACAGGTTGTTAATGTTGTGGATTCGACCCAACACACACAATCAAACATGGAGGTTTTCCTATGTGTTAGTGTTGTGGATTTGACCCAACACACAGAATCGCACAAAGAATAACTCAAGCAAGAACAGTAATAAATATATTTACATGGTTCTCCAGTTGTGTGTCTGGGTACATCATGGCCCACACCAGTTTTCACTACGTATGGAATGATGAATTATATACATATTACATCGGCTGCATATAGCATGTATTTGTATCCTAGGGTTTACATCACCAACTACCATAATATCCGTGTTTAGGTTTCGACAAACTACATATTTTGGTTATTCATTTAGCTGTTTTTTCCGTTTATTTTCTTGGTTCAATTTTCTCTTACACAAAGTGGTATCATATGCAGGTTGTGTTACTTTCTGTTTTTCCAGAGTTACTATGCTGGAAAACTTCAAGTACTGGTCCAGTTACAGCCCACAGTGAATAGATAGACGTGCAGGTACAGAAGAGAGATAGGGAGAAACATGGATATGGAGAATGAGGATCATTATGTGGACATGGATAGAGATGCTTTATTTAATGACCATCTAGTGGTGGGGACTGATAATTATGCAGAAAATTCTCTATCAGCCGATTCAGCCCAGGATGTGGTTGGGTTTGCCGTGCCTAATATAGGCATGGAGTTTAAATCTGAAGATGCTGCCAAGACTTTTTATGATGAATATGCAAGGCGTGTGGGCTTTAGTACCCGTGTCAGTCAGTTTCGCTTTTGTGATCCTGATGGTAAAACAAATGCGTTGGAGTTTTTATGTGCAAGGGAGGGAATAAAAAAGAAAAATTCTGAAAGCTGCTACGCTATGCTAAGGATTGAAAGAAAGTACCCAGACATGTGGGTTGTTTCAAGATTTGTAAAGGAGCATAGCCACTCTACTGTGGCTCCCAGAAAGGTGCATCATCTTCGAACTCGTACACCCTTTCCTGATGGGACAAAGGCCATGGAGCAACCCTACAGTGGTCCTGTGGGTCAATCTTTGCATGTTCCGGTGGATGGAAAACCGAAATCTATTGAAAGGAATCGTGTGAATCCTCGGGCTAAAACCGTTGTTTCCAAAAGTTCTGGGAAACAAACCCACAAAGCAAGGACACTTGGAAATGCTCAGAATCTCTTAGATTATTTTAAGAAGATGCAAGCTGAGCATCCTGGCTTCTATTATGCGGTACAACTTAATGGGGCTGGTTGCATGACTAATGTTTTTTGGGCTGATGCAAGGTCAAGAACAGCTTACAGACACTTTGGCGATGCAGTTACTTTTGACACAACATATATAAATAGCAACTACGAGGTGCCATTAGCTTCATTTACCGGCATGAACCATCATGGTCAGATTGTGTTGTTTGGATGTGGTCTAGTTGTAGATGATTCAGAATCATCATTTACTTGGCTTTTTAGGACTTGGCTTGCTGCAATGAATGACCAGCCACCACTTTCTATTACAACTGATAGTGATAAAGTTGTCCGGTCAGCTGTTCCTAAGGTGTTTCCCCGTACCTGTCATCGAATCTGTCACTGGCGCTTCCTGAGAGAAGGGCAAAGAAGGTTCGATCGTTTGTATAATACTCATCCTACTTTTCAAGGAGATCTATATAACTGCATTAATATGAGTGAGACAGTAGAAGAGTTCGAATCATTATGGAGCTTCCTCATAGATAAACACCATCTAATGAAAAATGATTGGCTTCAAGGATTGTACGATACTCGCGAACTCTGGGTCCCTGTGTATTTTCGGGGTACCTTTTTTGCTTCAATTCCGGCAGACCAAGGGAGTGAAGCTGCTGGCTCCTTCTTTGATGGATATGTAGATGAAGATACTACCTTACCGGTGTTCTTTAGACAGTATGAAAGGGCTTTACAGCGAAGTTTCGAAAAGGAGATAGAAGCAGATCTTGATACAATGCGCACCTCACCAGTCTTGAAGACACCCTCCCCTATGGAGAAACAGGCAGCAAACCTTTATACCCGGAGACTATTCGTGAAATTCCAAGAAGAATTAGTTGAAACTTTTGCCTATACTGCAAATAAAGAATATGACGATGGATCGTTTAGCACATACAGAGTTGCAAAATTCGAGGATCAACAAAAGGCATATATGGTCTCGTTGCACATTCCTGAGACGAGAGCAACCTGCAGCTGCCAGTTGTTTGAATACTCCGGCATTCTTTGTAGACATGTATTGACAGTTTTCACAATGACAAATGTTTTTACTCTGCCATCCCATTACATTAATAAGCGATGGACAAGGCATGCAAAAAGCGGGCCTGGCGCAGACTATAGAGGGGTTGAAGTGCAAGGTGCCCAGTATTTTACTTCACGCTACAATAGTCTGTGTCAAGAAGCTATGAGATATGCAGAGGAAGGGGCAGTAGCTGTAGAAACTTACAATGTGGCAATTAATGCCATCAGAGAGGGTGGGAAGAAGGTTGCTGTCGCAATGAAAGATGCTGCAAGAGTTGCACCTAAGTCTCAGGTCCTTGGAAGCCAGGAAGATGGCAACAAGGATATCCATTTTCCGGAGTCCGATATGACTTCACTGCTGTGGCCCAATCTGAAAGTAAAACCTCAGCTGCCTTTCTATTGTCCAGATACGACACATTTGCCATGGATGTCTCATCAGAAAGAAGCAGCACATCACTCAAACCATAAGAATGCTGGTGTTCATACACCTGCTTCTGGAAAAAATATTCCTCGCTTGGCCCCTCTATCCTTTCAACAGGATGATGGCCCTCCAGACACAACGGTAGGAATGACTTCTTATAAATCAGAGTTTGTTTAGTTTAAGTGGTATCAGAAACGAGAGTTAAGTAACAATGAGCATTCAGATGACGTAGATATACACTTACCTGACCAATATACTCATTTTCGTGCAGGTTCTTCCCTGTCTGAGGTCCATGACGTGGTTCATGGAAAACAAGGACCTAATGCCAGCCAAACGAGTTGCTGTGATCTATTTCAAGGTATATGTCTTTTTATCTACAACTCATTCTCATTAATGCATTCCATTTTGAATTTTAATCACCTACTTCGCTCCATGTTCTAATAATTCCCCTTAGTTACCAGCATATTCAATAATTAAGATTTGAAAATCATCTACGGTGCTTTGATGTCTAAAATGCAACGAGATGCATAATTGTGCTTTCTACTAGACTCCCACAGTCCCACTTAGAACTGTGAGTAGAAAAACATCCAAGGACACTTGAACCCATCCACTAATAATGTGTTAGACTTCGGTGACGAGGGAGAGAAGAAAAAAAGGATAGATTAGGGAAAAAAATCTTTAGTGTTTGGATTTTATGCCCACTTATTGACCAAAAAGGTTCCTTTATATTTGTTCCCTGCTTCAGCTTCAAGATTATAGCAAGGGTAGCTCAAGTGATAAAGAGGTGAAGTTTCAACTCTCTAAGGTCACACTGGAGCCCATGCTCAGATCAATGGCATCCATTAGTGAGCAGTTAGCACCACCGGGTAACCAGGTCGCTGTTATGAATTTGAAGGTATGCCTGCACTTTTTTGGTGCTTTATTTACACTGATGCAACTTAGCGCTTCCTTTTAAGTATTTTGAGTTCCTAGATTACGATTCTGCTTCAAAATTGCATACTATGCAGAGTGCATTTTTCAGATACTTGGATGCCACATTTGGTTGCCAAGTTATTCTGGGTGAAGGTTAACAGAAGGTTGTATTGTATTGGAGGCGGGATTACTAAGTCATTGGCATTTGAACATTCAGAAATTGGGAATTAGACCTGTTGACAATTATTAAGCAGACTAGATTGGAGGTCAGGGATCCACGTTGGCCTATAGTATTGGGGTTTGTATTTTTGGAGTCGATTTGAGCTGAGAAAGTTGCTGCCGATTAATAAAATATGCACATGAAGTCAAGTTGAAGAGAAACTTGGTAGGTGGTGCTAAGAATGAACATTCAACTAACAGCCATGGGAAAGTTGACGCAATACAAATATGTTGAGTTTAAATTCGACATGCATCAGTCTCCCATGCTTCTTCCCTTCTGCATCTTCATGATGTTGTAACGACTGACAATTTGATCAGAATTGAAAATTTGACCAGTTTGACTGTAGGCATTATGTGGTAATAAGTAATAATAGTTACAAAATGACTATAAATTCCTTCAATCCAGGAGTGTGCCACATTCCTTCAAAGTTAATGATCTCTGTCACTTGCTGTCAAGATAATGAGTGAGATGATTATTGGATGGCCCCTATGGCGAAACATTTCAAAATAACTATACTCATAGTAATACGGAGGTCCCCTTTGTCCACAACTAATTGATTGCTACTACAGGGAAATACTATACTCTTAGTTAGTACCTTGCAGTTTTCGTGCAAAACTCTGTGCATGGAGTATGGTGAGTTTTTTCGGAATAAAAAAAACAGCTTTAATTTGAAGGAACACTGAGTACTTGATATGAGATGCCTGTATATTTGCAAAGAACAATTAAGTTTGTTGCATGTCGTAGTGTTGTCAAACTGGGATACTGTTGATGTGCGAAAAACAATATCAAATTTTACAATTATCGAGCAAAGTTTCATTGTTGATAATCTTGTGATAATTTTCGGTTTTACAGCTTCAAGATTCCGGGGCCATTTCCGGGGAAACAGAGGTGAAATTTCAAGTCTCTAGAGATACTCTTGGAGCCATTCTGAGATCTATGGCCTATATTCGCGAGCAACTTTTGAGCACTGTAAGTGGACAAATCTTTGTACATTTACAATGGTTTAGAGTGTTTTTGGAACTTGGGTTGGTTTTGTTCAAGCCATGGCCACTTGCTGGAGACATATGGTAATGGATACATTAAAGAAGATTAAGTACAAGTGTTGACAGAGGGAACTTATAATATATACAAAAGAATCAAGGCTAGGGCCCAGTAACTCTGACACAGTATGAGAGAAATATATGAAAGTGTCATTTCTGGCACTGCATGTTTTATAAAACATCATTTTATCCCACAAATAGAGTGATAAAAAAGTATGATTCTTGTTGTTCATCTTTGCACATATTCTTCTCTTTTAGGTTTGAGAGGTCCAACACTAGATTTGCACTGACACTTGGCATACCAGTTCATGTAGTACATGGTGCAAAGTGTGCTCAACTGATCTCAAGAGCAGGCCAATCAGAGAATTTTCTAGTATTGATTTTTGAGCTATTGGTCCCTCACCAATACATGAGAATTGATCATTTATCTAACTTCTTAATAACCATTCTGAAAATTTATAGAGGGTCACTTCAAATCCTTGCATGGTTGGCCAATTTTATTTACTATTCTTAAGATCATTATGAGACAATAGGCAGCACTAGATGACATGGTTACAATATGTGTGTGTGACACACACACACACACAGAGGCGACCGATATAGCGCTGCAATGGAAATTTGCAGTCATTCAGCATTACGTGATGGTATCGCTGTCACGTAATGGTCGTCCGACAAAAAACACAACTTTGTTTGGTTCTCTTGGAAATGTTTCGTCATCCATGTTTTTTCAGCTTTGGTGATTTTTTATCAAAATTTTTCCTTATTTTTTACTTTTTGGATGTATATAGAGTACCTCTATTCAAAAAGTAAAAGAGTTTGTTAAAATGTAAAAAAAAAAAATTTGACTAAAGACGAAAAATACACAAACCTATAGAACTTTTTTATCTCAAAACTGAAAACCAACCAAAGTGTTTTTCAAGAAGCAATTATTTTCGAGGCAAACTCCAATATTGAAAGGCAAGACAAATTATTCTCCTGGGAATAGTACAAAAATACAATGTATATAGGATTAAGTATAGTTGTATAAGTGTACAGGAAATAGAGAAAATTTGCCAAACACCATTTCAACCCCAACATATTTGATTCTGAAATAAAGACACAGATATCATTATTTATTCTAGTTTGTGTGAAATTCTAAGAAAATATCACACCGCCAGTTACTGCTACCATGACTATACACTTTATACCCTTAATCCGCGTCATCATGATCGCTATTGTTGCTATTACTTCCAAGGAATTTTAAAACCTTGCCTCTGATACATCTCCCTAAAACCTAAGATTTTGGGTTGATGGAGATCAGTCTTGGGTACCCACAAACACCCTTTACTTATATTTGATATATTCATGCTGATGGTGTTTATATTTCTCAAAAAAAATTAAAAGAAAGGATAATAAATTTTGGTTTTCTCATTGTTAAGTGTCCACTTGAATCTTTGAAAAGAACTATTTATGGAGAATTTACTAGCACTAGATTTTTGTAGGTTTTATATCTTATAAGGTTGACATTGTACGTCGAAAACATTACATAAAGAATATGGCCATGTTTCATTAATCATTGAACTACTCAGTTTAACATGAATCTGCGAATTTGTCATGATCAACTGCGAATTTCTTCATTAATCCGAGAGCATAGAAGATGTTGCTCTGAACCTGCTAATCTGCGGACTGGACAACAATTCGCCTCCGTTGGATGCCTTGTCTGTTCACATGTTGGACTTTGATGATTGCCAGAAATTCATTATATTAAAATGTCGATGCTTTCAGGTTAGGCTGAAAGCATTAGCTACGGTTATGGTTTTTTTTTTTTTTTTTTTAATCCGAGCTACGGTTATGGTGACTAAGTTGATTATTTGGTTGATTGCACTTTTAGATCCTTGAAACCAAGCATCTAAATGCAGTACCGATTATGGTTCCGATTTTGTTATTGGTACCTGTCTAATTTTTTATATCGTTTCAAATTTATTGTTGTAGAATTATATATACATCTTACTTGTATAATAAAAAGTTGAAAACATCTTTTAAAAATACGTACTTAAGTATCCTATAAAACTGGCAATCATGATGACTTGAAGATCATATATTCATGCAACTGGGTTTTAAGATACTATAGCTCGGAGTATGTTCAAGTGGTCTCTCTTACCATTGTTTTGTCATTTTAGTAATAACCTTTTGCACTTTTATTCTGAGAGATTATGTCATTGCCAAGTTTGTTTAGTAGGATTCATAGGGGTTTTGCTTTCCCATAGGTCATCTATAGTGGCTCCATAGTATGTAAGAATGTATGCCTTCGTAGTTTTATGGCCATTTTGGTAAATGGCACATGCAAGAAAGCAATCCCGCACTGCTGCTTCCCTTGTTTTTCTCCAAATTGCATTTTGATCTTCGTGGATAATGGACAGGACTAATAAATCCAAAAGTACATTGCATATAACTAGTTCTATGGTGTCTTAAGGTTACAGAAAACTTGCACTTTTGCTACAGCATTAGGTTGTGGGATTTTCAGATAGAATGGTGCAAGAAATAGAGTTATCAGGAAATGCTTGTACCTTAGCGACTATCACTTGGTTACAGAAGGCCAAAAGCACAGTGCATGTGAAAACAATGGATTGGCCATTTCTTGTTGGCATCCTCTTTTATGCAAATTGATTTCCAAACTCCGTGCTGCTTCAAATTACACTGATTGAGATAACGGGTTTTAACTGTTTTAGAAGTAATTCCCATCGTTTATCGTCCCCTTTAGATACACGTGTCTTCCTTCAGCATGATGGATACAACTTGATATCATACCTGACGTACGTAAAATATCCACGAGTGTCAGAAATATTAGTATTCTAGATTTGACTATTAGATGACATGCTTTTGGTTAATTGTGTTTCAAGCGTAGCACTATGTATTGCATAAGTTGATCATTGCAGAATACTTCTAAAGTTTTCCGAAAGACTGTCAATTTTGATTCAGTGTACATACCAAGTCCAGGTAATTATGTTCCCAGATGCAAAGTGTTAAGTGTGTGTATTTTTGCCCACTTAAACCAAGTTTTGAATGCTTCACTTCTTGGTGTGGGATTTCTTTCACCTTGTTTTACCATTTTACCTTGGCAGTCCCTTTTAGCAAATCAGATTAATTGGTTTTTCTTGTACCGTAACTGATTCTATAGGTTCAACAAGCATGCTGCAGTTTCAAATTTTTTATAGTACCTTGTACACATTACACTATATTTTTCATCAATTGAGAAACGAAAGGAATTTTTTTATTTTTTCATGACTTTTAGTTAGATTGCCTCGTCATGTTACTGTGAACATAACCAAAATAATCGAGTCACTTGAGTTTTCTCTCATAATTTCTTCTTCTGAATCTTATTCGTGCAGGCCGAACCTGTATTGCAGCCATCTCTGAAAAAGCTAAGGCAATGAAGTTATCTAACATGGTGTATATATTGGTAGAGCCAAGAATGCCATGGAATGTTCTTTGATGGCTTGCCGTTGAGGATTATGTAGTCACCTTTGCTTCATGTTAATGAGCATGTCATATGCTTTCTGGTGTCAATTACTTCATCCTTTTTTTGGTTTATTATCTTCTTTGTACAGTTTTTGGGCAGAGCACTAGTTAGTTAGTAAGTCTAACATATGGGCGCATGCGGTGTGCAAGTGAAAAGGAAGAAAACATCAACTTACTTTTGCAAATACGATCGTTAGAGTTTTTCTCACATTGGTAAATTATAACCTGCAGAACTAATATATGAGTATGGGAGGTTTCTTCATTGCAAATTGATTTTGAGTTGGATGCTTTAACATAGTATCAGAGCTAGGCTTTACGAGGCTCTTGGACAAGACTCTCTTGATTGATTGCCTCGTTGTTTATGTTATAAGTGCACCTTGTTTTGTTGTGATTCGAATGCTATGGATCCTTTGTTTACCTATTCATATGCGGGTCAAGGTTGTATTGATTATTGATAACCTCCGAAATTAGTAAATTTCAAGAAACATCCCAGACCTTTTCGCTAATACGTTTCAGACGTTTAATTGAAGTTTTACTAAGTTGGGGGTAATTATGAGACATTTGAGTGATTGTTCAACGACTTCTTTTCGAATTTTCTCTAATTACAAATATGTTTGAAAATGTTTATATGTCGATAAGTTGTTTAACAAAAGTAATATTTTGATAGGGAAAAAATTAAAAAACCGGAACTGGGATGATGCCAAGCAACCTCTTGCCAAGCGGGTGCCGGAGCCGGAGCGACATCCGACTGTTCATCTCGGCACGAACAGCTAGAATTGAATCGGAGCGCATACAGATCTAATGGTTAATTGCTCGGTCAAAATACGAGTCGTCGATTGTAGAGATGAACGGTTGGATCGTTCGCTCGGCACTCACTTAGCGGGGGTGTTTGGCACTTGGCAGCGTCCCCAGCCCTCCCAGAGCGGGGGGAAAAGTCTAGACTCTAGAAAACATGCGTATGAGGATTAATTGCATCAGACATGTGACGAGTCGTAACAAACGAACATACATTGTATGTGTGCAAATATAAACCGGCAGGTCAAAACTACCAGAAGAAAGAAAGATTCAAATGAAACATACGGCAAGGATTTGTTTGTCCACCCTGAATTCACTCCTCCTTCTCTCACCACTCCGTCCTTCTCTCTCCTCTATATTTCCATCTCTTCTATCATCCATTCCAAAACTCAAGGTGATCAATACTACTGCATACAGCATCATTCTCTCTCTCTCTCTCTCTCTCTCTCATGGGATGGTAGTCTCACAAACACCTCTCTTCGCGAAAGGTACATACAAGTATATATGTCTATGCATTGATTTTCTCTCTTCCTCCTCCATTTGTTGTCAATAGTAATTGCAGAGTTGGGTTCCGGTTCGATTGATGGAATAATCACACACTGAAATTTGTAGACGATTTGATATTTTCTCTCTTATTAGTTTTTTTTTTTCCTAGCTTTAAGAAAAAGAATTGGGAATATGTTAATTTTCTTTGGTAAGTATTTTGCCAATTGAATTCTGTTGGGTATACCATGAAAACAGATATTGTACACAAGACCATGAGACAGAAATATGACGCAGGCCGTAGCCTGCGAGATTAGGATAGTACGGGGATGCCACTCGACACGACCAAGCTAAGCGCTTGATTATAGGAGGAATCACTCACTCCAAGCAAGACGCTCTTGCAAATAATTAAATAATCAACTCAACTCTCTCTTTCTCATTTCAATAGATTACTATTCTTTTTTTTTTTTCACGGAAACAGGGTGGTATTTACTCAACCGAAATGTGGTCTGAGGATCGAACATCATCAAGGGCAAGATTGGCAATCCATTGAGGGAAAGGAAACACCACCTCAACACCCCCCACCCCCCAATTTTCCAATCAAGCGCCCAATAGGAATTGCCTAGCTAACGAGTGGGCTACCCTATTAGAAGAAGGTGTAACATGCATAAAAAGTACACGAAGAAAATAACACCATAAGCTCTAAACAATCTAAAAGTATAGAGCTACAATATGAGAAGCTCTCCCTCCTGGGTAAGGGCCTGAACAATCTGAGCCGAGTCGTCTTCCACGATAATTCTTGAGAAACCTTTCTGCAAAGCCGAAATCATAGCTTCCCAAAATCCCAATGCCTCAGTGGTTCGTGGAGTATAAGTACACACAAAAGGAATAGAACAGGTCCCAGTATGCTCCCCAAATGATCACGAGCAACAAAGCCGACACCAACGATGCCATCCTATTTATTCACAGCTCCATCAACATTAAGCTTAATCACATTCAGAGGTGGCGGATGCCACCGATCAGATGTGCTAGGAGTCTGGGGTTTTAACTTGCGTTTCAAGTCCAAAGCTTCCTTCATTTCAAGACAGAGAAGTAGCCTTTTCCAAAACGGTAGCCGATGACCTGGCTTGGGCCTCAAAATGGATTTTGTTTCTTCCCTTCCATATGAATCAGCAAATAGATGCCAAGAGGGCACCCATGTCTATTAACGAACTACTAGATTGTACATTTTAGGAGACGGAGGTCCGCCAATCATAAAAAGAAAGAGAATCCCAGGAGCTGGATATAGAGAGAGCAAAAGGGGAATTCTGCCACACCTCCTTGGAGAATTTGCAATGGAAAAGTAGGCATTACAAAGATGACTCTTCAAGACTCGTAAGAAAACCTACACAATTATCAACTAGACCTTTCAAATACCTAGACCACTATAAAAACAAAGACACAACTTACTAGATAGTCAAAACACATTAAATACTAAGACTAGAAACTAGAAGATAGATAGTCAAAACATATCAAATACTTGGCCTAGAAACTAAAAGATATGGACTAGAAACTAAATAGACACTTAAAAAATAACTAAGATAACTCTTCGTTTCCAGATTAGCTCCTGCATCAAGATAAGATTATTACCCAACAATAGGCTGCATGTATCCTTTGAGGTTGGGAGCTCAAGCTGGTGCGGGGGAGTGGAAGGATGTAAAAGAATCTATGGCTGAGAGCGTCTATAGGAGCATGCGTAGTTGTATATGATATCTACAGAAATATAGAACTTAAAAAACATATATCTATACTCAAAATATTATTTTGTTGTTAGTATTGGTATACATGTCAGTTCGCAATTCGGGTCATAGAAACATTGTTTATGCTAAGTACTTGATCAAATTTAAGTTGGTACTTGATACTTGAGACATTCTATCCTAGCTAAGAGCGGACTCCATGAGGTCATCTTGTTGTCGGGGCAGCAGGGCATGTCTCACATATCTCGCTTGGCAAGTTTTCAGTGTCAAGAGAAACAGCCAACGCATCCCTTTGAGCTGTATATCAGTGACAAGAACTTGAGTCACTTGATGTGAGATGGTGATAAATGAGACCTTTTTCTTTGTATGTGAAGTATTTATCCACATTTATTTGCGCGTTCAAATAAGTAGAATGGGTTCATGAATTTAGAGAATTACGCCCGTAGACGAGTATGATCACGAAAATGTATTAGGGTTGGAAGGTCATTGCATCCAAAATCGACAATAAACTTCCGGAAACAAAATCCTAAAGTACGGTCACTTTCCCTTTGGTATAGTCTCAAACAATAAACAATGCTGATTCAGTAGTGTTACATATTCTTATACACTCATCTTGTTCCACGTAGAGATAATTTTTTGATTCTGTATTTATGTGCAGTTTGCACTCAAGGATAGCTTCTCTGAAGTCTTTTTAGCTTGATTTTGCTTGATCCGAGTTTGAAATGATGGCCACCAAAAAGTCCCGCATAGTCGTGCCAGAGAAGTCTCTACCACCTGAAGGGCAACAAGCCAAGGTATTTTGAATCCCATTTTCCATGTGAAATTCTTATCACTTCTGGCGTCGCCTCTGCGTGCTATATGTGGGCGTGTATCAAGCATTTCCCCCACAACAAATATAGACTAGGGAAAAAGCAATTGGGAGGTGTAAGTAATGGGTGTTTATTTTGTAGATCAATGAGATTAGAAAGTCGATCGGTAGTATCACCAGCAAGTTTCCAATGCTGTGCTCAGATGCATCAATTTTAAGGTACCTCAAAGCAAGGAACTGGAACACAAAGAAGGCAAGCAAGATGTTGAAAGAAACCTTGAAATGGAGGCTGGACTACAAGCCAGAGAAAATCCAATGGGTATGCATTTGTTGTGTTTTTGTAGTTCTTTCACTACCAATGTGCATGTCTAACTACAGTACAGAGTCACACAATTAACCGGGAAGTACTAAAACATGTCAATCCAATATTGTTTTGGGGTACTGCATACCATGTATATCCTGACTGGGCCACGGTATTTCCTTCATTTCTATTCCGACTATTAATGTGTGCGAAGTGTAGAGTACATGTATAGCTCCTCGTCTGTTTTTACAGTTTTCTGACACTTAGTTGAATGGTGTTGCTATCGTTTCTAGAGGCTCCTGACCCCGATTCTTCTCCAAATCCACGCAGCTGTCCCTATGAATAGAAAAAATTATTACAGAACACAAACTGGAAAGCAGTACGATTAGACATTATTGCTAGAAATGAGGTGTCGTTTTGAATGTAAGCTTCAAGCATGCCTACAATAGTAGCTTAATTTTCAATACTTGTATTTTGTCTGTCATTGTCAGAATCTCAGATATATGCTATTACTTGGTGTAAGTTGTTATTCGGTATGGGTCTCAACCATGGTTTCTGATGATTTACATAATTAGTGTATTCGTTTGATTTACATATCGGTGAGATTGCTTGTTGAGAGTTGTTCCTTGTTTTTAGGAAGATGTAGCTCATGAAGCCAAGATCGGGAAACTTTACAGGGCTAACTACTTGGACAAACATGGGAGGACTATTCTTATTATGAGACCTGGTCTCCAGGTAGATATATAACATGCCAAGCATCTCAGATTTCGCCGGTAGTGGAATTATTACTTTGCTTTAAGTTTGTCTCACAAAGACATTCTCCTTTGTTGTGCAAGAGTACGAGCTCAACAGAGGTGCAAATCAAATACCTGGTGTATTGCATGGAGAGGGCCATATCAGATTTAAAACCAGTTCAGGAGCAGATGGTGTGGTTAATTGATTTTCAAGGGTGGAACATGTCAAGCATATCCGTGAAGGTGACTCGGGAAACAGCTCATCTATTGCAGGAACGTTACCCAGAAAGGCTAGGACTTGCAATCCTCTATGATCCTCCAAAAGTCTTTGAATCTTTTTGGTTGGTAGGTTACAGGTTTCCTTTTTGTTATATATAGAATATGCTAGTTATTGTTGGATCTTGTTGAGGCTCTTAGTTTTGTAGTTACATAAATGAACCCATTGAATTTAGTTACTGGAACTACTGTGGCTACTAGCTGTCTTTTGCGTATCGTCTTGTACTTAATGTATTAAGAAGCTGATACTGGTGTAGAACCTGTGCTGTAATAGTGAATACTGAGACACACCAATCAAACGGTTGGGCATTTCCTTTAGGAGAGAAACTATATCAATGCTACGATGAATTAAGAAGAAGGCGAGGATTGGTTTTTGTTGTTTCCAATGAGTGATGCGCACTCTGATTCAGATGTAGTTAAACATGCTAGATTCTTCACTGTTTTGGACAACTGTAAGTTGAAGTTGGTGCCTTAGAGTAGGTAGATAGTGATTTCCAAGTAAACGGCATAGTCGGTAAACACCATGAGATGGACAAAGAATGTGTTTTTCTTATTTTATTACTTGAAATTAGGATACAAGTATAGGGTGTTAACAATGTACTTGAAACCATTAAAAGAAACAAGTGAATTCCTATGTAGCGTTGAAGTAAGAAGTAGGCGAGGATTGGTTTTTGTTGTTTCCAATGAGTGATGCGCACTCTGATTCGGATGTAGTTAAACATGCTAGATTCTTCACTGTTTTGGACAACTGTAAGTTGAAGTTGGTGCCTTAGAGTAGGAAGATAGTGATTTCCAAGTAAACGGCAGAGTCAGTAAACACCATGAGATGGACAAAGAATGTGTTTTTCTTACTTTATTACGTGAAATTAGGATACAAGTGTAGGGTGTTAACAATGTACTTGAAACCATTAAAAGAAACAAGTGCATTCCTATCTCTTGTCCTCGTGAAATGCTAAAAAGGCAAATGAGGATGGTTAGCTTTTCACCCTTCATTACATGAGGCATAAGCAGCAAGGTGTTGAGGCTTGAGCTCCTTTAAGGCCTAGAAATAAGTATCCTAATATCAATGCGCAAGCAATTATCATGGTCGATCACTGATTTACTATAGCTAGCAAAAGCTATATTTATGTGGCAATACTGTTTGAACACCAATTTCTGTTAAACATACCGCCTCTAGAGGCTAGTTTTGCTTTTGGGTGGATGAATTTTGTTACCTCTATCACATAATTACCTATAAGTAGTTTGGTAGATTTAATTGCTCTGTTTCACTCCAATTGCTCTGTTTCACTCCAAATAAAGATCGAGAGAGCCAACCTTGGTTGGAAGTCAGCAGTGCCTTGGCAAAAAGGCCTTACAGACAAGGTTATGTCTTTGGAGGATAGCACAAATCTGAATGCCTCAAGGCAATTTGTCGACACCACAACTTGATGACTGCCTTGAGGCAAGCCTCAACATGTGTGACCCATGTGAAGCTTCTCCTTAAACTTCACAATCAATAAGAGATCCATGCCAAATGATTATAGGCAAGAGGTAGTAACATGCGTTTCTGAGACTGAGGACAACAAAATATGTGTGAGAACCCAGGAAAGCAACTCTGTAGGTTCCTATATGAAGGATGGCTTAAAGGCCAGGTTCTGCTCTTTGGTTTCTTGCTTGTTTATTTCTTAAGCGGATTGGATAAGACTTGGGAGATTGAGTGTTCACATGGATAGGAGAAGGCTAGAAACAAATGGTGGTTTCCAAAATGAGGAGACCTTAATGCCAATTGCTTTGGTGTTGCAGATACCTCAGGATATTGTTTGATTATCAACCTGCTATTAATATCATGTTTCATGAGATGATACGTTCATTGTCATTTTCTCAGAAATATAGTAGAAGAACAAACAAATGGCAACAATATATTCTAAGTCAGAGGACTAGGTCGGACGTTTTCCATAAAGGATTCAGGGAAAGGTCTGTTTTATCTACACCTGCTTCCTATTTTACCCCTACAGGGATTTATGGTATGGTTGTCACAAAGGTGAGAAACATGTTAAGAGTAGCCTTGTGATAGTTCTTCTGAAGTATTATAGGAGCTACCGGCTTTAGGGTACTCATGTATTTTGTTCCTCTTACACAGCTCTCTACTATTTCTCCCCTCTTACATATAGCATCAGATGGAACAATATATATCTTTTTTCGTAAGCGCAATATTGTGTGTGTGTGTGTGTCTATATGTATGTTTGTATACTGAAAAAGCACCAAGGATGGTGATTGGCCAATCACAAGGATGGGACAATATCAATATTACCACAAAGCAAAACCTGTAATCCATTTGGCTGGGGCTTTTGAGGACTCTTTGATGCAATATAAGCAAGATTGTTAGTAGCATCCACAACAAAAGCCTGGTCTAATTTGTTAAAGGACAAGAAGTTATTTTCTACGGTGTTGGGGATTTATGTAATCCTGATAAAGGCCGACCATTAGATGATCCAGTTGCCATGAAATGAAAATTTAGGGGTCGATTCTGTTAGGTTCTGTCTTGGACTCAACCTATGTTCTTCTTGCGAAAAGAGGAAGACCATATTTGTTGCTATGATGCAAAAACATTGTAAGGTATTTAGCCTTGCATTACCTTCGAAATGGTTTCCTGCTTTTCTTTCCACGTTATACACTTCGCTCGGGATATAGTTTTTAGTACTATTTTACTTCCCACTGTCATCCAAGATTACACTGAAATGTATTTCTTGCAGCTGGTGAAACCATTTCTTGAGCCCAAGACATACAAGAAAGTGAAGTTTGTCTTTCGCAACGATCAACAAAGCCGGAAGATAATGGAAGAACTATTTGATATGGATAAGCTGGAATCCGTGTTTGGCGGTAGAAACTCAATTGGGTTTGTCTATGAAGATTATGCCAAGCGTATGATGGAGGAGGACAAGAAAATGTCTGATTCCACTGATAACGAATGTTTGTCTCATTCTCCATCAACTATGATATTGGAGTTGCAGCATTCAGAACCAAACTCGGACCTGACTTCCGAGGCCTCTGATGATGAAACTGATTCGTCAACCTTCTTGGAGGAGGTTGAAGAGAAGATTGAAGGTTTTTCACTCGGCTCCAAAGATGTGGAAACTGTTGAAGTAGACACAAGAAGTAAAAGAAGCGAGACTGAGTGACCGAAAAAAATGCAATTTGAATATAAGGTTAGTTCATGACATTAGTTTTAGCTTGAGTAGATGCAATGACACCTTATACAGTGTTAACATTTAGCATAGTTTTCTGATGGAGATTTCTGCCCTGTGGAAGTAAAATGTTATCGTGGTCTGCCTATTCCTTTTTTTTGGGTACCTGACTTAGGCCAAACAAAGGTAACAACTTCTCTCCAATCCTCTAAATGGGTGGACTTAGGACTGCCGAGTTCAGGCCTGTGGTCAGAGCTGGCCTTGGGGAGGCCGAGGAAATGGCCACTTCTGCACCTGACCCTGGGTCCAAAAATGGGGCCGCCCTAAATTTGGTAGCTCGTGTATTCGAAAATTTTGTTTTATTTGAGCCCAGCCAAGCAAAGGGCACAACTTTTGTTAGCTCATATTGCACTTCTGTTTTGGACAGTAACGAAAAATACATCTTGTCCGTTAGAAGCACATTTGGTTCTTGGAAAAGCTTAATAGAGTTAGAGGCCTCGAGGGTGGTCGGTTCTGGTTCTTCGTCTGGGTTGTCTTTCAAGATTGAGATGGCTGTGTTACTAATACCTAATGTCGGAGTTTTTTTATTTGAAGTTGGTTCGTCCTGTTAAAAGATTTTCTACAGCAATAGAGGCCTCTTGTTTTAGGTTCTCAATTTCAAAAGTTACTTGGATCATCAAATAAAAATTAGGTAAAGGAGATCTATAGGGTTTTATCTACTAAAATTTTGCATTTAATACCATGAATGACAAGAAGGCATAGAATTGAAACATATACTAGTTTAGACTCCTGAGAAAAGAAAAAAACAGATGTATTTCACTTTTTCGAGCATAGTGACTTTTAAGTTTAGGAGTTTTGTACTTGCACCTTTTTCAGGTTTATTTAGCTTTTCATATTTTGTTCCTCAGTTCAGGAGTCTCAGTAAGGGTATGAAACAGCCTACAAAATGCATGAATATGTTCATCAAACTGGAACTAGTGATGGACCCATGACGCCAAACAACATCCTATGTGGACTGGAGAGAAACCAATCTCATCTATCCATAATCAACGTACATCTACTGGCATAAATATATGTGTAGGCAGAGAGACAGGTATATTTGTATTATGGTCTTGTCAAGAACAATGCTTCTGTTCAGGAGTTGCCGACTCTTCGAGTCTTGATTCTCTCAAACTCAATACTGCAGTAAGCAAAGGCCTACAAAAGTCCAGGGCCCAGGCAAGTACTTCAGAGTAACTGAAAATCACCAATTGATACATCCCATTTGCAAGACAAAAAGGCAACACAAAATTTATGAGTCGACTGCATAAACCAACCACGTTCAGTTAGGGCATGATAAGGCAATACCCTTGTAGAGCCCCCAACTTCTTCTCCTATGCGAGGTTGTTCTGGTGTCATTCTGAAGTGAAATCCCTAATGCGCCCATTAATAAGTGAAACTCTTTTCCTTAATGCACCTATTAATTCCATCGTCTTGTCAGACAAGCTAGTTTGTAGCTTCATGCTTTTAACACAGGTCAATCTAGCTCAACATACGACTCCTCTTTCAGCCCTGCAAACCAACATGGCAAACATCCTCCTATTAACTTCGTCAAGCTTCTCATCAATGGTTCAGATTATGAATCTCCTGGAGAAGCAGCAATTGAGGGTGTTTTCACGGAACATTAGTAAAGCAACTAACTCTCTTCCGGGACTATTGGCAGGCTCATGATAGCTTTCCCTAGCCAGCGGAGAAAAAGAAGTGGAATTCATCATTGACACTGATAGCATTCAATGCATTTTGCACCCCATACACAAGCATCGTCTGCTTTTGCAGCTAGCAGGGGCTAATTTCAATGGCCTACGTATACACCTAAGCAGTAGAAAAGGCAAATTGCTGGGGATGACTATAAGAGAGCCTTGGTTCCTAGAAATGTATCCATAGCCAATATTCGATAGTTTTCAAAATGGACAAAGTTTACTTATCTCTGGTAAACGGTAGGCTGTTAATACTTATTTGAGTTCCAATGTTCAACTTCAATAGGTAATATAGAATTGGAGGCTTTTGCCTTCAAAAAGTTCCAAGTTTGACTAATATAATGATAATTAGCTCATTAAGGTGCACAAAGTTACTCAAATCTCATCCCTAAGGGCATTCTACTATTCTCAGAGTGTTGGAGGCTAACCACCTCAGATACAGTGAGGAGATAGCTGCTTTCCATCACCAATTGGGTCATTTGCGACACCAGTTCTTCTGCTAAATTAGTAAACTGACAGTCAAAAGCACTAAAGGCAATAGTAGCTACACCAATACTTGGACTCCAAGATGGCATAATGGGGTTTGTTCTTCAAACAGGATAAACCAACAATCCATTTTTTGTCCTGAAAAATATAGAATGTTCTCTAGCAAACAGCAATTCAGGAACACAGATGAAACGTATGCAGTGAAAAACATTTGCCCCATGACTCTGAGAGAACTGAGAACACATGTGAATGATGCATGTGAATGATATATTGAAAATGGCTAGACATTACACTAATGCAATCAAACTAACACAGGCCAAGGTCTCATACGATCAATTTCATCTCAATTGTTGCACAAAAATATGTTTACTACCAAAACAACTGCATCGGCACAAGCGCAGACGTACAAATAAAGAAAACCCAACTACCAAAAACCCACAAA
Source organism: Rhododendron vialii (assembly GCF_030253575.1). Lineage (NCBI taxonomy): Eukaryota > Viridiplantae > Streptophyta > Magnoliopsida > Ericales > Ericaceae > Rhododendron > Rhododendron vialii. The sequence continues at coordinate 5,550,889 of NC_080559.1, forward strand.
TGTCTTATGGCAAAAGAAGCAAAGCATATCATACCCTAACTCAATTTCTTCTTCGATTATAAGGGGATGCTACTAACAAGCCTAGCACCAACTCTATCAAGACAGTTAACCATAGCAGATGCCTTCAAGTTCCCCTCCTTCATAAATGCTTCGACCATCCGATGACCAATCTCCCTCCCCCTCTCCTCACTATCTACCACCGCAACAGCAGTCGGTCCCGACCCACTAATGGTGCACCCAAAAGCCCCAGCCTCAATAGCAGCCTTCTTCACAGCCTCCATCCCGGGAATCAACGGAGCCCTCTTCGGCTCCACGATCCTATCCGACGACATAGCCGTCCCGAGCCCTTTCAAATCACCCTCCAGCAAAGAGGCCGCCAATGCCACTGCCTGACCACAATTCCACACGTGATGCGACATGGTGATCTCTGTCGGCAATGCTGCCCGCATCTTCTTCGTCGGGGCTTCAAATTCGGGACTCACCAACACAAAGAACAAATCCTTCTCCTCCGGAAACCTCAATCGTTTCAATTCGAGAGGATTGTAACCCTGAATCAACACGAAACCTCCCATGATCGCCGGCGCCACGTTATCGGCGTGGTAACCCGAAACCCTAGACTCCGACTCCAAGCCAGCGAGAACCAAGTCAGACACGGTTAGACGACCGCCGAAAAGCTCGTTCACGGCGACGGCCGCCGCCGCGGCGCTGGCGGCGCTGGACCCGAGGCCGCTGCCTAGCGGCAGGCCTTTCTCGAGGGAGAGAGAGAGGCCGACGGAGCGGACGTCGAGCATCTTCATGACGGCCAAGGCGGCGATGCCAGCGCAGTTGAAGTTAGGGTTCTTGGTGAGTTTCTTACCGACGGAGTCATTCGCGGCGGTGATTTGGGAGATAGAGATCTGGCCGGGGTGGACGTGGGGGTCGACGGCGAGGGTGACGTGGTCGCCGAGGCCGTCGACGGCGCAGCCGAGGATGTCGAAGCAGGGGCCGAGGTTGGCGACGGTGGCCGGGGCGAAGGTCCTGACGGAGGCGAAGACGGGGGAGGGGTCGGTGGTTAGGGCTTTGAGAAGGGTTGCGTTAACGGAGGATGTTGTGCAGCATCTGATGCTTGTGGTTCGGTAGGGTTTTGAGGAGGTTGTGGGAGGAGATGGGGAGATGAGCCTGAGAGTAGAGCAGATAGCCATTGTTGCAGAAAAAAGGAGTGTCGGAGTAGTGAGTGAGGGTCCGAGGGAGGAAGAAGAAGTTTTGCAGGGCGAGACGGCACAGTTTAAATTTGAATGATCTGATCTAAATCTTAATTTAGACAGGAGAGACAGAACAATAAATCTTAATTTGAATGATCCGTTATGGAGCAGTAATTAATGGTTTGCACTAACAGCTCGTTTGGATCGAGCGATTTCAGGAGAAAAGAAAGGGGAAGGAGGGAGAACTCAATCTCTCCTCCGTTTGGATGATCCACAAGGCGAGAGAGGGTGAGGAAGGGTGGGAGACGAGAGTCTCATCGTTGCCTGTTTCTGTTTCTCGCCACTTTTGGCGCGATTCCGTGAGAAAGGAGAAGAGACAGGCGACTGGAGAGCGTGAGTGAGAGTAGATCTCACTCGCTCAACTTCCGGCTGCACGTGCCGGCTACGCCGTCGTCTTTTCGTCTTCGGACCAGTGGCTGTGTGGTCGCCGGAGAAGAGGGAGAAGAGTTTCAGGTCGCCGGAGAAGAGAGAGAATAGTTCAAGGTCGCCGGAGAGGAAACCAGTCGCCGGAGATGGGAGTGAGAGTTTGATTTCTCACGTGCGTTTGGATGGAATGGTTAGAAACCCCACCCCTTTCTTTTCTTCTCTCACTACTAAGGGAGACCACTCCCCTTTCTTCCCCTTTCTCACCTAGGCATCCAAAGGGGCTGTTAGGGTCTTTGAACGAATTTGGACAATTAATTATATCAATCATTATTTTTCTAATATTTTTTCAAGGGGAGAAGTTAAAAATCAGCTCGATTGAATAATTGAAAGTTTTTTATGCAACGTACCTATTTAATAAAAAACAATACATTGGATCAACTACTTGTAGTTATTCAATTGAGCTGAATTTATACGAGGTCACCTGAGAAAATAGTTAAGAATTAATGAAGGGATGGGATCATTTATACGGGACTCGAAAGTGGTTTCCGCGCGCCGATATGTGCAACATGTGACCTAAAATTAAAGGCCGGACAAACCTTCCAATGGATGTTTAGAATCTCTGGAATACAACATGTAACCTCATAAAACACAAACGTACTTATTGTTTTTTATATTCCTACTTGATCAAGCCATTGGGGTTCTTTTTTTCCTCTTCTTTTTAGAAAAATGAAGAAAAAATAAGCAACAATACACAACCCTATTTCGCGGGTGTTCTTGAATCGCTTTCAAATCGGAGTAATATTTTGTAGACATTTCGTATGACATTTGTATACTCAAAATTTATAACATTTATTTGCAAAAATTCATAACAACAAAGCAAAAATTCATACGTAACATTTACTCTGAATCACAATACGGAAGTTGGGAATTCCAAACTATGAATTTGTATTGCAAAATATTCATGAATTTAAGGTAATTCAAGATATTATGGGGATATTACTTACTAGGAGTATTATGAATCTAAAGTAATCCAAGACAAAAAGGGGGGCCAAGTGCCTTCCTCTGGAAATCAGTCCTAGGTCAGAGGAGACACAAATGCCTTTCTTAACCTGGAATTTTCAGGGTTACTATGCAAGTATAATACATTTCAGAAATCAGTTTTGCTGGAAAAATAAAATAGAACTTGCTTTTAAAAAAAGGCAAGCATCATTTTCACATTGGTTCATTTTTTTTAGGACCTGCTTTTCAAGTATATGAAAATCTCTTTTTAATGCTTTCAATAAAACAAGTTCAAAAAATTGTCAACGTATTTCAAGTTTAAAATATTACCCTGAGCACGTCAAGGGAGAAATAATACCACCCCCCGAGAAAACTGATTCCTAAAACCATAACCAAACAGAGCAAAATTGCTTCTCAAAGTAAGTTTTGTGTAGATAGATGCAGTAGCCACAGTTACAACCATCTTACAAAACATTCAGTTAAACAGAGCATTTTACCCCAGTTTTACTTGTGTGCTGAAAGTAATACAGCACACCTACTAACTGTAGCTCGGATAGTAGATTTAAGGTTGGCTCCTCACAGCTCGTTTTTCGGTTTCAGAGAGCCGAGATCCCTTCCCTACGCTTAAATCATCGCTTCACCGGTATTTTACAGACAGGTTACACTTCAGCTACATAATCTGTTGCCACTACAAAGCAGCACATTTAAGTTGGGACTGGGGGAGAGGCGTCAAGGGGGAAGTAAAAACTGTAGGAAATGAAATACGCAAAAAAATTCTTACAATGAACTAAAGACACCTATTAATGTACATAACGAAATGAGCTCTACATATACCCCTCTATCTCCCAATACAGAAGAAACTCATTGCCGAGGCACTGGCGGTGGTGTTGTTGGCTGATGACTTTGCCCCTGGAAACCAATACCTGGCGGCCGATAGTACCCTCCATTCATCTGCTGCTGCTGCTGCTGTGGTGGCGGCGGGGGCTGCTGTGGTAGTGGTGGCTGAAGGGGCGGTCTTGCTAATTGCTGTGCTATATGCGAAGGCAGGGGAGGCGGAGGTGGCGGCAGACTAGTAGCACCGTACGCATAAGGCATAACCCCCATCATCATACCACTAGGTTGAACAAATTGGTTTGCTGAGGAATTTCCAGAAGGAACAGGTGGTGGTGGTGGGGGTGGAAATGGAGATTGCATCTGGTTTGTTTGAATGGATTGAAGAGAGGTAAAATACCCTGTACCACCACCCATGTCAGAATTAGTGTTGACATCTGTAACAGGCAATGGATTCTCAAGTCTAGGTCGTTTTTCCGGGGGAAACATGGGTAAACTAGAGGAGAATCCAGCTGATTTTAGAGCACCACTACTCTTGGAGGCAGCCTCCTCAGCAACGAGAGATGAAAGAATGGAGGTAAGCATCTGTGCAGAGGATGTAGAAGCAGTAAGCTTAGCGGCAACTGCAGCTGCTGCTGCTTTCTTGTTCTCTTCTTCACTAGTCTTTACACTTGCAAACGAATTGACAGGTTGCAACAATTGGTTGTTAGTGATTGCATGAGGCGAAGGCACAAGAGGGGATTCCGTCGGTTGGTTAGTAGCAGCAGCCAGAGATGCAGGAACACGGGGTGACATCAGCATGTGCTTCATATTATCCAAATGTTCAATGTGTCCTCTAGTGACCTGCACAACCATGGACTGCGTCACTGTTTATCCACATGAAGCAACTACTAAACCTTAACTAATAATGCAGGGGGAATCACATGACAGCAATTTTTCTTCTGAATTTTTCAATTAAGACAGCACCAAAAAATCATCAAAAAACAATAGCAAGGAAAGGAGGAACATGCATTTGATGATTTTGATCTAAAAGCAACACAAGGGGGCACAGATTCCACACCCCTAAATCCTCCACCAGCGTCTTTGAGGCTTGAGCATACAGAAATGACACCGATGAAAACTTAAACCAAATCAACCAATTTCGAGTTTCACAAAGTTTAGAACGAAGCCCCCCATACCGAACCAATTCAAAATTACACTAACAAGTAACAACAATATAGCCTTTGACCCCTGCAACCCATGGGCATAACCTACCACTAATTATATCCGTCGATGCCGCATAGCTATTTTACTGGGGGTGTTCAAGGTACAGATTGGTGCAGTTCTAATGAAAACCATGAACCAAATCACCTTGAAGATTCAAGAATCAAGATATATAAGATGAAACCACAGTAAAGAGTGAAACTAAACCACAACGAACTGTTCAGTTTCAAGGTCATTTCTTTCATCATATAAAAAATCCAAAAAGCCATATTTTTTCAATTCATTTCCTTCTTCTTTTCCCTTTTTGCATTAAGGCTCCGTTTGTTTTGACGTAAAATATTTTTGCGGAAAATATTTTACCCATTTACTTTGTTTGGTTAGATAAATGACAAGTAAAACATTTTGGGTGTAGAATGATTTCCATCATCAGGCGTAAAATGACTTGTGCTTGTGATGACCGTAAATCATTTTACGATACTGGATTGAGATGCCCGCTTCACCCAATCACCCATTGCTGACAATTGAGTGCACGAATGGCCACCGGCCCACCCGGCATCATCTGAGACTTTTGCATGATTCTACATGGAAGCAAACCACCACTCTCTCTCTCTCTCTCTCTCTCTCTCTCTCTCTCTCTCTCTCTCTCTTCAATGACCTGAATTTGTATCCTCTCTCTCTACAGGCCCAAGACAATTGACACCCAAGCATCTCTCCCTGTATATATGAACATGTATATATTTGTGCCAGACAACCCACTTCGAAGCCCCTGCTCCGTAAGGAACGTTTATATCATAACAAATCATTTTTTTTCCTACTCATTTACCAAACAGCCACAAATAAAAGTTCAACTATCATTTTACCTGTAAATGATTTTGCATAAAAATATTTTCCGATGTAAAACATTTTACGTCAAAACAAACGGAGCCTAAATTTCACTAACTAAAAGAGATACCACATCCATGAACAAACAAAGCTGGAGGCACAAGAAACAGAAAGCAAAGAGAGTAACAGGTATGGATCGAAAGATACGGAAAAAAATGGCAGCAGAGGCAATTGAACCAGAAAAGGACATATAATATCTGTCTAGGATAATAATGAACCATTTGTTGTAAAACCTGAAGAAATAAAGGACACACAGAACAACAAATATAGAAAAAATACTGACTATTGCCGACGAGCAAGTGTGGCGGTAGCCAAGTAATAGGCACCATGTACTCCCATGCATTTAACAGAAGTTCAAACCTCACTAACTAAAAGTCTAAAACTAGCAATGCTGACTCTCACCGAGCAAAAAAAACAGAGAAAAAATAGTTCCTTCAGGAACTAGCAAAGAGAAGAATTGGTCTTTAGGACCAACAAAAATATGATTGATATATTTCTCAAATTATCTTTCTTCACTCTATAATAGTAGTTCTCTCTATTTCTGAATGAATGAAACCAAGAACTCAGGTCCTAAAGGATTGCGTACCCCGACCAACCAGAAAACGCCGAGTCATTTTGACCAATCAGAAAGAATCATGTTCTTCCAATCAGGATGCACCATTTCGTTAATAGAAACTTTTCTTACCGGTGAAGCCATTCACTTCACAACACAATTAAACAGTAGTGGTTCGATTTGTAACCAAGACTTAAGACTTCAAAACTCCAAACCGAACTGTGGCTATAGGGTTTTCCAGTGTGTAAACCAAAACAAAATCTCTCTTTCGATAACCAGATCTTACCATGTGGTAGGTGGTTTGGTCGGTCCAGACAGTTTAGCTTCATTCTCTCAGACCCCTTTTTCATTCCGTCAAAACTCGCTCTCCATGGTCATTTTCTAAAGCCCCCTAATCCTACCACTGGGACATCTCTGACTCGCCTCTGAGTCTCACCTGCGATGTCTCCCTCTCTCGTGCTTTACTTGATCCCCTCTTTGAATTCCATTTGCATTTTTCTATGTCCGACTCCCCCAATACTATATGCACATGTACCTTGAGTTCCGATAGCACGCACCAATGAGGCGTCCACCTTGGGATTCAGGAATTGCGCCAAAAAGGACAAGACTTTGCAAGTCCTATCTAGTGCCATTTACAGAGATGTCTTCAAACATATAACCAACCTTTGAAGCATTCTCATGATACATATTTAGTCCTGAGCGAGTTAGCAAATACGTGAGACCAAGACGTGACTGCATCACCACGCAAGAGACAATTCATGACCTATGCTAGAAAGAACCACAACATTGTTCGTTAGTATCGTTACTCTATTCCGTTCTATCAATCATGCATCTCCTACGAAGCACAAACACTGATACAGAAACGGACGCGGACACAGCTACATGACACAGGAATTCTGAAATTAACAGGGATATGGCCACAGCAGGAGACACAGAAAGATGAAGCATCTACATTCACACAATTGTATTGTGAGTAGTACAAATATCATATCGATACACACTCAAAGCTATTGAAAACTAACCCTAACTTAGCACAAAATTGAAAACAGTACTCCTACGTAACTTCTTGATGGTCCATAAAAAAAAACGAGGCACAAGTGACAAGTTTGTTCTAAATTCTAACCCACGAAATTAGTTTCACACTATAAAAGGGATGGAAGGTCGATTATAGTTTTAAACCATTTCAGTTAAGGGTGTTTCAGTCCAAGTATGTAGCAACTTGAGACCAACTAATTTATTATTTTTTCCTTGCTCAATCGAGTGACTGAATTGACCAAATTTAGAGAGACAAAACAGAATGAAGATTTGTCATTCGGTTTGGCATGTATATGCGAGGTAAATTTTTAACACTAGTGAATCTACCACGTGGAACGATGTGTCTGCACTAGTTTTGAAGTTTTAATCAGTATATGGGAAGGAAATTATTATCCGTAGCAGGCCACATACAAAGAAAGTGTTGATCAACACAACAAATGTGATACTCCTGTCAATGCAAGTACGACAGAATGAAACCTATGGACATACAGTAGTGAGTTTTTAAAAAATGTCACCAACCACTGTTTAACAAACGTGAGCAAGCTTGTCCACAATACTACCTCCGTCCCCAAAAGATTGTTCGATCCGCAAAACGAAAACTTAAAAATAATACATTTTTATCTAAAATTTTATCATTTTTTGCCACTCGAGACTAAATATCAATGAGTTCTATTAGTTGATAAAAAAAAATTGCATTTTTCTTGATAAAAATGCATTTTCTTAAGTTCTCGTCTTGCAAACTGGATAATCTTTTCAGGAAGGGGAGAGTACATCATAAGCTACCTCCATGCAAGAAGATAAGAGTTGCTTCACCATGCAAATCATAGGGAGGTTTACCAAAAATAACGGGGAAAATTTTATGCAAGTGGGGTTGGTGTCGAAGAAGAAGAAACAAAACGAAATTTACTCAATGCAGCCAAGACAAAGTTGATATGAATGGGTAAAAGTTAATGAATCATGAATGACAGTTAGTAGCCGAAATGTGTGGTATCAGGATAAATCATAAATGAGATCCAAGAATCAAAGGGATTTTCAAGGCAACAGTTATAGAGTAAAAAGAGACATTGCAAACCACGGAATTCATATGCCGACGTGGAAAACCCTATAACTATGAGACTCGAGCACAAGCACCATGATATTAAGCATTCGCTTCCTTGACTATCCATTATTTTCCTCCATCATTTTCATGGGATCTTTTTCTAAGAGATAGATTCAAATTCATCTAAGATTAGGAATGTCATCTCCATTAGGGATACAGCAACTGATAATGTACATGTTACACGGGGCAGAGATCAAGGCAAGGGCCCTCCCTTGACACCATCAATCAAATTGACAAAATATTGATATTTAAAACTATGCCGGCAAATAAAAATTCAATATGGATTAAAATAATGAATTTTCTACACATTTACATTTCTAATAAAAAATCTTTTTGTCAACAAGACAACTAAGGAGACTCAAGCTTCTCACATCAAGGTTTTCTCACATCAAGGTTGACATCACAAACCCATTGTAGGGAAGTGGAAACAGGTCTTGAAACACGGAGATTCAGACATGTAGCAACGCTAAGTGCCATTGGATCCACTAATACCGCGGGAGACACAAGTGCCACTAATGTTCAAGAGAGTGACGGACACCATCTGTGTTGCGGAATTGACTTTAGATCCAAAAGGAAGCTGAATCCTTCAATGCGTGAAGCCAAAGTTGAGCGTCTTGGAGAAATAATGGACCGCTAACAGAGACTGATGCTTTTTCCTACGCGAGGGTCAGACATCCCGAACAGAGGGGGCAATTAGGGCCTGCACTTGGGACATACCCGTGGCAAGAAGAGCAAAGCACTCTCCCTCTGCTGTTAAGTTGGTTTCTTATGAAGGCTGACTTGAATTTACTCCATCCGTCCCCAAATAAATGTCTGGTCCGCAAAACGAGAACTTAAAAATAATACAAATTTCCAAGAAAAAATCAAACTTTTTTCAACAATTTACTGGATATCCACGAGTTCTTTTAATTTATGGAAAAAGTTGGAATTTTTTCTTGTAGAAAACGTATTATTTTTAAGTCCTCGTTTTGTGGACCGGACATTTATTTTGGACGGAGCTAGTACTTTATAAGTGATTCACCCAGACAATGAGTTCTGCCCCAGTCAACTGGCAGGACCCAAGGAGCCCATTAGACTTGGTAGCAGTATTGGTGAGACCAAGCTATGTCATGACCTTGCACATTGCGGTAGTGCAAAGACCGAAACAGGTCATGACCTTATTATCTTTTGGCAAGCGATCTTGTGGTTTGGTGGAGGGGAACACTACGGGGTATTACTCAGTACTCAAAGAGACATATCTGCGACTGCGAGAGTCCTGAGGCCACAGGTATCCTGAGCATCATGGCTGTACGGTAAAAAAAAGAATGTCCTCGCAAGAGAATTCTGTAGAAAGAGAATTCTCGTCCTTGGTAGAGGGACATCCATATGGGAGAGTAAGCTGAGAAGGAGAGCATCCCTGCCAAGGTTCCTTCCAGCTCTGTGCTCTTTCACCCAGCAAGATTCTCATCGAACCCTAGCTGACAGTAAGCAATCATTTTACAAAGCATTATTCAGTATTCTCTATATTTCGAATTCATTTCAAATCTGAACCCTCCTACACCTCCAACAAACCCATGGACAGCGTTAAGTGAGAATAAGGTAGAACTCGGAGGAGAAAAACTTTGTAAGACTTCAAGTCTAAAAGGCATAAATGGAAGGTGTAGGCAGATTTTACAATTTTAGTAAAAGCTTCTTAAATCAATCATTAATTTCCGAGGACACAGATACATGACAAACAGAGCGAAGTTCTCCGAGAGATTATGAAATCTGCCTACAAAGTTGGGGATTTCATGAAGATAAAATTAACAGTAAGGTTCCAGGTTCCAGTGGGAAGAATGAATGACACTGAACTTGAGTACAAGGCATTACTAGATTCGTTTCTCTTTTTTTCCAAGAGAGAGCACCTCAGTACTACAACAATGTAGCAACTGAAGCCTGATGGTTGGAAACTTTAAATCCACCAATGAACCAAATCCGCTACAGTCTATGACTCTATGCAAGATGACAAAGCAGGAAGCGGTCAAATACAGCAGTTTCGTAAAATTAGTTCTGCCTCAAGATACATACGGTCTTGCTATTGTCAGCCCACTGAGCTGACGATAAACACACTAAAAGACAAGAAAAATACGTATTTCTGTGCACTTTTTACATCTTTTAATACACATTCACACACCTACTATTGTCAGCCCAGTGGGCTGATTTTAGAATTTTCCATATAGTAAAACAGGAATATATAACAGAAAAATGAACAACAAATAAGTGTCTTCTCTTTGATAGTTATCCTACACCAATCTCCATTTCTGTGATGCCTAAAATGACGCTCAAAAGTCAAAACTATAGGTCAATATTCTTTTCTGATGTGTCCAAACAAAAATTTACATTGCAAATCCAACATCAGAGCTGGAACATAGAATGTACAATCAAACTGACAGCCTGAGGTTACATGTAATTTGGGAACACTAAAAATTAATTGTTTTTAAGTTTCCGGAGAAAAACATTGGGATTTAAAAGGGAAAGTTTCTTGGGTACGCTGCCAAAAAAAAAGTTGCCCATGTTTCCCAGAGTCCTGAGTTACGACTCGATGGGGTAGGAATTATGACACAATGTGCTTGAGTCATTACGGTAAGTGGTCCAAGCAATAAAAGTGACATAACTCAAAGCTGAGTAACCATATCAAATGGTCAACAACCTGATGTTTTTAGGGTAACAACCCCAAGCAGTTCTGATCGAATAAGAATCATAACCAACCCCATTTCCAGCATGGCTTCCCTGTGCATAGTCTACACCAACTTGTAACATTTCCCTCCTAACAGGTGTTCTGACAAAACTGAAAGAGCATGAAATAATTTTCTACTAATGATACCTCCGGAAACTGCAAGGTTATCATTTTAACTGAAAGAGAGAAAGAAAATACAAAATGAAAAGACAGGGAACTATTCCAACAGATAACCCTTGGCCGGACACGCATCAAATTTCAAAACCAGAACCAGAAGTTATGAATACCAAATCTCCTTCTTGGGTCATTTTGCTACGTGAAAAGAAAATAGAAATGAATGAAAATGGTAATTCTTACGTGCAACTGCGTCCGAAGAAGTTCCATCTTCAATTCCTGAAACATAAGTTTGGTAAACAGTCGTGAAATATTTTTCCACTGATTGTGATTGCCGATTAGAGAACTCACAATTATGATGAAAACATACCTGCTCTTGAATGGCTTCTTTGAGCTGAGAAACCAAGGCGCCCCTACTTGCTTCAGCATTTTCAAGTTGACTAACACATTGCTCAAGTATATTTTCCTGCTCCTGTATCTCATCAATCAATAACGATCCTTGTTGATTGCCTGATAGAAAGAGGAAAAGATGGAAAATTAGATGTACAGGACAACTATCTCCCAACAAATCTTCATTTTACCTCCATTTCGCAAGAATTTCCCACAAACTTCTCCTGCCCTTTCTTGGAACCCTTCTAAAGGGTTACCATGAGACGTACATATGTCTAGAGAAGACCAGTACCCACTCACCGCCATACCAGAAGCTACCCCCTCCACCATCTATCATTCTCTACTGCCAACAGCCACTTCCCCCATGAGATCTGAATAAAACTCTCTTGACCCAAAAATGTGAACAGTGTTGCATAATAGGAGCACAAACTGAATCTCAATAAGACAAAATACACTTAAATTTGTCCCCAAACCCACCTTTAGGAAGTTTTTCAAGAACTTTGCAACAGACAGAGTATAAACATATGAAGACATAAAATAGGTGCCATGCAACTCACTAAATTGTGGACAACAAATAGCCGAAAAGCCTAAGCTTTTGGAAATGGGATCAAGAACGTAATCACGGTATACAACATAACCGGGGCGACACCATAGTGCCCGTGGAGAGAAAAACATGGATAGGGTGCACAAACAGCCAGCAGGAAACACATAATAATGGCCAATCGGGGAACATTGATCAGGATCGTAATCACTCAATTTAAGATGACACGGTTACTAAAAAGGGGGCATAAAGGTCAGCAAATGTAAGATGCCTAAACATCTGATGAGCCTAATTGAGGATAATTCCCTGATATTCACATGCATAGCTATGGAAGTTACATAATCTGTCATCTGGGTCACCACATGATTCATTTTATAGGATAATAAGCATAATTCTTACCTTGAGCAGAAGTGATTTCCACTTCTTTCTCCATTTTCCCTACAAGACTTGCAGCAGCTTTACACTTGTTTAAAGCAGTCTCTTCTGTAACATTTTCGTCATGCGCCGACTGAAACGCAGTTAATATCTTTTCTGGCATACCTCCAACAGCCAATTTCTGAGAACATGATAAACCAGATTTGATATGATCCAAGGTAAACATACAGTTCTCAGCAGGAAAATTGCAACAAACTAAAGAAAAGTGAATCAGAAAAAGAAACTAAATATATGTAACAAATACTTACGATTCTTAGTGAGTGAGAATCCCTCTTCACTATCTTAATAGGATTTGAACTCTTTCCATTGCTGATTGAGGGAGGAGGATGCTTACCCAGCATTTCATCTTTAAGATTCTGACCCCGAGATCCAAAAACTTTCCTCTCTTCCCATATGTCCACCTAATTAGTTATTGTTCGCCCACAAGTCCCATAATGGCAAAGTAAAAATGCAGGCATCATCAGGGATAAAAGTAACAAGCATAGCCAGAATTGGCAGTAGTATAAGATAGTACATTGTGCAACAAGACTGCAGCAATAGAAAATTAATGTTTCAAAGCAGGGGCACAAAATGCTAAAATTGCTTTAATAGTTCTTCCCGTCAAAGTTCAGAAAACAACAGTTCAGTCCTATGGCAGGAAATTGGTCACAAGCAATGAATGGGAAAAGGCAGGGTGAAAGAAATACAGCAAAATACGTCAAGTGAAGAGTAAATATCTACAGCTCTAACATCCCCAGCCTATAAAAGCTATTATTAGTTAATTGAGAAATTGTAGAGATTCTAGAACTCACCAAAGCAGGGAAGCCACTAGGATAGGGAGGCCAAATCCCTGTTGGAAACATCTGGGGAACAAATTTTCAATAGATCTTAAGTCGATTGCTTAGATGATATGGTGATCAAATCACTTGCGGAGGTTTTGACTTGTTTGCCCAGTTCTCATCGCTATTTACATTCCTAAATAACTGACAGCCCACAAGCACAAAAACACTTGAGAGTAATGAGCATATTTCTTACCTAACCAAAAAACAAAAAGTAAGTGCATTTCTCTTCCAATTGTCTTTCAGAAAAAAAGAAAAGGCAGAACATTCAAACATCTCCCAAATCAGACAACCACATCATTGCAGACCCAAGCAGTGATTCTTCACCAATCTACAGAATGTGCAAAGGGCAAACCCGTGGTATGAGTCAAGGGCCTTAAAGATGGCATCAGCTCTTTACAAAAGCAAGAACCTTAGAGCTAGTAGGAAGCCCATCGTCCAGTTAATGCAAAACCCTAATATAACTCATTAGCCACTAAGAAAATTACGATAACAACATTGAGGTAAAAAGAGTGAATTGATAACTTAGAGTGATTGAGTGAGTTCTATTGTACAAAGAAACAAATTTACTAAACTTTTCTTTGCACCAACTATCAGAGAAGTTGGTAAATTTTATTAGCATGTATATCAGATGTGTATCTATGTACCGGGAAAAAATTGCACATATAGGAATTCTGATTATGTCAAAGCTTTGTCTTCTGTGCTCCAAATCAGGAACCTGAAAGAAATACTTCATAAATGAATAGGAGTTACCAGTCTACAGGCTGCTTTCTTTCCATTTTCATCACCATTGTCATAAACATGCTTCAGAGCAGCAGGGAGAACTTTCCAAAATTCATTGACAAACTCACTGCCCTTTCGCCTACTGTTTTGCAGGATATCATTGGCCAAATATAGGAAAGAAACACGCTGATCTCGCTGAGCTGTACTGAATGCTTTGTCCCAAGTTTCAACAATCTGTCTAGCTTTCTTCCTATGAGAAATGCACAGACGGGATAATGCTAACAAATGTCAAGGGAAATACTGTACCCATCACAGAAACACAAGAGATAAGCCCAAATGCACAAAAGGAAACCAGCCAAGCAACAATCTTTCCCAGGAAGAAGAATACGGAATAGTTACTGAACAACTTATTCCCAATTAAAGATAACTTTGCCACACTGGTGGCGAGATATTCTTGTAATCCCTTAATTTGCAGTAATTTGAAACAGACATCTAACACTTACTCTATTATTATGCTCAAGATTTTTATCAAAAGAAGTCATTTATGGTGAGAGGAAACATAAGCCCATTTTGCAATTAAACTGAAGCTCATCGAAACAGTTGTTTAACATTATGTATAATATTCAAAAGGACACAATAGAAACTGCTAATATAAGCTAATGCTCACTTGAAAAGCAAAGAAAATTAACAATATCACTTGTACGAGCAAATGCTTCCAAAAATCAAAAGAACAGATACCATTTGCTCATCAACCAAATCATTCTGAATCGTAGGAACATATCACTCCTTGCATGCAGCATGCCACACTATAACACACTGTTCATAGAAGAGAAGCAAGCAAAAATCCAACACAAAAGAGAAGGAAAAAATGTGGTACATGATACATCCCATAATAACCCATTAACAAACTTGTACATATAACAATGAATAACGCAGCGAAGAGGTTCATTTTAGTTTAACCAAGCTTTCTTCGTAATAATTGCCTGAACATGCTATGGAAGCTAACACCATGTGGAAGAGGGTTGTTGAAAGGAGAACTTGGGCAAATGTTAGGGGTTTTTTTTTTTTTTTTAGATGATGGAAATAAAAAGCAGTTTTTTTAGTTAGTATAACAAAGATGTGTGATTCTCCAGAGTAACTGGAGAATTTCCGGATCTTTGCTAAAACTGAGTCCAAATTTCTAGACTTATGAAAACCATAGAGACAATGAAAGTGATACTGGCTTTGCTTTCATTGTGATGCAGACTAGAAAGCAGAAACTCTGAGGAAAAAGAACGAAGAAAAACTAGTCCTGAGATCCATCAACAGGAGAAACCGGACATCTAGCTGGATGTCATTAAGAAGGTAGTCTAGACAGCCATGACACACTCTATTACGAAAACAAAGCACTCACCCAACAAGAAACACATAAAAAGAAATACTAATCAAAATAACATGCCTAAAGACTCTTCGTCAAATTTGTGTGCAGATGTGAGACACGTTGATCAAGGGTTCAAGACTTACAACAGTGACACAAAAGCAATTTGTCAACAATGAACATTAACTAAATACTTCCGATGAAAGAGGAAATATGTCACTCTTTGATAAATATATATACATTATATATGGTAGACAACTGAGTCATAAGGTAGTACAACTCTTTAAGCATCTTCAATATGATTGAGCCTCCTCAAAAACCAACGAACACTAACTCGATCAGAAGAACTAATTGGACTTGCTTGCAAGATCTCATGACAGCAAGCTTCACTATGCTCCAGCACTAAAAAGCACAACCCGTAATGAAGTTTTAGCAAGTCAGGCCCAATACATTTTGACATTCTGGGTGGGGTGATACGAAGCTCAAGAAAAAAGTAAACCTAGAAAAGTGGCAACACATGGAGACTGAAATGCTAGAGAATTTCCAATTGCTGTAGGATAACACGAAGTGTCAACTCTGAGTGTGGACATTTTGGCTTTATCTATGGATGAGGTATTAATCTTTTAAAACTTCCCTGCGCTTTCTAATATTTGTTAGTTAAGTCTTTTTTGGTACTTAGAAGAAATTCTGGGCATGGACTACTAGGGTGTGGAGTCACATGGTCACGATAGGTATATGGTATTTCAAATATAAGAGCCTTTTGGTATTAGAAGGAGAGTGGTCCTCCATACGGCCATACCTATCCTTCTTCACATACTCGCTTCATGCCCTATCAAGGCGTAAGATGTGATTCCGCAGTTCAGCAGGTAAACTTTATTTCAACAACCTACTCGTTTTTCTCATTACAAGATCAGACACATGCCATTCTGACCAACACTGACAAGTGCTGAAGAAGCATGTATAATCAAGAGTCAGAATTCTAAGTTGGCCAAAAGAAACAGCAGCACTCCCTTTTTCTGCATAAGAGTGTCTACGTGGAACATGCTTTTCAGGTGCTTCTAATCCTGTAGAATGCCGCTTTAGTGAAAGCACTTGTGCATCCGAGACACCCAACAAAATGCAACTCCATAACACAGAAAATCAGTACTAAGCTTTTCTTTCACACAATCCTGCCTACTTTTTTCTACAAAAGAAAGTGCCAAGGGAGCACCACCCAAGTACAGAAAGAGTACTAGAGGTATGGAGATCTTACAAGGCCAGCGTTTTAGCAGCACTCCTGGAGAATCAACAACAAATGTGTCCATTATGTTACCTGCATATTGGTGGGACAAGTACATTGTCGCTGCATATGGACGGAGAAGTACATTGTTGATAATCATTAATCAACCAACTAGTAATCATTCCTAAGGGTGCCCCAGAGGTAAGACAGGGACCATGTAATCTTCATTTCAAGTTACTACCAACAAGAAAATGAAAGACTAGCTCAGTGATGCAAGTTGAGACAAGACCCAGAGAACTGAACCGAACTGATTACATTGGTCAAATGCCAGCAGCTGAAGCTGACAATCTGAAGCATGACAACAAAAAGCTGAACAAAATAAATAGAGCCTCCTGTTAGTCGATGGGCCTTTCAAGGGACACAAGTCGGACAACTGTCCGCTTAACTCTAACAATTCAAATTGAGATCCATCTAATTACTTGAGGACAGACCACACCACAAAGGCAGAGAGTTAGGTGTCGAGTTACTGTACATATGCATTTATGGAGCACATAAACGCCTTAACATTAGTCAAATATAAGCACACACAAGAGAAAGAAACCAGAGAAAACAAAGAGAAGACACTTAAGCTAAGGATTAATTTGCACCATTAAGCTTATGAGCTATGCAAAGGAAATACATGAATGTAACATGTGTGCCCTCAACAGAACAAAGTAAGACTTGAACAACAATTCGTGTTATGGAAGTCATTACAGGAGGAACACAAAGTACGTGGGTATGGACTGTTCATCCTCTTTCCTAATAGATTAAGTAGACCTATTGCTAAAACATGCGAGGTACAGCTTCAAGCTAGAGCATTTACAAGCCTCCTATATTAATGGTGGTATAGGAAATTGACAAACATGAAGTAGTAGGACGTAGGAAGAAAATCAGATTTGTATAAACATACTTATTTGCATTTGCAGTGAACATGGAAGGGTAGGTAATATGGAAAGTTTAATACACACATTGGACCAGGTTGACCACTCGATAAAAAAGCACAACTGGTGAATGGTGGGCTAAGTTACCTCCTAACACAAAAGGACAACTACGGAGAGAGACTGAGAGACTGGACCATAAAGGATTGCAAAACAATATTTGGGATTCGCAATACTGTGTTTATCATATCCAAAAGTTAAGGACTATGTTGACCACTTAAAAACAAAAGGACAACTATGGAGAAAGAATGATAGACCGGACCTCAAGAAGGATTTCAAAACAAAATTTTGGATTGCAGAACACTATTTTGTCCATCATGTCCGGAAATTTCAGAATACAATGAGGCACACATAGAATATATACACGCAAGGAGAAATCAGTGTGTATTCACGTTCACTATTAACATGTATACCCTTATGAGATGGTAGAGTGGATTTCACAAGGATTGCAAACCAATATTATGGAAAGGAATACAGTATTTCGTGAATCATGTCCAGAAATTTGGGACTACAAAGAGCCACACGGTGAATCTACAACAGAAGGAGAATCAATGTATGTTCAGATTAAACATTAGCTTAGCATGCAAAGTTCTTTAATGTATAAATAGAAGTATACCCCAGCAATAGTGTGGAAATGTGCCCTTTAAAATAGGCAGACACCATAGAATCAAATAGCAACAACGTAGAATTTTGGAAATTATTATTTCCATTCCTTCTAGATTAGGAAGTTGAATTTTTAATTCATAATAAAATCCCTGTTGTACAACAATGATCAATATATTTCTACCCTTGTCATTGTTGAGGGCTCATTATTTTTCTCCTAAAGCAAGGATACATTCAATACTTTGCTGTGAACTGTTGAGTTTCGACAACTTCTCCGCAAATATCTGTCCGTCAAAAACGTTGTCACTCATTCTGCTGTCCAAGAAATTCTAACATTTAAAAGTCCCTGCAACAATGAAAGAGGAGTTAGAATGAATTCATGCATAACGGAAGTCCAAATATTCAACAGTGAATATAAAGAAGCAAAACCATCTCAAGCCATCGTAACAGGTTCAGTTAAAAATGTAACTTTTCTTTAGCGGCCTGCTTAAGGAACCATTCTACAATAGTTGCAGTACTGTCTCGTGATACCTAAATGGCTGTATGCTTAGCCTTTTGAATTTGGGTAATCTGGAAATGGGCCCCATCTTATTCAGACAATGCTTTAATATGGCTGCTCCCCTAAATTTCCACAAATGACAAATCAACGTTGAACTCAAAGTTATTTTCAAACATGGATTTTAAAAATGTCACACAGCCTTGAGAGATTGATTCACCGACCATGGATATGTCAAACAGATAGAATAGTACCCAATGTCCAGTTTTCAGGTCTCAAATTCAAACACCCTAGGTGTTACCTTCTCTTTCTGGTAGTCAAATTGGGTTATGTGACTAGTGTCTCGATATATGAATCAACCTAATCTTGCTCAGATTGTATGTTGAATTTCTTGTTTAAAACGATTTAATCTAGTTTTATGTCTCTGATTTTACCTAAATTTGGACTATCATGAAATATTAGTCATTTGGAAATTTACATCTTAGACATTATTAAAAAAAAATTGCAGTAACAAAGATTACAGAATATATTTGTGAGACCTAAGTCGTCAAGGCACCAATATGCCCTAGACTTCATTTCTCAATGCATCTGCACGTGTCATTCCCACACAACCACAGTACACTAGAAAAAGCGAGAGATACAACGGGAGAAAGTAAATGAATAAGGCAACCTGAAAGGGAAAAAAAATTAAGAAATCTGGAACCAGGTTGCACAACAGTTGGGTTTTGTAGATTCGTGTAGATTTCACAGGTCTTCCACACATTTTCCACTCCATCTCTCTCTCCAAGATCCAAGTATAATCATGAAAACCCTTGAAAGTGGTAATTCGGCTCATTAGGGGATGTTTTTACAACATCAGTACCCATGTGGTCCCCAATCAATTGGAGTCTGGGTGAGGGCGGACTGTAGGCAGCCCCAACCTTTGGCAATACATGCAAAGAGTGCCTGCTATCGGAAACTTTTACCACAGAAAAATAGTGTTCTCATTTGGGGATGTATCCTTGGAAATTTATATCATCGTATTAAACCCGGAATTTGAACCATGTGGGTTAAAACCTTTCCTTTGTTGACTTTCAAGCGTGCATGTGTTGAACCTAATACATTTGAGATCAGGGTTACCATAAAACGCTCCCCCCGCCCCGGCGATTTGCGATCTGGAACGTCTGTTCCCAATCGCAAATCGTACGCGTTCCGGAACGGCCATTGCATCGATCCAATGACGTAGAACAAAAGTGAAACGAAGTGCTGTAATGGTCAGAAACTTACCTCTATCAGGGATCAACAAAACTGATGATGTATTCTCGTGTAGCGTGCTTGGCGACGATGTCTTCCCTGTGGTTTTTTCCCCTACTTTCTTGGTGGTTGAGAACGACTTGAGGAAGACAGCGGCACTGTTTGAAGTATAAAGTTATAATAAACCCTATTGAAGGATTATTATCCTGCGGGCACAACTAGTTTGTCTATTTTTTCGCCCCACCAGTAATGTGCCACCTGTTACTAGTATATTTCTTAACCTTTAAATTTGACTCTTTCTTATTCGGTGTGCCACGCCTGATTACACCCTTTAATCCCACCTCTTGATCACAGCTGGAAATCACGTGTACACACTAAAAAAGGGAAAAGCCTTCTAATAATATATCTTTATTCTTTTGCCCACTCGCAGAGATATTTATTTCTTTTTATACCTATAATAATTAACAAGATTCATTCTCACATAAATCTTCTGATTTTAGTAACACTATTGATTAAGAAATTAAATTATCGTTTTAATTAAGAAAATAAGATCATACAATACAAATCTTTTGATTTAGATGTAACTTGGAAACAAAGACTTCACCGTTCCCAACACATACACAAAAGGCACATATGTAATCTTGTTAAGACGATCCAAAAAAAGCATTCCGCGTTCCGACAACATATTACATTCCCTATTTACGATCCGAAGAATCCTACCCCTATCGTATCACGTTCTGAATGGGGTAGCGTACTGCATTCCCGTTTCTTGTACCCAGTGTTTTAAATGGCGAAAGGTGCACCGAGGCGCAACGGTCCCCTGGGGGTTTAGCGTAAGGCGCGGCGCATGCTTTATTGACGCGAAGTGCAAAAAAAAAAAAATTCTCCGCAACGAGACAAATTTTATTAGAACAAGTTTTCAACACAAACAAACACTTGTAAAACTTTCAAATGTCACAAAACATAACATGTCCATGGTTAACAAAAGTACCAAACACTAAACATAACATATCATCCATGAAAATTGTGTGGATCAACCTTTTCGTAATACTTCCAACCAAGGTCCTTTATACTAGAATTTTCAGATGTCATCTACAATTAACAAGTACAAATAAATACAACAAACTGAACAAAGACTTTAAACAGAGCTGGGAAAAAATAAAAACAGCAGGTGAGTGTCACTGCGTGACTGTGACTGGGAAAAAAAAAAAACAGGTGGGTCGGTCCGTTGGCGGAAAATAGAAAGAAGAGGAAGAAGAAGAAGAAGAAGAAGAAGAAGAGAAGAAGAAGAAGTGAGACGGTGAGAGGAGGAGGAGGAAGAAGAAGACGTTACCTGGAGTCCTAGAGTCTGGACAGACGACGATCAGAGAGGGAGAAGAAGAAGCGTCCTGGAGTCCTGGTCTGAATCGTCTGAAGAAGAGGCTGCTCGATCTAAAGAATAGGGTTGAGATCGATTTAAAGGTAGAAATTATTCAGTGCATTGCATCCTCCGGCAAGGTGTGAGATCGTTTTTTACTTCAAAACAAAAAGCGTGCGCCTCGGTGTCATGCGCTATAGCGAGCACCTCAACGCCTTTCGCGTGCCTTTGGGTTACGCGCTATAGCCCACATTCTCGAAGTGCAATCCGTGCGCTGCACTGCGCCTCGCGCTATAGCACGCGCTTTTTAAAACACTGCTTGTACCGCAGCGATCCGCGATCCAAGTAAGATAGCTATAGAACATGCTTGACACCGGATAGAATTCTAGGTTCGGCAAGCTAGTGGCGGCTCGAGAAATGCTTAGAAGGGTGTTCATAAATACTTTACACTCTACTACCTCTAGAAACCACAACTATATATACATAAATTTATCTATTAATATCAACATTGCCAACCAGAAACAGCAAAGTACATGAGATATTACAATTGCCCTTGATGAGTTTTCATGTTTCAAAACCGTTGTATTATAGTTTCATTATCAACAATATCAAATACATCACTCTCCATATAAGTAATCAAGCAATCATTCATTCATCCACTAATCTCTCATTCGAACGCACCGATTGCTCTTTATGTACTTCGCTACTGGGGTTCAACTATTTTTGGGATGGGTTCAACTATTTTTGGGATCGGTGTTCAACAAGTTTTGGGCTCGGTGTTCAACAAGTTTTGGGCCTGGTGTTTGAAAAATGAAAAAACTGAAATTACTACACCTATTCCAAAATATGTCCTTTTGGGGGGTGTTCAATCGACAACCTTTCAATAGTTGTTGAGCTGCCTCTGCAGCGAGCACATATTCGGGCTTTACGGGCGGATGTCCAAGTCTTCCTTATTGACACCATCCAAGACCCATATCTCCCTTATTTAATGTCTGGGACACAACTTGACATCCAAGATGTTTAGGGTTGGACAATTAAACAGAGAATTAAAAATATTCAGCTCATTACATAATAGCCTAAGCTTTAGGATAATTGGACATCTTATATGGTAGGAGTACCAGAACTTTTGCTTATATTAACACACACACACACACACACACACACACACACACACAGAGAAAGGGGGAGAGAGAACACTTGCATAGAAGCTCAGAGGTTCCATCTACCATATGAAAGGGGAACATGCCAGAAAAATATAAGAATAACATCCGAAAAGGAAAACAAAATCCGCACAAAAGAGAGACAACATACAGGGAAAAGAAATATACATACCGCTAACTATTATTGCAACCCCCGCCCCCTGCCTGTGGGGAACTTGCGTCCAAAAAGAGAGGTGTGCACGTGCGCTGGTGTGCCTATGACAGGATTAACAACCCAGTACTTTCAAATAACAGCTAGACAGAGCTAATCTGCAACAAACCTATCCAATAATATATTTTACTCTTCCTACGTAAACCATTACATCAGCATGAACCCATGGGAATGATAAACATGAAAACAATCAGACCAGTTTGAGTAGCTCAGTGAAAATAAAAGCCCTAACTTTCTCTGTCCAACATTTATACGTGTGCACAAACACAAAAACCAATAAAACACATGAAAAAATCATTTCAACAAAATAGAAAAGGCAATACAGGTATTTCTCAAGTAAAATACCGTTTTTCAACTAATCAAAAAACGGTATTTCTTTAAGCTGGAAACGGAAACGAAAACGGGAAAAAGGATTAGGTATACGAACAAGCAGTGTAAAAAAAGCAGAGATTTGGTTACCCGGAAAGGGGCATGCAGTTGAAGCTCCGTGGGACGACTGGAATCGAGGGTTTCGAAGGCCGATCGATGAGTCCTGTTGCACGTATGGGAAAACCCTAGTTTGGCAATTTGTGAGAAGAGCACGCACAAACTAGCTGAGACAGAGAGAGAGAGTCTGTGGATGAGAGAGAGACGGGGAGGTAGAATCCAAACCTAGAATTTACTCGTGGGAAAATATAGTCAGAGAAAATTGTACTCCTACAGTTTTATTTGTCCAGAGGGAAAAAATTTAATTTAGAGTCCTTTAAATAAGCTATAAAATTTATGAACTCGTACTTTTTGTATTTTACTTTATAGTCAAAGTTGATTTCATTAAATTACGAAATTAATTTCTACACTCTCTTAATTGATGTAACACTTTTTTTTTGTCTTTTAGCATGTGAATTTACGAAATAGTTTCTGCATGCATATATTTTTTACAAATTTCAAGAACTCTTCCGTAAATTCAAATACTAAAAAACAAAAAAAAAATAGTGTTTGCATTAATTAGAAGAATGTAGAAATCAATTTCGTTAGATTATAGCATAACTTAAAAATGGTACAAGATGAATGGAGGGGGGAGGTCAAAAGAAAAAATTACATGAGAAAACAAAAATAATGCGAGAGAAGCAACTTTACTTTTGACAATAATTATATATGGAAAAAGAGAGTAGAAACGGGGCTTAATGCATATATTCCTTTCCGTTTCTATTACTAGTTGGGAAAATTGTAGTGATTAAAAATTATTTCTTGTTGTGATGTCTTGGTTATTGTGGGAGTTAGTTTTGGCATTCTTCTTTTCATAATTTGCATTTTTCCCACCAAATATAATTCCATGTGAGATATAAATAAATAAAAGGATGATATTCCAAATTCATTCCATGTGAGAAAAATTAAATAAAAGGACGATATTATGGGAGCACCATTTGGACGTTCTACACTTTCGATTACCGCGCTATGGTTGTTTGGGAGCAAAAAGTAAAGGGTAGTCCCATGGTACACACCCCTTATTAGGGGGTGTACCGTATGCACCATAATTTTAAACCCTTGAATTTCAAAGGGAATAATCCAGACCACCCATTTATTAAATCAATTAATAAAATAAAAAAAGAGCTTAGCAGGTAACAGGTTGTTCTCTCCTCCTTGACTTTCTCTCCCTCTCCCTCATATGTAAAATACTCTAAATTATATAATATAACTACAATTGTTATGACAACACAAAAAATTGACATTTTTTTTCACAATGTGTCGTACCAAAAGAAATCGATCAAAAGATACTAGATACAAAACCAAAATATGTCGTAGCACAATCAATAATGATTATACTCAAGCAAGATACATGTCTAAAATATTACAAATTAAATATCGTATAACTTGACATCCTAACAGCCCTGATCGATCATTCTAAAAATACACTCACTAACGACATTTAGATTGTACATTCAATTTATATTTGATATGAAACCTAGTCCTCTGTTGTAATTGAATGTAAGGTAGTCATGCAATCGTGACACAATAATGACAATTAAATCCGTTGAATTTTTTATGTTTGTTGATTAAGTCACCTACGTAAATTTTTGCCTCGATCAGGTTTAGGAAGCTCCATCATCGACATACAGATTGAATAATAGAATAATATTTTCTATTTAATTAAGTGTCTAGTTATAAGCCATCAACTTCATTTTTAGTACGAATGATCTAATTGATATTATGTAAATTGTAAAAGATAGAAGATTTTGATTATAAAAAAAAAACACCTTACGTGGGACTCAGATAGTGCATTATTAGATTTTAATGTTGTATTGAAATTGAACGACGAGATTTGTTAAAATATGAAACTTCAATGACTAACTATGTAATTTATCTTAAAAAATAACAACATTCTTTTAAAAAAAATAGGAATGAAGGGTGCAAGACTTGAACCCTAGATACTTTAAATAAATGTCCAAACTCCAACACCTTATCACTATGGTATACAATTGAGAATTTGTAATTCTAAAAGTTATTAATTATATAATATTTTCTTGTTCGTATGGGCCTTATTTTCCAATTGAAAATTTGAGAAGACAGTGGCCTCAAATGCCTCCGTCTTAGAGCTGGGTTTGCACCTGTAGATCATATTATAACCTATGTCATTGGTGTAAATCAACATGTCGACTATAATTTTTTTGAAAGAAAGTACAATGACAATAAATTTACAAAATTATTTAAATTGTACTTTCATGACCTAGTTCTAGGGACCACCATTAAATTTGGATTGGTATGCATAGCGTGGAGGTTTGGCACCGATCCACGTGTCAAATATATAGTGCCAATTGTTAAGTGCACCGCCCTGAATATTGATAAGATTGGGTAATAATATAATTAATTTCACCAATTACAAAAAGGTGAGTAATTTTCACATTCTATTTTTTTATATTCACACTTATTTTTTTGTACTCCATTTTAGGGTCGAAATTGAATGTATTTGAGACAGTTGGATAATTATTATTTTTAGTGACATCTCATTTTTCCACGAAGGAATTTAATTTTTTTAATTAAATTTTGTAGAAAAAGAATCTGATTTAGACTAATATTTTGAGAGGAAATTGTAGTTGTTTTTGAAAATTTGGATATAGTACTTATTTTTTGGTGATTTTCTTTGATGAAAATTTTGTGCGAGAACTTCATTTTTAGTTTAAATTATTGAGGTATTGTGTAGGAAAAATTAAAATTTGAAAAAATAGTGTGGAGGGAATTGAAAATTAAGATAATATGGTGGAAATTTTCAAATTTTGAAAAAATTATGTGGTGGGAATTGAAAAAAATTAGGTTAAATTTCGTACAACACATTGTGCTAAGGTAACGACAATCTATGGTATTGTTATAATATTTGTGATTATTTTATTCAATATTTGGTATTTAATTTACGTATATATTTTGCTTCGGTATGACTATTGTGGATTTTTTACGACATTTTTATTTTGTTATGGAATATATCATCACAAAAAAAAATATACGACAGGTTGTGTTAAGGTATCGCCACTTTATGATTTTATTATAACAATTGTGGTTATATTATTTAATTATGGTATGGTATTTTACCGATTATAACTATCGTTAACTGAACAAGCTAATTGAATTTTTTTTATACGACACGTTGTGGGTATGAAAACGTCAATTTATGGTGTTGTCATAACAAATTTGGTTATATTACTGAATTTGTGGTATTTTAGACATGTCTTATTATGGAATATTTTAATCAATTTCCTTTGGTACGACACATTGTGGTAAGAAAACGTCAATTTATGGTATTGTCATAACATTTGTGATTTGTTACATAATTTGTGGTATTTACATTATTTGTTTTCTTTTGATACAACACGTTGTGGTAAGAAAATGACAATTTTAGGTGTTGTCATAACAATTGTGGTTATTTTATAAAATTTGTGGTATTTTACAAATATTTTTGGCTTGGATATAACAACTGTTGATTTTGGTACGACAATTTTTGATTTTGTTACGAAATATCATATGAATCAAAGAATTTTTTGTACAATTCAATGTGGTAAGATAATGCCAATTTATGGTGTTTTTCATAACATTTATGGGTAGCATTATTTAATTTTTGATATTGTACGCATATATTTGGTTGGGATACAAGTATTATGAATTTTGGTATCAATAATTATGGTTACATAATAAAAATATTTTTTAATTATGGATAACCTGCTAATGACCTGTTCAACAGGTAAATTTTAAAGTACAAGTCGTAACTAGCACCATAAATATGCATTAGAAAATCAAAAATCGGCATAATGAAAATCACAAATTGTCGTAATTTAGACATACGGTATACCATGTGTACCATAGATTTCCCCTTAAGTAAAATGCTTTCTATCATTATTCATTTTCAATGAATGCTAGAGACACAATTCAATGAATGATAGAGACACAATTCGAGAAAAAAGTTCAAATGAATTTGAGATTGTACCTTGTTGTGTTGTTCCGTTTCTGAGTTTTACGTCTCACTTTTTTACTTTTCTGATTCATCAAAAAAGTGAGGCATAAAATTCAGAAACACGAAAAAAAATTCAAATAAGAACAAAATTGAAAAAAGTCCTAAAAGTTGCTAATGGAATGGAGTATTGAAACACTTCTATGTCATAGTAATTCTATTATGTACATAACATCCAAACACTTTACTATATTCATAAATCAATAATTACTACACAATAAAAAATAAAACGAACTCATTCACGCTAGTTATCTGTTACCTCTTCTCTCATTCCTCTTCTCTCTCTTACACTTTTGTGCATGTTTGTGGCATGCAATCTTTCTTCTCTCTTTTATTTTACTCTCTATCAATCTCTATCTCCTTTTTCTCTCTATAACTTTTTTTTCCCCACTATAAACAAAACACATTTAGCTAGTAACACTAATTTGGATTGTACAAAAAAACCTTTTTAAATTTTCAAAAATAGTGCAATCGAAAGGAAATTTTGTTAACTAATTCGTGTAAGTGAAAATATGACACTTAAATAGATTGAAGACAAGCGGTTGTGTTGTCGTTTGAATTATGTTCGGAATAAATTTTGCTTTGTGTTTGAAAATGAAAGAAAATATACTAAGAAAGAAAATAAGAGAAAAGTATAAGTAATTTTTTTTTTTTTGTTATTTGTTACTGTGCCAAATACTTTAGGTCCCGTATGTTAGGGGGAGAAGGAAAAGAATGAGAGAAGGAAGAGATTGTTATAAGGAAGAAGATTTTTTATAGTGAGACATGGAAGGTGGAGAAAGGAGGAGGGAAGTACTTATTCTCTAACCACCGAGGTGGTAGCCCAGTTGGTGGGAGTCACCACCTCTCTTTAACAGTTGTGCAGGTTCGAGTCTCGGGAGGCACATATGTGCATGTACTTGGTAGTGCCATTAATAGGCTTTGATTCGAACCCGTAGTTGGACCGAAGAGGGGGATTTCTCCCTGTTGTGCACTAGGTGGTGCCGTGGTGACGGCTCGTTCTCCTGGACGGTAGCTATGGCTCGAACCGGACATTCTATGGAGGGTCAGGAGCCCATATTGTAACGCCCCGATATTTTAAACGAATATCGGCAGCATAAATTATTATTTTTCGAAAAAGATTTCTTTAGTCAACCAAATACACACGGAAGTATCAGTATAGGGATTTTTTTATTTCAACTCAAATTGAAAATACAAAACTTTTATTCAAAGGTAAACATTAGTTTGACAAGCATTGAGCCGACTTCTCATTGAATATACTGACTCAAAAAAAAAAATATTTATTTAACTTTAATAAAACCTGGCAATTTATTGAAATAACTTCAGAGCGACTCTAGTCTTGATACAGATCCCAAGCATACTCGGTCTCCGCCCCTAGTATTCTTCCTGTGTCAAACTGCTCCACCATTGAATCCTACATACTCTGGCAAATTGATCGCCGAAGCAACCGATTTACCAGGATACAAACGTATCCGTGAGTGATAATTCACTCAGTAGAATAAAAGCCCAACCTTACCAACCCCTTACTTTACAGCTAAGCAGCTTTATCACAATTCGTATGAAAATTTCATAATAGAACGACAAGCATTAAATAAATAAATCCATTAGCAAGCCTTTAATTTAACTTCTTTTGAATCTCACATTTCATAATCTTACCTGCACCATAGTATCCATCACTTTTTCAAACTCAAAATTCTATTGAACATATTTCAAATGTTCTGCTACCTTCAATATCACGAGGTATTAGTAGACTATCCACACAATTCTTGGTCCATCAGGCTGCCCTCAAGGTCCTGCTAGGCTACCCTCAATACCTGAGGTCCTGCCAGGCTACCCCTGAGGTCCTGCTTGGCCATCCTCACAATTCTAGGTCCATCAGGCTGCCCTCAAGGTCCTGCTAGGCTACCCTCAATACCTGAGGTCCTGTCAGGCTACCTCTAAGGTCCTGCTTGGCCACCCTCACAATTCTAGGTCCATCAGGCTGCCCTCAAGGTCCTGCTAGGCTACCCTCAATACCTGAGGTCCTGTCAGGCTACCCTTAAGGTCCTGCTTGGCCACCCTAGCTACACCGGGTCTTTCAGGCTACCCTCAAGGTCCTATCAGGCTACCCTCAATACCTGAGGTCCTGCTAGGCTACCCCAGAGGTCCTGCTAAGCCCACAACTTTCATCTATTTTTCCTTTTTCATTAACTATAACAACGTCTACTAATTTCTCATTGAAATCACCAAACGAATCTAAGTCCGACTCAACAATACAATAATCATGAATCCATAATAACATAATCAGTAAACATGATATATTTTAATGGGAAAGCAAACATAGCAATTGGTACTGTGCGAGTAAGTAAAGCACGTAGAGTCTTATGATTGGGCCAATGCCCTTAATTTATTAAATAAATGAGAAATTTTATCAAACAAATAATTTAACTAATAATCCTTCATCATTCTATTTATTTATTATAAGAATCATATTCAATTAACACTAAACCAAGGCAACTCATTTATTTTCATTATCGTTCATATATAACACGTAAGTTAAAACCACCCAAACACATCTCATGTGGCCAAAATTATAAATTCAAGAAGTCCAGGGGGATAACTGTAATTGTTTTGCCATTTTTTTACTTCCAGCGGGTATGAACAGTAAGCCCAAAAAAACGTGAACAGTGTTCACGCCCGTGAACAGTGAACAGTGCATTCTCGAAAAAACTGGATTATATTCGTTCGATTCCAATTTCGATTCTTTTCGATTCTAATCATAAAAACTAACATCATAGTACCTCAATATACTCAGGGAAGGCAGGGGAGGGATTATAATACCTTTAATCCGGACAAAGCAATTCGGTGGAGTCCGATGGGTTTTCGTTTGGTGGCGAAAGATTGATATTCTAGCAGCAACTTAGGGCTGTAATAACTTGACCAAACATCTGCCGTTTTGGATGATTCTTGTATCTCTCGCGAAGATCTTGAAACGCTCTACGACTTTCATGAAGAAGTCTAAGCCCGAAAACCACTCTAAGTAGTAGAAAAATGGAAGTTTAGAATGATCGCTAAATCTGCCTGGAAATCAGAATCCGAGAATTTTACCTAACTTTGAATGGCGATAACTCTATCAATTCTTGACCGTTTTGGGCGATTCTTGGGTCGAAATCGAAGCTCTCGCGCCCTCTACAACTTTCTTGAAGAAACTTAGGCCTAAAAACGACAGCAACTACGAGGAAACAGGCCGTGAATAGAGGGACGTTATATGGACGAAAATCGAATCCCTCTTTTCTTTTTTGTTTTTGTTTTTGTAGAGGACTACGAGTATTGTATTGTGAGAGAGGAGAGAGGTATTTATAGAGGAGAAGTATAGAGGTGGTGGAATTCGGGAGGAGAGAAAGATATAGTTTCAATAGAATTCTAATTAGCGTTTAGATACGAAAGACAATGGATGAATGTATATCTCTAAAATATAATATGTTTCGAATACGATTTTTTTGTAATATCAAATATACACATAATACTGTAATTTAATTAATAAATCTAACTAATTATTGAATTAGTTTTAACATTTCAAATTTGTATTAAAAAAAAATAGGGCAAAAATTCGGGTCGTTACCCATATGGTCATGCTCAGGGAGGAGTTGCTACGCTAGTCGCCCCCTCCCACCCTTTTCGATGATTTTTTTTAAAAAAAAAAGTACTTATTCCCTTGGAGTGGTCTTAGCTAATATCCCAAGTTATAGTATTAGCTAAATTTTTGTTTTTTCAAGACAATGATTCAACAAAAGTAACCAAGTAATTTATAACATTTTCTATTTTTACCCACTCGCATTTATCCGGTCATATCAACTGTACCCTAGCTAAGTACAAGCTAAGAATAAATCTATTAATAAAACAATATATACAACATGATAACGTGTCATCGTTTTATTGATTGTTAGTAAAATAGCATTTCATTAACCAACCAATGGAACACTGATGCATGAGTATGTCGGGCACATTGTGGTGCAATATGTTGCGTTTAGCAGGAAACCTCATAAGCTAATCCCTATCATAACTCATACATGCATTTCATCTCCACTCTTATTCAATCTTCATTATTTACGTAAACTCTTGTCCGCTCAACAAAAGCCATTATTACTTTTATTTATCCTTTATGTCTTCTCAAACCAAACCATGGAGGAGGATTTTTCTTTTACGTTCTGTCTGAAACTCGTGGAAGGCGAGAACAAATGAATAACGAAAAAACACATGTGACAGATAAAGAGGAAATTTCAGTGCTATCATGAGTACTTTGTTTTGTGTTTTTTTTTTCCCCCTCTAAAACCAAACAGATGAATGGAAAAATATGTTTTGTTTGAAACTTGTGAAAGGTGAGCAAAGGAAAGGAAAATGTGAGAAAAGAAAGGAATTTTTCCACAACGCTTAGAATTGTATTGACTATTGATAATGCCAATCTACTGGGGTGGTAAAATCAATTCGATATAAGACTGATAATGTCACTCTCTAAATTGATAATCGCACTTTTTTTTTTTTGAAAATGACATTATAAATTTGAGGGTAACATTATAAATTTCCACCGTATTTTATCATTTTCTCTTTCTTATTTTTGATCCGAAAAGGATGTGCTCTTATTTTCTATCTCATCAAACCAAATAAAGAAGGGATTTTTTTTGTACTCTCTCTTTTTCTCCCCTCGTTTTCCCATGCTACAGCATTAAAACTTTCTTCTTTGCTTACTATTATTTTCTTGACAAACCCTTTGGCAGCGGCAGTAACAGAGAAACAAAGAGCGGAGGAAAATGGAGGGAGACACTGTGCTGTACCTGCAACTGCACAAGCTATCAGCCATCAAGTCCCAAGAAGACCTCGAAAACCTCCTAACCTCCCTATGGAAAACACGTAAAACCGGCCTCCCTCCCCACCTCAAGTCCTCCCTTCAGTCTCTGCTCAATCTTCCATCCCCCGGTGAAGTCGACCCTGTAAAATACCCATCATCTCTCTCTCTCTCTCTCCCCATCTCTAAATACATTTCTCTGTATGTATGTACTTCACTCGTACGTTGTTATTACAATGGCGATAATATCTGGATTTGATTTTATTGTATGATTTGGTGGCTTTTGGTTTTGGGTAATGTTTGGGTATTAGGAAGTAAGGTAATGAGCAAATAAACTGAATTGGTCTCTAAGGATGCCGTGTCTCTGATGCCTTCCGGCTTTGATTTTGGGGCATGGCCGCATGTACATCGGGGGTTAGCGGTGAATTGGTGTGTTAACAACCAAAGGGGTTTGATGTCTCTCCATTGACTTGAACCCAGACCTTCCCCTTGCAAGGCAAGGCGTACAATCAGATGGGCTGAGAGCCACATCTGAGTTCTTCAATGTTTGGAGGTACTATTTTAGTGGTAAAACTTTCTGAGAGCAATGACTTTGTGCTTTCAATGTTTGGAGGTACTATTTTAGAGGTAAAACTTTGTGAGAGCAGCCACTTTGTGCGTTTACTGTAAAAGCTAAGAGCTCTAGATTTAAGGGTGAAGATAGTTCAGAAATATGTGTTAGTTGTCGCTGAATGCATGTGTATTCTCCGCCTCCTACCCATTAGGAAAGAAAGATAAAAGGAGTCATTATCACCAGGGCATGGTCAACTACTTTGGTTTTGGCATGAAATATGATACGGGGATGCTCAAATGTACTTTGGAGCATTTGGTCTTGGGGTAGGCAAGATTTCTATTTGGTGATCTTATGTGTTGATCTGAGGTTTTAGTATGGAACTATGGATCACTTCGGTGTGCTGGTGCAATATGGAAAGTTGGACAAGTTGGAGATATCCAGTGCTTTGGTTTGTTCTCCGAAGATAAGGGAGGATGGCTTTTGGTGATTGGCCTCAAAAAATGGTGCTTTTTCGCCGAAGGCAAGTGTTTGTTTTTTCTCCTTCGCTTGAAAACAATAAAATATAGCGGAGAAAGAATTAATTGTTAAAAGTTGTTGATAGATGTGTACAAAGTTAAGAGACGGTAAACCAAATTTCACATTACCAGCTGTGGAGACATATGACTCGTAACCCCAAAGGGTTGGCTTGGTGGTCAAGACTGAGGCTTAGGGGTTTGCTCCCTCCTAAGACATCATGTTCGAAACCTCTCAGGTTCTATCAACTCCTTTGGAGCCTGTCCATATGGGTTTTACTCTGGCTTTAAGTGGGCTCTCCGCTAGTGGACAGTGGGATTAGTCCCCCTAGATTAGTTGAGGTGTGTATAAACTGACCTTGACACCTGAGTTATAAGAAAAAAGAAAAAGAGACATGGAGTTGTTCTTCTTTTGTATTTAATATACGGTGGGTTTTCCTAAGGCTTTGAGGAAAGCATAAGAATTTTTATAATGTGCCTTGCTAGGAAGCGAAACCCTATTGGTATCTGGTTCCTTTCATCCTGTTTTTGTGCATCTGGGCAGAAAAGGAAAGGAGGTTTGTTGAAGGTGTGAAATTATCTGGTTACATGTTAAGGCTTTACTGCCTCCTTGCATATATTGTTCCAGGGAAGGGGACGGTGTTTATGGGTTGTAGTTTCGTGTCAATGGTTTTGCTGAGTTCTTTTGTAACATGTTTTCCCTCGTACATAAATTCTCTTTTTCCTTTTGATGAATAGCGTTATGGAGAAGATGTTACCTACTTTAGCTGGTAGTCTCTTAGTAGTAATTCCATAGGCTTGGGATTTAATCTCTCTGTTACTGGGGTTGGGAGTTTCATGGGCAGTGGGGCAGCTACCCGCTTTATTCAGGCTAACATTGGACACACACATACAAACTTTAGACCAATAAGAAAAGAAGGAAATTTTTGGAATGATCAGGTCGCTTTGAATTTCTTCTGTTATTATGTTTGTACAATGTCTGTATACTTGGGTTGCACCAGGTGCCGTATATTGTTAAATTTCAACTGGAAAATTCAGGGCATGGGTTACTTAGCAAGTTTTGCTAGTTTTCCTTATATTCTTGTTTTTTCTTCCAAGCTCTGTAGTCCATTTAGCAACTTTCTTGCTTTTGACCTTTTTTACCAGCTTTGGCATATTTAAAGCTATGCATATTCTGATTGTAGGTTTTGGCTTGCCTACGTTCGCTTATGAGAAAATGCGTACATGAGAACTTCACTGATGGTGATATTTTGAAGCTATTTCCTCCGGATCTGTCTCTTGATCTGCAAAGCAATCTTATTCTGTTATTCCAAAAATATCAGAATCAGTGGAAAGAGGAAATGTCTGGAGAGCAGGTGACTTTCGAACTTGTTTTTGATGAATAGGCACGACATTTTGTGTTTGTGGCAGATGCATATGTGGCATATGTAGCATATGTAGCATACTTGAGTCTGACACAATCTCAAACGATCTTTCAAATAGTTCTCAGATTCTGAGAACAAGGTAAAATGCATTCTAGAATCATTAAAAAACTTGGAACCAAATGAAACAGTCGCAAACATCAAACATGGGTTGAGACAATGAATATGGTGATGCAAATGAACAGAGCAAAGCCATATTTAGGGTTGCGAGGTCAGCATTTGTATTCGGACTCAGCTTGTTATGTTATTTGAGTTGATTCAGCTAGGCTCCATGGATCACTTGGTTTTCCAACGATCAAGCTGTTGAAACTTTACCTTAGTGAAAAGTCTTGACTGAACAAGAATATAATGAGAATTGCCAAAGTACCTGACAAGTTTATCTCACTTTTTGGTACTAAACAACCTAAAGTCCACTGTATTCTGTTATGTTTAAGGGAAACGTTTATCCTCATTCACTAAGAAGTATTGACACATCTACTGCTCTCATATATTCCTGTCGGACATGCTTGGGATACCTACATGACACGCTGCGCCCTGCCTGGACCAGTGTCAGAAACGTGTAAATATATCCTTTCTGTTATATTATCTCAGTCGAACATGCTTGGGATTCGGTAGGACAACTTGTGGACATGTTTGGAGGTCTAATGCAATTTTTAGAAGTTGCGCTTGAGTCAAAGTTGCCATGGATGTTTGTTCAGTGCCTTTGGGTTTTATATGAAAATATCATTTGGTTTTTTTTTAATTTATTTATCCGGGTTGGACATACGAAATGGTTTTGACTTTTCAAAGAGGACTTTGTGTTTTAGGGCATCCAAGAATAGAATAGTGGATTAACAATATGGGAAGGAGGGAGTAAATGATACTGAAGTGCTACACAGCTGATCATACATTGTGTTCAAGCTAATAGCTCTGCTGTTTTTTAGAGTCCTACTTTTATTGAACTGCCTAACTTGGGTAAACAATTGATGTTTTTATGTAGGATAATCTTGGAAGATAAGTTAGTCTGGTTGGGCAGTAATTTTGTAGTGGCTTTTGAAATCTCACCATTGTGCCTGCTCCTCCATCCCTTTCTAAGTTATCTTTGCATTTCTTGAATATGAGGTTGTTATTAGTTGACTATTTTTTTTCCTAATGGTCTCTTATTATTTCAATGTCCTTGTGCGGCTCTGGCAGCATCTATTGCCAAGAACTAGCATCTCCCACCAGGTCAATGCGGGCTTGCTACCTTCTGTTGGATCATTCCTCTCGTCAGAAACTTTTGCGTCTTTGTGGCCTCGGCAGGATGTGCCCTTTAATCGATTTAGTCAAAATGATATTGGGGCTTCAACACGACTTACTGCTGAAACTAATGCGTCACATGCGATTTCCATCCCGCTTCAACGTGATGTTGGTCCTACTGACAATCTGGTATGAAAAAGTGACAACTTCATTTTTTCCTCATATTCTTGCGTGATGTTCAGTTTAGTGCTTTTATGCTAGTTTCTCCTAGCTTGTCCTGGTAATGTTATATTTTGGTTATGCAACCATACGTCCTGGATACTGGGTGAT
Source organism: Rhododendron vialii (assembly GCF_030253575.1). Lineage (NCBI taxonomy): Eukaryota > Viridiplantae > Streptophyta > Magnoliopsida > Ericales > Ericaceae > Rhododendron > Rhododendron vialii. The sequence continues at coordinate 5,586,757 of NC_080559.1, forward strand.
TTATCCAGAATTGCAAAAGACTAGCGGCAACGCCAGAATGTGGTTATGAAACCTGGTTGATTTGCATGAATTAAATCATTCTTTCTCTATATTTATGGATCTAATGCTAAAATCAGTTGCTTAATGAATTAAAGGTTTTTTTTCATTGTTATGAGTGTCAATAAACCTAAGGTCTGCTTGTGCAGCAAGATCCTTGATTAAAACTTCATTACGGGGTATAATGCATCTATTAGTGGACAGCTAGCAACTCTATATTCCTATTTGTAATTCGCACAAGATCCAAGTTATTTCATTATTTTGATACCTAGACGGTAAACTAGACTTTGCAACTTCACGACTATGATTAATTTTCTTTTGTATTTATTTGTTTGGGACTATATAGTTCTCCCAGTTTGAAACTGTTACTTGCTTGTTAACACATTGAGGAATGGTTATGTCCAGGCTCACTAGAGCTCCTTATCTCGAGTATTATTTTTCTTTTGCTGCAGGGAATTCTACCACGGCTCAAGTCAATGACATGGACATTAGAGATTCGGAAAAAAACACCAACCAAGAGAGTGGCTGTCATTAGTCTTAAGGTAATCAGATTTACAAAAGTTCAAATAGTGAAGTGCCTAGTATCTCTTTTTGACCCAACACACTGAGATGTTTTTCTGAGTGACAGAACTTTGTCTCATGTATATTTGAAGTATGACTTGAGTGTAACTTTAGATCAGCTTATTTGTGGAACGCTGGCAGGACCTGAAACAATCCTTGAGACTAAAAATATTAGTTGCAATACCAAGATTGTTTTGAATTAATACATGTATTCATGTAAGAGAATGCACAATGGGAAAATTGTTTATGGAAAATGCAGCAGCATAGATTGAGTTGAAACAATATAGCTGGCATCGCAACAACAGATCTAATATGTATAATTAATGTCAAAGTAACTTTTACCTCTTTCTTAATGTGTAACTTCGTGTAGTCTTACATATTTCAAGATGGTAAGATTGGATACTAGTTACTTAAGAATGCACTAACTGTCATTACGTCCTTATTCTTTCCATTTGGTCAATAGAGTCCTTAATGTACTTCATTTGGAGTCAATATGGTCCATTTAATGGTTCGTTATATTTATGGATAGATTTTAGCAAAATAAGTTTTCGACATTTCAACCTAATTGGCAATCGCCCCACTTATCCCAGAGAACTACTTGCGCTAGTGATGACATGGCGTAAAGCCTCCCTCTTCCAAAGCCACCACGCCTGTAGACGAAGCTGTCCCTACTCTTCCCTCTGTGGCTCAGCCACCCCTCTGCCTCACGTATAGGGTTGAAAACGAATTGAGCTGTTCACGAGCAGCTCGAAGCTTGAGCTTGAGTTTTAAGCTTGTGTAGTAAATGAACTGAGCTCAAGTTACTTGTAACTTGGCTCGTATATAGAGGCTCATTTAGTAAAAACGAGCCGAGCTCAAGCTGGATTATTTCGGCTAATGTTGAACACTCGAACACTTCAAAGCTCTGCTTGTTTGCAGACCTACTCATGCAACCACGGTGCCTCGTGTCTTCAAAAAAATTGTCATCCAAGCCTTGTGACCTCAAAGAAAATGAAGACCAAAGAGAATTATTGCCATAGTCACACTCATTGAACCCAATAGTGTGACATCAGTTGAGATGTTGCCTTCCCTTGGTTGATATCAGTTGATAGCTTGTTTATTGTACTTTGCTGAATAGAACTTGGACATAATCCTTAGGATGACCAATATATTGGTGAGATGCTAAATTCTAGCAGTTTTGGTGGAATATCCCTCAAGGTGTGAATATTATGAGAAGACATTGTCCGTGTTCTACCATTCCAATTGTACAACTGCATCGATTAGAGGTTGTATGATTTTTATATTCGAGTTACAGGTATTGCGTGCCTGTACATACTTGGAGTTCTGTAAAATTGTTAGGGTTTTTTTGGTTATGTATCTTTTACATAGGGGTATATTTGTACTTGTACCTTTGTCCATATATATACAAAGTATGAGAGAGAGAAACCTAATTTGGTAGGGCTCTCCTATTTCCCCCAATTTCACATGGTATCAGAGCCAGAGCCGATACCTGGAGATTCTTGACGATCAGCATTTATCTCGTTGATAAGGCTAGATGATGAAGTGCTCGCCGAACACCTACAACCATTTTTCGACGCCGTACGACTCTCGTTGACCTTATACGCTCCAATTCCGGATCGCTCTGCCTTTGTTGCTATTCCTCCTCCACGGGATGGTAAGTCTACCTAGGGTCAGCTTGGTGATAAGAGTGGTCTTGTTGATTAAGACTTGCTCCGGTGTGACTATTGCAATAAAACCAGGCATACGAGGGAATTCTGTTGGAAGTTAAATGGCCGTCCCTCTCGTGGGAAAGGTAGTGGGAAGGGTGGCGGTCCTGTGCGTTCTCATGCACATGTTTTGGAGTCTACTATGGACATGTTGCCTGGCTCTATTGGTCCTCATTTGCAAGCTCTCGTGCCTAGTACTTCCCAAAGTGGTGGTCCTTTTTCTCAGGGGGAGTTACAGACTCTCAGGCGCCTAATGGCCAGGCTTGATTCTCCATCTTCCATAGCTTCTACTTCCACTACATCTTCGTACTTTGCTCACACAGGTATCCCAGCTAGTGCATCTACTGCTTTTTCCTCTCTTCCTTAGATAATAGATTCTGGTGCCACCGGTCATATGACAGGTTGTTCATCCTTTTTTGACTTCTACTCTACATGTTCCGGTAAGGATAAGGTCAGAGTAGCTGATGGTTCCCTATTTGCTATTTCAGGGAAAGGTTCCATCCGCTATTCTCCAACCATTTCTCTTTCTTCAGTTCTCCATGTTCCAAAATTTTCAACTAACCTTCTTTCTGTTAGTAGTCTTACCCACTCATTGAATTGCTCCGTGACATTTTTTCCTACACAATGTGTCTTTTAGGAGCTGAATACGGAGAGAATGATTGGTAGTGGTAAAGCTCATGGTGGTCTATATTTTTTGGAGTCTGCACCTCGTCCATCTCTTACACTCCTGTCATTGAGTCAAGCTCTTGCAGCAGATACGAGTTCAGCTCTTCCTTTGTTGCATCAATGGCATCGTAGATTTGGTCATCCATCTTTTGTGATTTTAGAAAAACTTTTTCCGACTTTAACTAAGCAATGTAGTAGGAGTTAGTTTTTTTATGAAGCGTGTGAGCTCGCTAAATACAAACGCTCTTTTTATGCTCCTCTTAATCAAAGAAGTGATTCTCCTTTTACGGTTATTCATTCTCATGTTTGGGGTCCTTCCCCGATTACTTCTATTTCTGGTTATCAATGGTTTGTCACTTTTAGTGACTGTTATTCTCATGTCACTTGGGTGTATTTACTTTGGTCCAAAAATGAAGTGTTTTCGTGCTTTAAATTTTTTCATCAGATGGTTCGTACTTAATTTGAGACCAACATTAAAATCCTTTGTAGTGATAGGACTGAGTACCTTGATGGGCAATTTCGGGCATATCTTAATGATATCTTAGTGAGTATGGCGTTCTTTTTCAAACAACTTGTGTTAGCACTCCACAGCAGAATGAGGTTGCTGAACGTAAAAATCGTCACTTTGCTGAGGTAGCCCGTTCTCTCTTGTTCACCATGAATGTCCCAAAATTTTATTGGGGCGAAGCTGTTCTTACTGCATCTTACCTTATCAATCGCATGCCATCCAGTGTTTTTCAACTTAAAATTCCTCTTGAGTTTCTCCCTCGTAGTTCTTCGGTTTCTTCCGTTCCACCCAAAGTTTTTGGTTGCGTGTGTTTTGTCCATACTCCTAAACATGCTCCTAAACATCCTGGTGGCAAGTTAGATCCCAAGGCTCGTAAATGTGTTTTCCTTGGCTATTTCCCTACCCAGAAGGCATATAAATGCTATGACCCTCACTCCCATAAACATTTTGTTCCTATGGATGTCATTTTTTGGGAAACAACTTTTTACCCTCTCTCCGCTACATCTCTTCAGGGGGAGAATAATATGGAGGAAGAGATATTGACATCACATACTCAGGAGTCACGGTCTTACTTCCCAATACCTTGTTATGGTGAGGGGGAGAAGGAAAACTCTAGGGAAAAACCCATATCTGAAGCAAGAGCAGAACATGACATGAGTGGCCGAGATGTTGACAATGATAGGCTTTACCCGTATAGGTTGCCTAACTTGCAGAAGTTTTCTCGACAGAAAAAGGGACAGCCGGCCTGTGCGATACCACCTTGCCAATCACTATCACCTACTCTGGTTTCAAGTCCAGTTTCTGATTCTTCGGCTGATGAACCATCCCTTCTTGATAATCTTGATGCTCCTATTGCTTATAGAAAAGGAGTTAGATAGTGTACTCAACATCCCATCTCACAGTTTGTTTCATATGATTGTTTATCTCCTTCCTATCGTGCATTTGTTTCCTCTCTCTCTTTCTTCCATATCTATCCCACAGAGTTGGAAGGAAGCATTCATAATACCTAAGTGGAAAGAAGCTATGGTAGAGGAGATGACGACTTTGAAAAAGAATGGCACCTAGGAACTAGTGTCTCCTCCGGAGGGAAAGAAACTAGTGGGTTGTAAATGGGTGTTCACAGTAAAACATAAGGCAGATGGGACAGTTGAAAGATACAAGGCGAGACTTGTTGCCAAGGGCTATACTCAGACATACGGAATTGACTATGAGGATACCTTTGCTCTAGTAGCAAAGATGAAATCTATTTGAACCTTACTCTCTTGTGCTGCTATTTTAAATTGGCCTCTTCAACAATTCGATGTTAAAAATGCATTTCTTCACGGTAATTTAGAAGAAGTGTACATGGATATACCACCAGGTTTCTCTTCCCTTGCAACCGAAGGGAAGGTGTGTAGATTGAGAAAGGCCCTTTATGGATTGAAGCAGTCACCGAGAGCTTGGTTTGACAGATTTCTTAAAGCAATGTTGAGATTTGGTTACCGCCAGAGTCAGGCAGATCATACTATGTTCATCAAGGGAGATAATGGCAAGATTGCTATCCTCATTGTCTATGTGGATGACATAATTATGACTGGCAATGATGCAAAAGAAATACTTCATCTTAAGGCTCTTCTTGCTCAAGAGTTTGAGATTAAGGACTTGGGGTCATTGAGATATTTTCTTGGGATGTAGGTGGCAAGATCTGATAAAGGTATCTTTATCTCGCAAAGGAAGTATATTCTTGATCTCTTGGAAGAAATAAGGATGTTGGGGTGCAAACCTGCAGACTGACCTATTGAGGCTAATCATCATCTCAGTGGAGCTGTTGGGGAGCATACATATAAGGAAAGATATCAGAGGCTTGTGGGCCGCCTGATATACTTATCTCACCCTAGACCAGATATTACATATGCCGTTGGAGTTGTCAGCCAATTTATGCATGCGCCATGTACTGTGCATCTGGATGCAGTTTATCGTATTTTGAGATATCTCAAATTAGCTCCAGGTAAAGAAATTTTGTTTTCCAATCATGGTCACTTGAGGTTGGAAGCATTTACTGATGCAGGTTGGGCTGGTTCAGCGGATGATAGGCGCTCCACTTCTGGTTACTGCACCTTTTTTGGTGGGGATTTGGTTACTTGGCGCAGTAAGAAATAGTCAGTGGTAGCTAGATCCAGCGTAGAAGCTGAATATAGGGTTATGGCTCACGGCGTGTGTGAGCTTTTGTGGTTCCAAACCTTGTTGAAGGATTTGGGACTCTTTGACGATGGTTCTATAAAACTTTATTGTGACAACAAAGCGGCTATAAATATTGCTTATAATCCTATGCAACATGACAGAACGAAGCATATCGAGATTGATAGGCATTTCATCAAGGAAAAGTTGAGCAAGGGTTTGATATGTGTGTCGTTTGAAAGGTTTGAGGACCAGTTAACTAATATATTTATGAAAGGGCTTAGTAGTACTCCCTCTGTTCCAAATTGAGAGTCTATTATTCTATTTGGGTTGTTCCAAAATGATGGCCCTTTTCCAAAAATGGAAGGAAAAATTTGGTGATTTTCCAAAAGTGTCCCTCAAAGGTGAATATAAGTGTTATAAAGTAGGTAGAATATATGGGTAATGATGGAAATAATAAGCATGGTAGGTGTAATCATTGCATGTCTCCTTAAATAGTTGGAATCCCCAAAAGGGACTCTCAATTTGGAACGGAGGGAGTAAGATTTTGCATCCCATTGTGTTCAAGTTGGGTTTGATAGATATCTTTGCACCAACTTGAGGGGGAGTGTTAAATTGTTAGGGTTTTTTTTGTTATGTATCTTTTACATAGGGGTATATCTGTACTTGTACCTTTGTCCATATATATACAAAGTGTGAGAGAGAGAAACCTAATTTAGTAGGGCTCTCCTTTTTCCCCCAATTTCACAAGTTCTATGGCAAACTGTCGTAGAACTATCCTTTTGGCATTTATTAAAGAGAGAGGGTGGACGTTGGAGATCCCATTGCTGGATTGTCTTCTAGTGCTTTTCTGGATGTTATTTTTGAGGTGCATGTCTTGAAGCTTGGGGTGAAGTGTTTGATGTAGTGGAGGGTTTACCGTGCTTGTATTTGTGGAGTGTAGAAGTCTCAACAAAGAATTCGTAATGCTGTTTTGTCTTCTGCAGGTGATAGACCCTTCTTGTTTTCCCCCTTCTCAACTCTCTCATTTCTTTTTCTTCTACATTCCAGCTGCAAGATTATACCAACTCTCCTTCTGGAGAGACGGAGGTGAAGTTTCAGCTCACTAGAGATACCCTTGAAGCTATGTTACGATCAATGACATACATCAGTGAACAATTATCCAGCCTTGTAAGCATGCTCCTTTCCGTTGAAATTTATAAGTTTGGGTACTTTGGTAAGAACATAAATAATGTTTGTTTGACCTTTCCGTTGAAATTTATAAGTTTGGGTACTTTGGTAAGAACATAAATAATGTTTGTTTGAGTAGGTGTAAAACTGGGAGAGAAGGGGTAATAATGAGGATTCAATTGAAAGGGGAAATATGAATACTGGTTAATAAAGCACAAAAAGTGATATTTTTCCCATGGCAATTCCTAATTTTGGTATTCTGGGAACACTAGAGGATAACTAGAATACAAGAGATCCCTAGTTTTGTCTTAAACCCCTTTTTGTAGTCATTTAGTCGATTTATATAGCTAAATGTCGGTTTTCCACAGTCCATCTTCCACATTACTTGTCACTTTTTGCCCTCCAAATGCTTCTGTCCAAATAAACAGTACATACAGGGAATATGTCGTGCACACGCTGCACTTCGGTTTGTGGCTCATACTATGTCAGAGCTTGATGAATATATTTCAGCGACTTATCATGCCTACTCTTATAAGTTACAGAAATGAGGTTTGCTTGATATTTTAGATGAATGTTTTATGCATTATGTTTAGGAAGAAACAATCCTGCCCATGGTTAGGTCTCTAAGATCAGTATGCATAACTTTCTCAAAATCTGATTCTGGTTATAAAGAGCGGTTAGTTTATATTAGCAATACGTATTGTACATCTGTATACTGGGAATACATGCAAATATGTACTTATCAAAAAATTGATTCTCCACCGCATCAAATATTGGGACAACTGAAACAGGTCAAAGACTGCAATATTGTTCATCATTCAATAAGCAGGTCAACTCTTTGATCGTCTTAAGAAACAAAAGGGGACAAATTGAGAAAGAGTTGGAGGGAGATAGAAAGACATCTCTAAAAGTATTCTTTTATCCATCTGTGCATAGATTTGGAGAGGAAGAGGCTGAGAATATGAGACTATATGGATAAACCAAACAAAACCATACCAAGCATTTAAGTGCCTATTAACTAGGGTCGACTGCATAAATCCGTCTTCTTCATTGAGCTCTGTTGAGGGCATCACGTTCAATGATATCCAACAAACCTAGATTCTTTTGAACTACCGCCTCTAAGGCCAATTTTGGTATACCCTCCTCTTAGTTCTACAATTCTACTGTGGCCGTGTCACTCCTCTAATTACAACACTTAATCTATGGTAGAAATGTCCAAACCATCTATTTTCTCTCATCTTATCTTCTGTACATACTGAAAATTTACCGTCACATGCCATCTTAGAAGAAAGGAGATTGTTTTCTGAGTAATGGTAGAGTATTGTGTGCCTTTTTCTTGAATGTTCTTTTCTCCTTCGGCCAGGTTGGATCTTCTACAGGGCCCTTGCACAAGAAACCAAGGCAGTGATCATCTTAGTCATGTAAGGCCGGGAAGCAGGTGCCTATTATGGCATTTCGTTTTGTGATAACAATTTGTATACATGATTTTGAATGCTGTAAAGGGCAATGACTTGATTCGGTCCCAATTTTAGTGTTGGAACAATGGTTTGCTCGGGCCAGGAGCAAACCAGAAACAGGGGCAGGGGTCTGTTGTGCCCTTGGACATGCATGCATGCATGCTCTGCTGCTAATATCGAGCCCACCCGAGCTGGTTAGTTGATCTGAACCGTTCAGTTTCTTTGTCTTGTCGAGTAGGTGACCTCTGTAAAATTTCAGTTTGATGGGACATCTGAGATTATGTGATTGAAGCACATTTGCATCACTGTTCATTTTAACTGGGGTTTTCTCCCAAGAAAAATATGTTTCAATCACACAGTGATCGATATCCGATTGACTTGAATATTTACGTGGGTCGCTTTCTCAGCGAGAGAAAGAAAACGAACGGTCGAATTACAGAGCCCGGGGTGGGCCCAATATTGACTTCACATCAAGCATGCCCTGAACTATTTGTTGAGTTATTTTTTCTTGTACGTTATTCGTTGTATTCTGAACTATTACTCTCGGCTTTGGGATTGGAGCTAACCCGATTTTTGTTTTCCAGTGCTTATTTTTTTGGGAGTCGGGTTTTCCCATAAACGCACTTTGAAGACAACGATCAACTTTCAGTTCTCAACTGAGAACTTTGATGGCAAAGGAGGACAAAGAATATCCTTGTCTCCATATGGTTAGTCAGAAGGATTGTAACGTAGCGATGATGAAAGGTTGGCGAATGGGATGAGCTGTAGTTGTTGTGCTTTAGCATGGTTTAACTTTGTATTGGTGATAACATTAGTAATAGTGTTGTGGACGAGGGTCGCGTCAGCTTTACGGGAGAAGTTGAAAAAGTTTTATTTGCTAGGAAGTCGAGCAAAAAATTGTATCTAAACGACAACGGCATCGGTTGAAGATGTGGAGGAAGCGGGAATCTCATCGGGCGCATGCCAGCACGGGTTTATTGGCTATGTGGATCGAATGCGAAAAGTTGAGGTTAAGATTGATGAAGAAGATTAAGTCGTTTTACTTCTTACATCTCTTTCAGACTTGTATGAATATTGTGATGATAACTCTTTTGTATGGAAAATATTTCTGGAATAGATTCATGCAAAGTTAGTTTGTCATTGTCATTTGAGTCTGAAAAAGACTTTGCACTTGCAATTTAAGGTGACGATCGGGAAAGGTTTTGTTTGATGGTAGATCTCACAGGAGTCGCCTAGCCTGGTTCTTCTTTGTTTTCCTGCGGCATGTGGGAAATAACAATTAGAGAAAAGTAACGAGACGAGAGATCCGCAGGAAATAACGAAGTACAATTGTGAATTCTCTCTCTCTCTCTCTCTTTCCTTGGATGAGAGAGAGAGAGGGGGGAGCAAACTATCGACTTGTAGTCATACAATCATGCGAGTGAGATCTCATGTGGCATGCTTGGAAGGGATTGGAAAATCATGTAGTGCAAGGCCCTGCAAGGCACTTTGTAGGGCACATATGAGCCATCGACCTTGACAATGAATGGTTGAAATATGATTTTTATGACCGGTAAAGATAATTTATTACCGGTTATAATTGATTTTTAATGTGGACCATTGATTGATGAGATCGACGGCTATGTGCTGTCCTACACGTGCACTACACGGGTGTGCTACAGCACCCCCGGATCCGCTTTGAAGTATTTCTTGACATTAGTTTTGAGTTTGTTGTGCTATTATTTGTTTGAATTCTTGTTGGACATTTTTTGTTGTTACTTTGATAGTATTATTATGTCCATGGATTGGCTTACATTGGTTAGGCTGAGTTATGTTGTCTGTTGATATTTATTTGAAATAACGGGTCTTTTTGTGGTTCAAATTCCAAAAACAAATAAATTGGACGATATAAAAATTATTGAAACCAAAATCGAACTATTTTGGTTCGATTATGATTTTAATATTTTCAAATCGATATTACACATACAATTGTGGAAAATAACTGAATCAAACCGAATAGGTTTCACCCTAAGAAATATTTCGGTTGATTAGACGATATTATATTAGATTCTGGGTTGTATTATTCATTTATCAGAATATTTTTGCTTATCACTTTGGGAAATTAGCAATAATTTCACATTCGGAAATCTGTTTAATGTAGCTCTGGCAAAAAAATTTTGAGTCATGGGTACAGGGTCAAGAGCATCTCCAATGGGAGACGTCAATTCCTACGTGGACATTTTAACGGTAAAAATTGACACTAAAATTCAATCCAACCTAACAACTTTCTTTGATGCCAAATACACGTGGATTTGAAGCAAACCTTCTCATGCCAACTTTGAAAACCACCTTCCTCCATGCCAAATTTCAAAAAATGACCATTTGTATTTTGACATAAGGGTTGGAGAGGGATAATTTGATGTCAAATAAATATAATTTGACATAAGGGTTGGAGAGGAGGTTTTGATGTCAAATTGGAGATGCTAAAATGCCACATCAGCCTTCAAAAAAAAATTTGGCATCCCCAATTTGAAATCAAAGATTGGAGATGCTCTAAGAACATCTCCAATCAAGAATGTTAAATTTGACATGGCATGCCAAGTGGAAGAATTGACATGTGAAACAACTTCAACCAAGATGTCAAATATTTATGTGTCATTTGACATCTTTTCTCTCATTATTTCACTTCAAAATTCCTAAAATAATAAATTTGACATATTGGTTGGAATGAGTACCTTGAAGATGTCAAATTTTAACATGTTAAATTGCCACGCAAGTCTTCAAAAAAATTTGACATCATCAAATTTGAAGCCATGGTTGGAGATGCTCGTGCAATTTGGGTTGCTCACTTTATATGCTCCAAGAAAAAGAATTTCTTTATTAATTTTGAAGAAAGGAGTCTTTAGGTGTCTTTAGGTGAGGACTCCCCTTGTAAAATTATAGGTGCATAAATTACTTCATTATTTCTCATCTTCTATTTTTTTTCCTCCTCTTTTCCATAAATCCATCAAGAAATCCTTGATCCAAAACACATCCCAAAAGATTCAAATACGAGGAATATTCTGACGAAAAATAAGAAGAAAAACTGCACAATGTTTTATAGAAACTTGCAACATTGTTCATTTACAATACAAGATGAGAAACAATATTTTCCCCAAACAAGCTTCCCAAATCGGGTTCCGATCGGCAGATGACCAAGAAAATTTCATGCTTCAAGAAATCAAACCAAAACTCATTCTTGAAGGAATAAATAACTTAAGGACTTACCTGAAGCCAATAAACACCAAATAGTAACCAAACTAGAAGACCAAAACACAAATAGTAACCAAACTATAAGACCAAAACTCACACTAAAGAAGAAAACTCAAAAACCAAATTCTTTCTTCTTCTCTATTTTTTTTCCCTCCTGCATTTTACTCTCTACTCGGAGTCACTAGAGCTGGAGCTAGAACTGGAGCTTGCACTAGAACTCAACTTGCCAGACTTTTTCTTCTTGCCTTTGCCATCAGTAATGCTAGAACCTAACTTGTCAGATTTTTCACTCCATGATCCGGTTGTTCAACACCACTTGTGCTAGTTTCTGGCCATATACTGTGCTCTTTTGTGCCTGTTTCAATCTCCTCAAAAGAACCCACTTCTATTGACTCGTTTTTTCCTGATGGTTCTTCAAAATCAGACTTCAGAGTCATGTCAGTATCTTCAACTGATCTTGGTTCAGTAAGATGCGGTTCTGAAGTGGTTTCTGCTGCATTGTCGGATTCCAAACCATCAAGCCTGTCATAGAGTGAATTCTGCTTATTTTGTCTCTCCACGTGCAAGTCTGAATCGATTTCCACTGGATCGGTGGACCCTATACTGTCGAGAACATCCACAAGCGAACCAGAACTGCTGTTAAGCTGTTTAAACGCCAAATCAAGATCTTCAATTGATGTTGCCTCAACAACTGGTAACTCCATCTTGGTCTCTGTGAGACTTGAATCTTCGTGGGAAATCTCATACTCGGAATGCCCAGCTCTTGTTTCTTCTGGTACCATCTTCGAATGAACTGACTTGATGACAACAGGCATTTTAATTTCCTCTTCACTCATTTGCCTAAAATCTTTATCCAGATCTTCGGTTGATCGTGCTTCAAATACTGGCATCCCAGACTCAATGATCTCTTCCTTTATTTGACTCTGTTGTGGTATCTCAACCTCTCTTATCTCAACTTCAGCTTTCATTGCCAAAGGTTCTGTTTTCTCAAAATTTGAATCAATTTCTTCGATTGATCGTGCCTCAACAGAAGGCATCTCTGAATTCATCTCTTCTCCAGAAACCCGGTTTTCAATCTTATGCAAGTTTGATCCAAATTCCTCCACACTAAAGTCGCCAACAGCATCTAACTCCATTAGCAGCCCTTCATCTATCTCCTTAATCTCATCCGCCTCTTCAATGATATCGTGGTCATGAACCTGAGAACCACTCGCTTCCATTTGAAAGTTGAAGGATTGAACTGGAATGTGATCTGGATTTTCAACTTCATCAAGGGCATTGTCGTTCAAGTCTGCCAAAGCTGTAAGTTCGTCATTTTTGGGTTGGAATTCTGATGTGTCCAATTTGCTGGTAGCATTGACGTCCGTAACAGACTCCACTTGTGGCACCTGGTTGATTAACAAAGTAGTGACAGTTAAAATTGTTCATTCAACATAAGTAGACATATACTTCAATTTGATCCATCTAAAAGTACCAATGTCACCACAAATAGAATGACAAAAAACCGCGATTTTGGCCAATCATAGATAAACAAGAAGGGGCCTTCAAAAGCACGTCATATATGGGACCAACATTCTATGTCTAACACAAGCACACGTATTGATATTGGGAACATTCAGGACACTTCTCCATAATTACATGTGCATAGAACCATTCCCACCTGGAGTTCACGAGTAGCACAGCCATGTAAACACGTATGAGTCCCTTTTCAACTCCATAGTACAGGGACATCTAAGGCCAACACAACTAGTTGAGGTGACATGATATAATATTTGGTTGCTGAATTTGCTCTTTGGGTTAGGGAATGGCATGGTATTGCATGTTTAAGAACATCAATAGAAGTTTCCCATTCACTGGGGATGTGGAAGGCAAATGGGTTTGGGACATGATGAACACTAAAGCCAAGGCAGGCCGCTGAGCCTCGGGAGTCGCTACGATTTCAGTCTAGCCTATTTAATTAACAATTAAACCATCTTAAAAGTTGTGATTGATGATAATGTGGAAAGACAATATTTTGAAAAAATTGGACTGGACCAGCATGTTCAACTGTTTGAACCGTCTAGCGGTCTTAATTCCCGTCTTGACAAACTATTCCTTAAACTGAATTCTATTGTTAGATTCAAGTAAAAAAGCGGTTGGCCCGTGAGCCCACAAACATCGTTTACCGTTCACATGAGCTGGCCGGTCCACAAAAAATCTGGATATTTGGTTCTGGGCCTAAACAACCCAAATATGCATACAAAATATTACTAAATGACTGAACTAACTTCTTAAGGTCACACATAACATACATGTGGTTTTATATTTGCCTGCTGTGGGATTCAAGTAATGCAAAGCATGCAACAAGATTTCACAAACTGAAACTCATGCTTCTTTGATGTGGGATTGCTGTTGTAAAGCCCAAACATGAGGAACTCCATTGATACATTTGAAACGATGTTTATGAGTGACAATATAATTCACTTTGGACAATGCACTAATCACATATCTTTTAGAGTGGTTAAAATATACCGAGAACACTTCAACTTTCAAGAAGAGAAAAGCGGAGTGAAAACCAGATCTTCTACCAACAATTGGTTTTACACATTATAGAAACCCAATATACTCAAATCTATTACTGTCATTCCTATTTTTTTGACACTCACTTGACCAAAATTTCCGGTGATATCAATCTCCAATAGTCATTGATGTTTAACTTACATAACATCCTTAAGGGGGAAAATTTCTCTCTATATGCATGCATATAGTAACAATCAAAAGACATGAAAATATACACAATTATACGTATCACAGATTTCAATATAGTTTTCATGGATATCAATGCACTTCTTATACATTATCCACAACCTTTGGTCAGCATTTTCCTATATCTTTACACCGACGTCCATCCCTATCCAAGACTCTTCTACCGTTCAACCAGACCTTTGTGCAACTATTATGGGACCAGACAAAGAAAGCAGCAAACATATCCAAACATGGGATGATAATTAGGATATTACATATGGATAATTCTCACTAAATTCAGCATTTTCATGTCATGTTTGCAAGTTCAATAACAACTGCGTTAAGAAAAAATGTTAAGCATGTGCAGTAATTTATCAATCATAACTGTATGACACTACTTCGAGATGCTTTCTCTCACTTGACACATCATGCTTTGATGTCTTATCCGGAAGTAAACTAGTAAACTATCAAGTCATCACTTCAGTTGCACAGGCAAACAACCAGAAGTCCACAATTTAAAGTGTTACAGAAGAAAATTTTCTCGACTAGAGTGCTTCTAAGACAGTAATCCAACATCACATACAATGATACAAGTGGAAAAAGGGAACAGAGGTACAGAATGCTAATGCTCAGAAAATAAACCAAGGTGAATATTATCATGACTTACAACCAATTCTTCACGATTCTCAGAAGATGATTCTACCATAGCTTTGTCTGACACGGGCAGCTGTTTCTTCAACTCATATATGGGCTTTTCTTCACATTCTGAATCTGGAGACGACAGCTCCTCATATCCCTCTTGGTCAATGCCTTCATGGAAATTTGCATGAGGACCTGATGTGTGGACTTGATCTTGCTTAATTTCAACAGTGACTTCTTTCTCAAGTGGAAGCTCTTCTACTGCTTCACTTTCATAAGAAGATGCAGCAGGGCTGCCTGAAACTTGCTCAAAAACCACCACTGAAGGCTGTTCCTTCTTCAAAGCACTTAAATCCAAATCTTCAGAAGACTTATTTTCAGAATAAGAAGCCACAGGAGCCGCGTCGTCAATCACAACTTGGTCGGCCGCATCCTCGATATGCGTAGCGAATTCAGGCACTCTTGATTCTCTGCCACTGTCTAATTGTTTGTCAGCACCTGATAACTCATGACTTAAAAGAATATGCTCAGCCTTCTCTGCAACTCCACTTGTTATCATTCCATTCTCATTTACTGAATCAACATTGGACGAGTCTGCAAAAATCTGTTCATTACTAGGAGCATCCCTTCCTATGCCCAGATCAGTCACTTCAGTAACACTATCTTCAAAAGATACAACTCTTTTAACCATCACTGGGGAGAAACCCACTTCAGATGTTTCTATTTGTGAGTCCGAGGAAATAGAGGAGGAAGAGAGATTCTTATGAACTGCTGTTGGGCTTGAATCATAAACAGGCTCCTTGTGTTGACTGTCAGCCACCAACTCCATCGTATTATTGATGTCGGATTCTTCCAATGAAGGCTCCTCAATAACATTCTCTTCTTTTGTTGGCCGCAAACTTGACGACACTTCTTCTTTCTCATCAAAGATCCTTTCATGTACCTCTGAAGATGATGATGAGTCGGATCTACTACTGTAGTTAACTTCATCTGCTCTTTTGTTAAGATGAATTGTACCCATGTCGTGTTCCCCAGGAATAGCTACATCTCTGCTTTCAGAAAAGCTCGAAACCATTTCAGAATGTATTTCCTCATCCCCCATTTCAATTTCAACCTCATCATGCTCAATGTGGCTCTTCTCAGCTTGTCCCAACTCCTCACTTTCTGTATCTTCCGAGGATACACTTCCATGCCCAATGTGCTCAGAAGGATGCCCAGCATCAGAGATCAGGTCTACGTCCTGAGACAAATCTTCTTCAATAAGCTTCTTATCATCGTGGTCCCCATCTGAACAGACAGACTCCGTTTCAGGAACAGAACTCACCTTGGAGTCGCTAAGCTCACTTGATTGCCTATGTAAGGAGGAATAGCTAGTCCCTTCTGAACCCAAGCGATCCGGTACAAAAAAAGGGCTGAACTTGATATCTTGCTTCTCGTGCTTGGGAGGACCAAAGAATGAAGGTCCCACGTTAAAACTCTCATGCCTACGGAAGAACGTCTCCTTCGGAACAAACGGCATGAACTCCTGTTGAAAACCATCTCCCTTGAGATCGGGTTTCTCTTCATTTGGATCATAAGGAATATCAAAAGGGTTATGCCTCGGTAATAAGATAGAGGGAGCAGATCCAGGAATGGGGGGTAACCCTGTGATATTGTCATTTGAATCGTAAGGCAGATCAAAAGGGTTGTGGCGTATAGTTGAAATAGGTGGAATATTGAAGGGGAGATCAGAACTTTCAAAGTCGATCAAGTTCTTCTCAGCCATAATCCTACGTGCCCTTCTTCGGGCAATAAGATTCTCCAATCTCTGATTCCTTTCCAGCTCAGAAGTCCCCAAATCCATGAGATTCTTTTGGTCGTCCTCCGTCCATTTGATTGCAGACTTAAGTGCTGCCTCTTTGCTACCAACTGTTTCTTCCTCCTCTTCGTCCTCATCATCATTCTCATCATCATCACCAACTTCCTCTTCTCGGTGTTCACTCTCCTCATCATCAGATTCATTCGTGCCATCGCTAGATTTCTGAGACAGCTCTGAACCGGCATCAGAGCCGTCATGGGACATATGAGCAGGTTGAGGAACATCTTCATCTAAAAGAGGGTGAAGCTCATCTAGCATCGGAATGATATCGGCCATTGAAGCATCAGGAGAGGAACTCTCAGCCCCATCTGACCCACTTTCAGAATCTTCAATATCGTCCACTCCCTCCTCTTCCTCCCCCACCGGTTTCCATGTTGAAATCGGAGAAGTGTTGATGAATTCTGCCGGTGATTTACCACCGTGCACTTCAGCATTTTCATCCTCCGCCTCTTCAATCCGAGAGTACTGGCTCTCAAGAAATACTGAATCTTTAACTTTCTCTTCCTTCGTTTCAGTCTTTATTTCAAAACCCGAGTCATGTAATTCCCTCTCTTCACCCTCACTCAAACGCTTCTCAAATTGAATTTCTCGGGAACTCTCCCCGATCTGTGGTTCACTATGGACCAAACTACAATCATTTTGTTCATCTTCAGAGGCTACAGAACTTGCTTCTGCAATTGACTCATCTAATACTGCATCGCTTCTCTTCGCAGTGTGCCTCTCCACTACAAAGCTCTCACCCCTCTCAACAACAGTGGAATCTACCTGAATCCCAGTTTTGAGGGACATGATCTCATGATTCGTCGTCTCTTCCTTTTCAATTTCGGGTATGTTAGGCTGCCCGAAACTCAAGAGAGTTCCAAGCAAAACAGCAGTGCAAACAAGGACCGGGGAAGCAGATACAAATAGGGAAAACAGGAAAGGAAATGATCTGTGCATGAAGAAAAGGAAAAGAACCATACCCACAAGGAATGGATGATTCAAAACTGATCTGTAACAGGCCCTGATTGAAAAGATCGCAACTTTCTTGATTTGAGCTCCAATCTCCAACATCTCAACACCCATATCTCTCTCTTTCTTTCCCATCCTATAAACCTTATCACCCACAATCCGGCCCATATCAATCGGATATAGGGATTACCCAATTCAACTAGATCAAACCCAAATCAGTTTCCAAGAAAATAGAGATGGAAAAGATATTGGAAAATTTGAGCACAAACCCACCACAGAAAACCTACACAAAAATGAGGAATCAAAAGAGGATCAGATGACAATCAATTCAGAACCTGGAAACAAGAAAGGAATGAATGAAAGGAGAATATCTTGGAGGGTTCTTGCAGGAATTACTTACCAAGAAAGCAAGAAAGAATAAATCAACTTTGCACTTTAGAATCATCTGCTTTGCACTTTCTTGTTTTACTTTTTCGCCACAGAGACAGCTAGTAATTCTGTTGTGTGTATTCACATTTGAATTCTACAGAAAGGGATGGAAGAGTATGAGGTAGGGCGGTACCGAAAGGGAGAAAAAATTGAATAAGAAAAAGGAAAAAAAGTTGCTCTCTCTCTTTCCACCTTTTCTGTTTTTCCATAGTGTTTG
Source organism: Rhododendron vialii (assembly GCF_030253575.1). Lineage (NCBI taxonomy): Eukaryota > Viridiplantae > Streptophyta > Magnoliopsida > Ericales > Ericaceae > Rhododendron > Rhododendron vialii. Next base: position 5,605,067 of record NC_080559.1, read on the forward strand.
TAGTGCCATTGTTTTCCCATGTCATCCTCAATCTTGGCCGGTGGATTTGACATTAAGCAATAACATATTTAGGGACCGGAATTCCCATGGTGGAAAAGATAAGGACTGGAAGTATTATTCTATTAACATCAAACAACTAATATTGTTGTGATGGAGTAAGACCATGGCTATGTTCAAAATAAAGAAAAGTAAGACCATGGTTTGTGGAGAGATTATGTGAACTTTCTCGTATTTAATACATAGATTTGGTACAAGTGGGGAATGGGCTTCATGAGGAGGAATGAGGGTCATCATTACTTTTTTCTGGATCCAGAGTATTGTTTCATAGGAGTACAAAACTGGGGTTGGTACAATACCGTGTTGTGACTGTTGTCTCAGGCGAGCAAGGTTTGCTCTGGTCTCACTTTGATAATTGGAAATGTTCACTTCATAAAGCTCGTCGAGTAGATCAGCTACCAAAAAAAAAAATCAGCTCAATCGAATATCATTAAATGCCTAATCGAAACATTTTTATCTTTTACTGGAAGACAATCTAAGATTGTATCATTCTAAAATGCCTATGCATTTTTTTTTGCTTCTTGCTAAAAGCTCCTAGTGTCTAATGACCCAATAAAATCACTCATCCTATTTTTCTTCGGTGCGTGACTTCACGAAATATTGGGCCGCTACTGCATAAAGAGAGCGACAAAATCATTTCCCAAAGAAAACTTACATAGATGTTTCTAGTGAATGTTTTTTTGGAGTAGGAGAGCAACTAGGTGAGGGTTTTTTTTTTTGGTTGTTGACTGTGAGCAAGTATTTTACTCACATAAGTTGAGCCTGATTTTTGGTGGATGGGCCTCAATGTAATTCTCGCGCAAAAGCAAATACCGAGGTTGGGCCTGACCTGTGGTGGAGGGAACGGTATAGGTTGGGGCTGACTCATGTGTTTAATTCACTTGGTCAATCCCCCTTTGGGCTTGCCATCCGCTATCTTAACATTAGTCACGTAATCATTCAAAATGGGCTTTGATACCACTCTCAATCTTGTCTATGCGCACGCGCTCCCAATTTCTGTACTCATGAATTGTAGTGGTTTGGGAGGTTTTTGAAAGTTGTTTTCGCACTCGCGCTCTCGCATCTACACGCGTATTATGTGACTTAGATCCTAACTCTCTATGTCTAGGATTGCTAAGACTTTGTCCTCATCGTGAAGCATGTTATACATCATACATATAGCACATATGCTTATTTAACATGTTCATTTTGTAATATTTCTTATGAACAAAGAGATTTTGCGTCTGCTTTTCTGCTTGACTTTTGCTCATATGATCCCCTCCATATATGCCTTCAAATGCCATCAATTAATTTTTGGAGAGGTTGGTCTTGCTCATCTCCTTGGAAAGAGATGCCCAAGCTAGAGGAAGCTTGCATTGATTTTTTATTTTTTTTTCAATTGAGGAGAGGCCTATTGTGAGCGAGCCACTGATACATGTAAACATCATGAAGAAATGTGGGACTCTATTGTCCCGATGGGACACTATGAGTGTGTTGGTCCGGTTTAGACCGTTCATGCTCGGGAATGGAAACCCGACTGAGAAACTCAAATTGCATAAATAATCCAAAGATGCAATCCACCAGGACCCAACATACCAGAACCACCAAAGCTGACACATGGAAGATCGCAAATACTAAATGGCGCAAAACTAGGACTGGACAAAACCAAATACAACTAATGGTAGCCGTGTAGACATTTTGATTATCTAGTTCAAGCAAGAGAGATCCTCTACAAAAATTACTACTACCATATCTATGCACATCGAAATTTCAAAATTTTGATTTTAATTTAGTCAATTTAAAGCTATGTCATGAAATAAAGTGGTGTTGGTGGCAATGACGAATCGAAGGGTGGATGAGACTAGGCGACCGTCCAACCCAAGTTTTAAATTTCTTTTAGAATTATAGTAGTTTTTGTCTTAAAACCGTTAAAATTATACTTAGTTTGCTCGCCCAACGTGTTCAAGATTTTTTTCAAAATTTTTATAAGCATCCTTTTAAGATTGTATCCATATATAAAAACCATTAATATTGGGTTTAATATTTTATCTTTTGAAATAGCTAAAGGATACAATGTTGTACGCAATACCCATCTACAATTATACATGTCTACACATTTATTTTTTTTGAACGGTGAAAGAAAATAATTTTATTGAAATAAAAAGAAGTTTGACAGTTAGAGGGCAAGAGTGAAGAAAGCATCACAACGCAAAGGTAGCATCCCAACAATGTTGACACCTTACTCCGCGACAATCATAGCAAACAAGACCTAGTTAAAGCATGCTAATATTTGGATTGCATGTCTACACATTTATAACTACATAGGTTGATCGAAAATATCTTTGATTATTTTTTTAGTGCATTTTTTTGCAATGTTTACCTCTTAATGAAAGTCAACATTTGACTCTCCATAGATCTAGAATCATCAATAGTAAATTAGAGAATCCTAAAAAAGTTCGAAAGGTTTAAAAGTGGTAGAGTATTGTAGAACGGTGGAGAACTCCCTAGAAGAATGAAGAATAATCTAAACTATTCTCGAACGGTCTAAAATGTTGAATAATGTTTTATATCTTTAATTATGTAAGGTCCTAGAAGGAAGTTAGAGAGTTATGAAAAGTTCTAGAAGATTCTGGAATATTTTTCAAGGTTGTAGAAAACTCTACTGTATAAATGACTTGTGGAGAGTTCTGCAATATTGTGAATATGTGAAGAAGGAAATATGTCTTCTAGGAAGATTCCAAAAGGAGAATGTGAGTCGACGTTTGATGAAAATAATCCTAATCGTTCCTTGAGAAAATGTGATGACTATAAAAAGAAAGAATGTGCTCCTTTATGATTGTTCTATAAACTATTTGGATAAGTAGTTTTGGATCAATAAAAAGAATAGTCGTCATCCCCATGCAGTAGCAGAAAAGCCCTTCAAAATTACTTATGGAGCTATTAGGATTGAGTTGGAAAAAAATCAAAAGATTTGGTAAAAGGTGGTGAAGTTAATATTTTGAGCCTTATAGACCTATTTCGGCCCACGGGTGATAGCCTTGACGAGGTATCTCAAAGCAAGTATCGAGTTGCCTTATGTATCTGTTTATTGGCTTGGTTTATCTTGGTCTCAACTGATGATAAGGTTAGCATGGACTTGGTAGATCGATGTTGTTGCACAAGGATTTTGTTCCAATGGTACTGGCAGAGACTCTTCTAGGATTGGACAAAGTTCATTCCAACGGTTCAACTTTTTTTGCTGGTAGCACGTTATTGCTTCAGGTATTGGCTAAGACTCTTGACTGTTGGTTTTCTTTGCTTCATTGGATTGTTTTCTCTCCAGGTTCCATTATCGCATGATTTCTTCTCTTCTCTTGCAGATGTGGCTTTTTGACAAGGTCAAATCTTTTGGAAAAATCTGTCATACCGAAGGATAGCGAACACTGCTATGCAAAATAGTATGCAAAAGACTGTGACAGTCGTATTATCAATCCTCATAATACCGCGGAAGGTTGAAAACAATGGTTTTCCACATTGAAGGCGAACACTACTACAATGGAGTAATAGTTAATTAAAGATGACAGTTAAAAAGTGTGTTCTGTGAGTACTCCATCAATGACTTCATTTTCAGTTTGAGAAGCATTTTCCAAGCCTCATAATTATGGGGTGGCTATGCTTCTTGGGGGTTATTCGGGTGGTTGGCTGTGGAGTTTTTTTTGGGGTTGGGTTTTGTCTCTCTTGGGGTCTTTTGTTGTTGTTTTTTGGTGTGGGATTTTGGGGGGTTTTGTGTCCTCTTCAAGTTTTGCTTGGTTTGTTGGGATTACTGCCAAACTACATTTGCAGTAGACTGAATTTTTGCTGCCCTATGTTGATTACTACTGCTGCTATATGGGATGGATTCTGCTACTATGGTGAATGTTGTTTACTTCCATTTATGGTGATCTGCTTCTGCTGTCAAACCTGATGTTGCTACTTCTTACTGCCATATTGGTAACGTACTGACTCTTATTCTGATCCATTGGCTCGTGATTATCCATCTAGATTCTGCTTTAACAATGCTGCTATTTTGGATTATGCCATTATCAAAACCAAGGAATTTCTGGGCATTGGATGGCTGGTCATAACAGGTCTATGTCATATCTGCTCTGCCATAACAATTCTGAATTTTGATGCTGATTGGGAAAAACTTTGGTGAAGCTCTATGATTCTTTATTTACTTGTATGCTTATTTAGCACTTTGGGTGTTTTTATTTTGTCTCTAGTTTAGGTTGATTCCTTGTCAATCCTTGGGCTTGAATAGTATATGATTGTTGCGGGGTAGGCTGCCGACCTAGTTGGGATGTGACTCATGCGTTGTGATGCTATCCTCTCTTGCCCGGCCCTTATATGCTGTACTTCATTCTAATTATTAATAAAATTTCTTTTACGCCATTCAAAAAAAAAAAAGTGTGATTAAAAGTCAGATATCTTTGATGACAATTTAGAACCGTGATTAATATCTATCTATAAAGATACGCTTTGATGACAGTTTGGGGCGTGTTTTTCGATCGCTAATGGTGGCTGTGAGAGAGCAGGCGAAAATAGGGTTTCATCTTGTCTAAGAACTGCGTGTGAAAACTAAAACTGAAAAAAATATTGGGGGAGATTGAGGGATGAAGATTTCTTTATATCAATACTTGACATCTTTTTTTCTTTTTTTTATAGGCAACAAAATTTTACTAATACTTAACAAATGGTACATCGAGGCGGCCAAAACTCTGGATGTAAAGAAGAACTTGAATCATAGAGAATGGCCAAAAAAAAAAGGGAAAAAGAAAAAAGATACATTCAATAGGAAATTGAATGAAGCCCCAAGTATTGAATGAAGCCCCAAGAAGAAAGGAGGAATCATCCAACTCTCAAGAAAAAGCGATATACCAACTTTCACACATAGGACTCCTCTCGAACCATTAATCAATACATGGTCAAAAGAATAGCAGGATCACTTTCCAAAAACATCTTGCACCAGATAACTCCATGGTGATCAACAGGAACAGTTGAGAAGCATCAAAATATAAGAGCTTAGGATCATTAGCAGCATCAGACCATGAGCAATAGCAAAGCATTATCTCCAACAAGTCATTAATGATAAAAATCCGCATTGAAGAACCCTTCCAGACAATATAACAGCTGCACCAGCAACATAGCAACAGCAACATTCCACACTTCCATATATAGGCCATGGCACTATTGGAACCATGACCATCAAAGAGGACCAAAATCATCATCATACATTCCAGAATTACCCTAGCATAATATTAGCAGAGGAACATCTTAACTTCAGAGGAGTGACATGGCAAAGTAGTAGTTTGCAGCAGAAAGGAGAGTCAAAACAGACCTCCAATTCGGAGAGAGCAGACACACCAAGAGTCATCAGGCACAACACACCAATTAAGCTCTTAGCCCTCCAAAAATTTGGAGTTGAAAAGAGCAGCAAGTTGCATCCATGGCAAAATCCCTAAGCTTTACCCTAGGGCACTAAAGAGAAAGATTCAAAAGATAATCCAGGAAGAGGCACAAAAAAAACAGGGGCTAGATACCCAGAAGAGGACCCTCACACCTGAAAAAGAGGGATCCAAGACAGACACAAACCAGGAGTGAAACCACAAAACTGACCAACAATAAGACCCCAAAGCATAACAGACCCAAATTAAGCTACCAATCTACCAACCCAAAACCAGACACACCCCAGGATACACAACAAGCAAGAAACCCCACCCACCCAAGACTGACTCCAGACACAAACCAGGACAAAGAGAGACAAGACATGACCACCCTGGCCAACAAACTGAGACAAAAAGCTCCCAAATTGGCATAGTTCATCCCTTAGCAACAATATTGGACATCTTTTTATCACGCTTATAAACTGAAGTGTCATCTTTAGGCATTATTGTAGTGGTGGTATGACATCAATTGGCGCTGCTCTAGGATTGGTTCGTCAAGTGGTCCATGTAAATGTGCGGTAGTCAAACTTTCGAACACCACGTGGCGTTGCCCCAAAGGCATTTAATAGTTTCCTTTGCTCACTCTCTCTCTCTCTCTCTCTCTCTCTCTCTCATATTGTTTTTAAATAATGAAGGATATGTATGAATTAGGTATGAGATTTCGAAAAAGAAGAAGAAAAAAATCCGACAAATAAGTTCAACTCTTACAATTCTCAGAAAATTCCAAAGAAATTACTTAGTATTTAAATATGTAATTTTGAACATCTTTATAAAGGGATAAAGTATAATCACTTGTCCGTACATTGCACGGGATACCGCTTGTCATTTTGAAAATGTTGGTTCAATTGATGTGAATTTCCCCCCCCTTGATTGGAAGAAAAATGATAAAAGAAAAGAAAAGAAAAGAGAAGAATACCTATTTGGTTCCTGTAATTGATTTCTGGTGACTCATATCAATTCCGTGTAAATAAATTTAAATTTTTTTTGTCTATTTTTGTATCCTCGGAGACCCAAGATCAAAAGCATTCAAATTGGGAGTATTTCATTAATCAAATTATTATTTTGATGCGAATATTTTGTTAAAACTGAACCCGAACTGCAACTTGTTAGGTTTTCCAAATTAAAAATGACAGCAGATTAATTGGAAATAAAAAAAATCAAGTACAATTAAACTGCCCTGATAGGTGAGGATCAATTTGGATATCCATTGGTTCGGGTGAGATTACCAATTCCAAGAGTTAAGTAGTCCAGTTTGTTATGTTGCATAAGTTGCACATAAGCCGATGCGAGTCTCGCTATTCCGACTTATGTAGGTTGTAGTTGGCCAAGAATAAAAAAGAGAGGGAATATGCTATAAAACATTTAAACATCTCACAAATACAAAAGTGACTTAACACAATTTGAAAATCAAACACACAAAAACACAAACCATGCCGTAACAGAGGAACTACTACATGATTATTAATCTGAAGGGCCTGATAAGGCATCCTTCATTATTCATACATATTTTAACTCGGTGCACGGATAGCTTAAATAACACATGTAACGTTAATTCCCTTCTTAATGACCGCCACCGCCTCCGTAATGACCGCCACCTCCGTAATGACCGCCGCCACCTCCGTAATGACCGCCGCCTCCATAATGACCGCCACCGCCTCCGTAATGACCGCCACCGCGGTGATAACCGCCGCCGCCGCCATACTTGGCATCATCAATCCCATTAGTCTGTTGATCAGCTGCACAATTGATATATATGCTTGATTAATATACTACTCTTTCTGTCCAGATTTATTTGTCCCCATTTTTGATTTATACATGTCCCAAATCGGGACGGAGGGTGTATAGTTTAGATCAAGGTGATTAGAACATATTAAAGCGCAATTAGGTCGGGTTGAAAATTGAAACTCAACGAAGACAAGGCAAGTGAGGTGGCTTGCATTGATTTGTGTTAATTAAATGGCCTAGACCAATCAATGGAACTCTTCTAACCTTTGGCAAAAAAAAAAAAACAAAAAAAACCCGTAGTATTATCCCCATCTAAATTAATTCGGAGTTGAATTAGGTTTACATCAGTACTTAAAAGAAAAAGGGTTTAGCTTGTTAAAACTAAAACTTAATTTAGCTCTCAAGCTATAAAAGCTTTAAATAGAGATCAATTGTTTTAACCACACTACACTAGCATTCCTGAATCCGTCAATCAAAGGACATAAAGGAATAATAATGATGTGATTGAACAATCTCGAAAAGTAACATCAGAATAACTACAACTCAATCTTCTAAGTGAACCTTTTCCTTAATGAACAAAATCAAGATTTTATTGAACGTTGTCCAAGAAGAGAGTAAAAAAACTAGAGGAATAAAATCAATCAATTCAGTTAAAATAAAACTCACCAGTAGTAGGAGTGGTGGTAGTCTCAGCCAAATCCCTGGCTGTCACCTCCGAGGAGATGAGAAGAGCAACGGCCAGAAAAAGGCCAAGGAAAACAATTGCTTTTGAACCCATTTCCCTCTTTTGGTATTTCCCCCTTTAGTTGGTTGGATAGACTAGTTTGGAATGAAATTGAAGTTCAATCTTGATGTCCATTTATAGGCTCGATCGGAGAGATTCAAGTGGCTGTGAGTGCAAATTAATTAAAGAGTGTTTGACAGAGTCAAAAACATTTCTTTTAGGGTAACTTGACAGAGTCAGTAAACTTACTACGTACTCTGGTTAATGAGTTGAGAAACGTGACTCCAGATGCCCCATGTAAGTGTAAGTCTGGCGCAAACCCCACCGCGTTGATAGCTCATCACATAGTATCCAAAATTAAAGGGGCGACTTTTAGGTGTTGGGCTTCGGTCTTTGGGAGTTTTTTTTGGGTTGGCATCTTGCCAATTAAGGATCTGGGTTTCGGATGGACACGTGTTGCCTTTCTTCTTGCTTTTTTTAGTCTTCATAATCACTCAAAAATTAATAAAAAAAATTTGCTGTTCACAAAAAAAAAGGGGTGGCTCTTAGATTTTACTTCAGTGGTGACAAAAACATAAATCAAAAGTTTTGTACACAGAACAATACATAAATGAACATATTTATTTTGGTTGAAATAAATTAAGCTTAAATTATTTGAGCTATATTCTCTACTTATTTGCAAATTGAATTGAATTTTTTTTCGAGGTATAGTTCATGGCGACAATATAATTTTTTTTTTGAATGATATGAAAGAAAAGAAAAAATCAAATCATATATAAAAGTACAAAATTTTGTAGCATTTTTTAGCCCAAGGTGTCCGCTCAAACCCTCAACTTGGAGTGCAGCCACGTCGACAAAATATAATATTCAATAAATATGATTATCCTCTCAAGTGGTAATGTTTTCTTTATTTTCGTAGTGCGACATATGTGATAGTTAAAAACCTATCCATGCACGTCGGTCAATGCGGGACCTTTGCCAAAAAATCTTGGTTGCCCAGAGAGACAGAGAGAGAGAGAGAGAGAGAGAGAGAGAGAGAGAGAGAGAGAGAGAGAGAGAGAGAGAGAGAGAGAGAGAGAGAGAGAGAGAGAGAGAGAGAGAGAGAGAGAGAGAGAGAGAGAGGGATTTTTTTTAGAAAAATGTTAAGGTCCATGAATATTTATTCATGATAGTGTTCATGAAACATAAATAAACGGTTCAGATGATAGTGTTCATGAAACATAAATGAATAGTTCGCTCATAACATTCATATGAACTGCTCATTTATGTTTCATGAACACTATCATGAATAATATTCATGGAGTATATTAAGCCTCTTTATTTAATCAATTAGGTAACCGGCCGATCAAGAGGGTCATGTAAATTAAGTGTTAAAGGCAATTAGGAGCAAATGGTTATGTAATCAATATGAACCAGGGACCCCTAATTGCATTCATACTTTGCCACTCCAACCCTTCTTCACGAGTGTGATCAATGGGTCCGACTTCGGCGTCTTGGTTTCAGGCGGCTTTTCTTTCTTTTGTTTGTTTGTTGTTGTCTTTTGTTTTTGTTTGTTGTTTTTTGTTTTTGTTTGGACCGATAATGTCCGCTTTTATTGTATTGTATTTTTCTTATATATAATATCTGGAATGATCTAATTTGTCAAAAATTGTGCTATATACTAATGACTTTAAACAAAACTGATGAGATTATTTTTTGGGTTTTTGGAAGAGACCAATTCAAAGTAATAAGATGAGGCATGCACAAAGATTACGACCAATAAATAATAATCAATGCGAACCACATGATCAGTGGTTTTTAAGTTTACTTATGGAGTACTTCAACTTCAATTATAGTGGCCAGGGACCCCTAATTAATATTCTAATGACTTTAAACAAGACTTTTTTTTTATTGAACTGTCGAAAACGGTGAGAGGAGCGACCAACGTAGTAACCCCTTTGGGCGTGACTATAGGAGCTCCCTATCCGCTGTAGAATGTTCGGTTCGAGCCATAGTTATTGTTCGAGAGGACAAGTCGTCACCACAGCACCACCTAGGTACAAGTGGGCATAAGTATTTACCCCCACACCCCCTTGCCGCTGGCAAGACTCGAAATCGAGTCTTACCTAGGCATGAAGGACACCCTACCTACTAGGCTACCACCGAAGTGGTGACTTTAAACAAGACTGACGAGAGTTTTTTTTCTTCTTTCTGGTTTTCAGAAGAGATCAAATCAAATAAATGAGATGAGGCACAAAGAATATCATGCTATCCCTCCCCGTACAAAATATGAGATATTGATGAAATTAACTATACAAGCACATGGGATCGATGCTGTTGTAGAAGTTTGGGCTCGATTTTGAGGTTTCGAGTGCTTCAGGATATCCCAATCTAGACGGTGGTCGCGTTTGTCCAGATGCATGGCTCAAGTCTTATTCCCCCCCGGAGACAACTGGAAATCGCGTTGGATGGAGGCCTATTTCTGTTCGGACGGTCGGGACAAAGATCGATACATACTTTATAAGGGCGTCCAGACGTACTGCATAATTTGTTTTGTGTGATCATGTATAAACAGCCTATTTAGGGTGACTCTTGTTTGTAGCTTCTCTTTATCGTTCTTGCGGACATGTGTCGATTCGAGTGAAGACCACGTACAACCCTCGTTGCGTGTATGGTCTCAGAGTATTGAGAACAATAATTCTTGAAAATTAAATTTGTGAACAAATTAGTGGATTAACGTACGTATACGTACTTACCTGCGTATTATTTTCAAACTCGAAAGAAGCAGTACACCAACTTGATAGATAAACACCAAAGAATTAAGCAGGCCACCCTCATCAAAGATCAAGCAGTCCACATCGAGTCTCTTTTTTTTTCCTAGCTGGTACCAAGTCTACCATTGACTATTTAAGATTTACTCATGCATGAGCATGGATTATTGACCAGTGTTTTGGACATGTGTGCCGTACGCTTCGCCTGCGGATTAACACACATCATCGGGAACGATTAGGGCCAGCTTTGGGCTAAGGCTCAAGAGGCCGGCGCCTTAAGCCCCTAAGAATGTGTAAAAACTAGGGCCTTCTATTATTTTGGGTACCCATTATATATGTTCAATCTTTTTGGGTATAGCAACACTAGAGGCCCATTTTAATACCCAAACCACCTATTTTACGGTTAAGAGACATAGACCCAATGGTTGGGCCCAACCTGACTTGCTCAATCAAAGGAAACAAAAAAGGAAAAAGAAAATGCAGATCACGGGCGGCTGTCTTCATGTAGAGCCCCTTGGAAAATGATCCAATGTGGTGGATTCCTATATAAGTTTTATGCATATTCTACCCTTAACAGTTCTAATCTCCTAAACACACAATAAAATGGAAAAAGATGAATTAGAGATCAAAGAAGAGAAAACAGGATCAGAAATTAGTATTTGTATGGGTTTTTTCCTTGTCGAATACATGCATTTGGCTTTGAAAAAATCATTTAACTACTTGTTATTTTATTGTCATAAATTTTATTAAGGGCCTCATTGTCTGCGTCCGTCTTAGGCCCCCAAAATCTCAGAGCCGGCCCTGCAAACGATAAAGGGTTTCACTATACGAAGCACAGACGTCGAAGAACTAAAAAAAAAAAAAAAAAGAAGCCATCCTCAAAGCACTCTCAAATCTCACATGGCTCAAACAATTGTGTAACTCCCCCAAAATAATTAAAAGAAGAAATTAAATAAGCATCCTATTTAGAAGACTTATTTAGGTGTTCATCTTAGTGATTTTGAATACTTATGTTCACATCCTCAAAAATACTTTGTTGCCCCATTATACCCAAGTTATATATTACTAATATAACAAGTATTGTGTATTAACTCTAAGGATGGAGAGATTTTTCAGTGCTGAGCGGGTATATCCTACGTGGTACCCGCTCGGTGCGTCCGAGCCATCTGATACACTTTTGGACAGATCGGATTGAAACCCTCTCTCTCCTCTTACCCTGACACTTTCTTTCTCCTTTTTTTCTCTCTAAATATGAGCCGTTCAAACACGGAATTGATGGTTCAGATGTGTGAGCGGGCACCACGTGGTACTCACTCGGTACTGAATTTTTCCCCCTAAGGATGGTATTTATGATCGCACAAAACAACGGGCTGCGTCCAGACGTCCTTACAGAATACTTATCGATTTTTGTCCAAACGGTGCGGACAGAAATGGGTCTCCGTCCTGACGCGATTTCCAGTTGCCTCTGGGAATATGACTAAATGAGTCATGCCTCCGAACAACGTGAGCACCGTCTAGACGGGATATTCCTGAAACGCTCGAAACCTGATAATCGAGCTCTCTTTGATTTCATCATGTGGATGCTCTTTCCTTTGTATTTGTTACGGTTATTTCTCTCCTTAATGAAGACTTGTAGTTGAGTTGGCTTATAGTGATTGTTGATTTAGTTGTTGGGTTTGGTTATCTCGTGAACTCTCATACAATGAATGTACGTAGTGTCCTGTGATTTGTACTTTGTACTTCATACATAATGTAATGATCTCTCCTATCGATTGGCCAAAGAAATAAAAGTGTTTCATATTGATTGGTCGTCATTTGATTAATTATTGGTCGCAATTTTTGTGCCTCATCTCGTTACTCTGATTTTTTTTTTTTTTGTCAAAATGTTAGGAGGTTCCATTGATAGGAGAAACAATACATCAAGAAGAGCAAGATCCCCACAACACAACGGGGCGAATCAAGCGCAAGGAAGAGGCCAGTAAAAAAACACCCCACTCCCACACACAAATTTTCTGGGCACAACATTTACCGCAAAAAAATTGCACAACCAAGCCAATAGAAACCCCCGAAGGGGAGGAAACAGCCCCATCAGGTGTCGGAAATTGAAAAAAACAAACGCAACAGAGAAAAACAAACCAAAACCTACAGAAACAGATTTACATTCCTAAATCCGGTCACCGAGACAGTAGATCACTGCAGCCAACACACTCCACCATCCAGCAACACCAACAGTTATCTCTGTCCCACAACAACAACCTTGTCAAGGCTCGAACAAGCGACATCCAAACGATAAGGCCGGGCCGGCCTGATAAAGCCGATAAAACTCGCACGGTAAGGAAGATTGGAAAAGAGCGCACATAGGTGGACTGCACTTGGACGATTGGCGCCATCAACGGGGAGCACCAAACTTAGGGAGGGACAGATCTGGAGAGAGAGGAGAGGAGGAGGAAAAAGAACCCCGACCGTAATCATGTCACCGAACAAACCGCCGCTCCCGTTCTGGAGGCTTATTTGCCGGAGGATCTCACCAAGCGGCCCAACAACCCGTCATAGTAGGGAGTGGACGGCTGATGATTGAGGGGTGGGGTGGGGTGAGGCGGCAGCCCCAACCCCAACCCCCCTACCAGAAAACCCTACCAGATGTTTGTAGAGAGAAGGCAGAGACATTACTTTGATTTGATCTCTTCCAAAAACCGAAAAAAAAATCTCATCGATCAGTTATGTTTAAAGTCGTTAGTACAGCACAATTAGGAGTCCCCGGCTCTAAAGTTGAAGTTGAAGTACAAGTAAACTTAAAATTGACTAATCAAGTGGTTCATATTGATTTGGTCTAGGTTATTTTGTTCGGTATGATTTGCGTCATGCTTCGTTGAGTTCGGGATTCAACAGAGGTATTACGGTAATTAAATAAAGAAGTAAACCTCAGAGTATATGCTCACTTACCTACTTATCAAGTGACTGAACAAAATTGTTTTGAAACATTCAAAACATCTTACGTAGCTAATACAAAAGTGACTTAACACAATTTGAAATCAAACATAGGAAAATACAAACCATGCCCTAACAGAGAAACTACTACATGACTATTAATTTGAAGGGCCTGATAAGATATCCTTCTTTATTCATACATATTTTAATTACTCGGTGCATGGATAGCTTAAAATAGCACCTATGATGTTAATTCCCATCTTCTTCATAACCGCCGCCTCCATATCCACCTCGGCCACCTCCATAACTGTCGCCACCTCTGTAATAAGGGCCCCTGTGATAAGGGCCTCGGTGATAACTGCCGCCACGATAATACTTGGCATCATCAACCCTATTGGTCTGTTGATCAGCTGCACAATTGATATATGCTTGATTAATAGTTTAGAGGTGATTAGAATTAAACAAGTGTGGCAACATTAATTAATTAGTTCTACCTTCGTAACCACCTCCGTATCCGCTGCCATAACCGCCACCTCCGTAATATCCACCACCTTGGTGATAACCACCACCTCTGTAATAACCACCACCATGGTGATAACCGCCGCCATGATAATACTTGGCATCATCAACCCCATTAGTCTGTTGATCAGCTGCACAATTGATATATGCTTGATTAATAGTTATATTGAGGTGATTAGAATATATTAAAGCGAAATTAGGTCGGGTTGAAAATTGAAACTCAACGAAGACAAGGCAAGTGAGGTGGCATGCATTGATTAGTCAGAGTGTTAATTAAATTAATGGGCTAGACCAATCAATATGAACTACTTGAGTTACTGTGGGAACCCATTGTGCTATGCTAATGACTATCAAATGACTTTTTTTTTTTTGAATTTTAGAAGTAAAGGACTCACCTGAAGTAGTAGAAGTGGTAGTCTCAGCCGAATCCTTGGCTGTCACCTCCGAGGTGAAGAGAAGAACAACGGCCAGGAAAAGGCCAAGGAAAACAATTGCTTTCGAACCCATTTCCCTCTTTAGTTTTTCTTTTGCTCTCTTTGGTTGGTTGGATAGACTTTGATAGGCGCGTGATATCGTAGATATAAGCGCCTAAGTAGGGCATATTAGCGTGTTAGAGGCGCGGTTTATTCCATTTTCCACTTGAAGTCGTGCTTTGTCTTGTTTTTGTGTCTTTGTTAGTTTCGCAGAAAATAAGGCGGTTCTTGCGCCAAGTTTGGATTGCGAGGCCTTGAGGCTGTGTCGGACATCGCCATGGGAAGTCGTGACGGAGGCGTGAGGCGTCGGGTGACGTGATGGACGCGTCGGGTGCCAAAAAGTGCATGCAAGCACAAAATTCTCACTAAAGTAGGCAGTAGGGCTACAGCTCAGAAGTGTAGCCCTACAGAGTGCATTAGCTGGGGAACAGAGAAACCCGTAGCCGTACAGCTATTCTTTGTAGGGCTACCGAAGGTTTTAACAGAAAAAATTG
Source organism: Rhododendron vialii (assembly GCF_030253575.1). Classification (NCBI taxonomy): domain Eukaryota; kingdom Viridiplantae; phylum Streptophyta; class Magnoliopsida; order Ericales; family Ericaceae; genus Rhododendron; species Rhododendron vialii. The sequence continues at coordinate 5,620,178 of NC_080559.1, forward strand.
TATTTTAATTATTTTTAATTCTAGACTTTGGGGATTAATATAAATATCTCCACAGACTTTGTTTTTAGGATTCGTACTTTTGATTAGCAGCTTTCTTTTCACGTTCTTTCTTTCCAGAGCTCTTTACTTTTGAAGTTTTGTTCAAAAACACATCTTCCGGTAACTTATTTTATGTTTCGTTCTTAATTAAAGTTTCTCGTGGATCTTAATTTAGTTTTAATATCTTGTTTAAATTAGATTTCAAACATGATGGAAGTTAAGGTTTATTTTTCTTTATTTTTATTTTTAATAATGAGTGAGTAGTTTTTCTAAGGTTTGGTCGCTGGGTAAAGGCGCGCCGCAACCCAATTAGGATTCGTCTCGCAATTTTCTGCACATTAATTCAATTAAATAAATTTAGTTGGTGAAAACTATGTCCGTTGGACGATCCGAGGCATTGCCAGGGCTCATGTGAGCGGGAACGGGGGACCAAAACCTGTTCGCCGCTGTGTATGGGACCGGCAACCTTAGGATTCACATTCTTCGGGGTTTCCAATTCTCCCTAAATTTAATCATTTTTTTTAGAATTATGAAAAGCGAGCGATTCTAATTTGGTAGCATGCGCCACATTCCCTACGACCGCCCCTCTCTTTTTATTCTTTCAAGCAATCTATCAGTAGCATTAGTTAATCAATCAACTAAAAGATTAGGGGTGGCTACCTAAGAGCTAATTTTAATTCTACAACCCGAGGTTTCACAGCACACATTTCACCGTTCTTAGTGGATTCGACTCCGGTCTTACCGGGTATTGTGCTACATCGGTCTCAGCCCTACGCTTGGGGCAACCCAATTTTTAGGTCTAGGAATCGGTCAAGCAGACTTGTTTCGAATGAAATTGAAGTTCAATATCGATGTCCATTTATAGGCTCGGAGAGAGATTCCAGTGGCTGTGAGAGAGTGTTTGACAAATTCACTAACTTTTTCTTTTTGGTAATTTGACATAGTCGATAACTTTTCTGGATTGGTAACTTGACAAAGTCAGTTCTACTACTTCTCCAGGACTAGACCGAACAATGATTAATTGAGTAGAGAAACATGACTCCACATGCCCCATCATAAGTGCAAGTCCGTCGTAACCACTTCGAGATTTGAGTTCAGCGATGCCAAAAACGTAAGCGAATGTTGCTTTGGCTATGTATGAACAATTCAGTGCCGAGAGTATGATAAAAGTTGAATTACATGAAAGAAAAATCAAATTATATGTAAAACAATGATATTTTTAATGCATTTTTAATCCCAAGGTGTCCGCTTGAATCCTCAACCTATCGTGCAGCCGCCCCCGCAAAATATAACCCTTACGTATGCCCATAGAGCAAGATGGGTTCTTGGCTTCAACCTCGACTCATATGCGATAAGATCACCTCGGTTACGAATTAGTGAAGTAACGTACGTACATATTAATCTTTTTAGACAAACAAGAAATTAGAAGCAGTCCACAAACTTGATAGATACAACTACAAGAGAGAATTAAGTATCAAGTAGTCCACATCGATCGAGTCTCTTTTTGTTGATCATTGTCGCTGCAGTACCAAGTCTACCCCTCACTATTTAATTAAGACTTACGTACTCAAATGCATGTGTTGCATGCATGTAGTTGACCACGTCATTTGTACCAACTCTCAGAATATTTATCGATTTATGTCCTAATCGTCCGGACAGATATTGGCCTCTGGACAGACTCGATTTTCAGCTGCCTCTAAGTATAAGACTTGAACCGGACTGATGCGATCGACCACTGTCTGGACGGGATATGCTGAAACGCTTGAAACTTGAAAATCGAGCCCAAACTTCTACGACAACCCATGCATGTGTTTGCAGTCAATTTCATCAATATCTCATATTGTATGTGCCTCGTATTTATTTGAATTGATCTCTTCTAAAACCGGAAAAGAAAAAAACTCTAATCAGTTTTTTTTAAAGTCATTAGTATATTAGGGGTCCCTTCCGCTATAATTGAAGTTGAAGTACTCCCCAAGTAAACTTAAAAACCACTGATCAAGTGGTTCATATTGATCGGTCTAGGTCATTTGATTAATTATTGGTCGCAACTTTTGTGCCTCAGCTCATCTCATTACTTTGATTTGATCTCTTCCAAAAACCGGACAAAATATCTCAGCAGTAGTTTAAATTATAAGTCGTTAGTATAGCACAGTTAGGAGTCCCTGGCTCGATCTATAGTTGAACTTGAAGTGCACAAGTAAACTTAAAATTGACTAATCAAGTGGTTCATATTGGTTTGGTATAGGTTATTTTGTTGGGCTAAGGAAGCCTAATTCGATTTGGGTCATGCTTCGTTGAGTTGGGACACAACAGAGGTATTACGGTAACTAGCTAGTAAAGTAAAACTCAGCAATTGATGTAACTTGTGTACTTTTAATTTTTGTTCGATACATAAGGAATCTGGTGTGAGTCGTGGGATGTACTCAACAAATTGTTGGAGAGCTACATAATTACCTATGTGTCTTGCGTATTTTTTTTTTTCCTGTTCTTGATCTTATTATTCTTTGCGCATTGTGTTTTCCTTGGTTTGGCCATATTCTCAACACAGTCGACACTACGAGTCACCTCACTTGCCTTGTCACAATTGGGTTTCAATTGCAACCCGACCTTTCGGTTGAATGTGTTCTTATGGTACGTAATTGCCGCACTTGTTTGAGCATATAAATCAAACTTTGTTTGAGCTGAACAGAATAATTGGGCAGATGACGCCAATGCCGCCAAGTATATATGGAATTGGTGGTGGCGGGTGGATGCGATGCGGTGGTGGCGAAGTGGTCCAAGTGGAGGTGGGTACGGAGCTGGCTTGCAATTTTGCTTCTATATATGGTTTAAAGTACCGATTCTTTTAAGTAGTTGAAGTTAGTAGAAGTTTTTTTTGATAGGCAACAAAATTTTATGAGAAACTCGACAAAAGGTATATCGAGGGGAAGACCAATAACAGGCTACGGAGATTGAGGTACTGCAACATATACGTCTTGTAACTTTTATATATTTTGCTCGGCATACATCTTGTTACTTCAACTACTTTATGCTGAGCAAAATAAAAGTTACAAGATATACCAAAATGGTATGATTCATAATGAAAATATTAGGAAATTTATGACTGAATAGTTACGAGTTTTTAGTAAGAAATTACAAGAGGTACCAAAATGTAATGATAACTCATGAGAATGTTATGAATTCTACTGCTGAAAAGTCGCGAGGTTTTAATACAAAAGTTCAAGATGAATGTACCAAACTGTTATGATTCCTAGTGAAAATGTTTTGATATTGTTGAAAAATTATGAGGTTTGGTTAGGTTTTCCTCAGTCTTTTGCTGTTTTGCTGTCCTTTTTCGGTAGTCTTAGGTGACTTATACAGGAGTGACATTGTTCCGTTTAATTTTCGTAATCGTTTATAAAGATTAATAAAATCTTTTTGCTTGGCAAAAAAAATAAAATAAAATAATGAGGTTTGGTATAAAAGTTACACACATTACCGAAATTTAAAAAATAATGTATTTAGTCAAATAATAATTTGATTTTTTTGCACCGTTCAAAAAATCTAATGGAGATCTATAAAAAATAATATACTTCTAGTTTTTTTCGTCTATATTTGTATCCTCCGAGACCCAAGATCCAAAGCATACGTGTGACATGAGATGTCATTCGAGTTTAGAGGAGCAGAGAGCTTGATTTTGTCGGTTATTAATTATTTTCAGGAAGATTAATTAATTCGTTGCTCTAAATTAAATGGACTCGCCTCATGTTTTAATTAATTACCAATCGAAGAGGCGAGTTTAATTGGTTTATTAAGCTCACTCACCCCTACTTATCAAGGGACTGAACACAGTTGTTCTGAAAACATTCTAACATCTCACTGATACAAAAGTGATTTAACACTATTTGAAAATACAAACACTGGAAAATACAAATCATGCCATAACTGAGGAACTACATCACTATTAATCTGAAGGGCCTGATAGGATATCCTTCTTTATTCATACATATTTTAACTATTCGGCGCACAGATAGCTCAAATAGCACCAACGACGTTAATTCCTTTCTTCTTCATAACCGCCGCCCCCATATCCACCTTGGCCACCTCTGTAACTGCCGCCACCTTTGTAATACGGGCCCCTGTGGTAAGGGCCTCGGTGATAATATTCGCCGCCATGATAATACTTGGCATCATCAACCCCATTAGTCTGTTGATCAGCTGCACAATTGATATATATGCTTGATTAAGTAGTTTAATTAGAGTTGATTAGAAACAAGCGTGGTAACATTAATTAGTTGTACCTTCGTAACCGCCGCCTCCGTATCCACCTCCGTATCCGCCGCCACGACCGCCTCCATAATAACCGCCACCTCCGTAATATCCACCACCTCGGTGATAACCGCCACCTCCGTAATATCCACCACCTCGGTGATAACCACCGCCATGATAATACTTGGCATCATCAGCCCCATTAGTTTGTTGATCAGCTGCATGCACAATTGATATATGCTTGATTAATAGTTATGTCAAGGTGATTAGAACATATTAAAGCGAAATTAGGTCGGGTTGAAAATTGAAACTCAACGAAGACAAGGCAAGTGAAGAGGCTCGCATTGATTAATGACGTGAACAATCTTAGAAAGTAATATCAGAATAACTAAAACATCTTTAAGTGAACCCTTTTATCTGAGGGACAGAACCAGGATTTTATTGCATGTTATGCCATGAAGATAGGAAAAAAACTAGAGGTATGAAATCATCAATCAAATATTCAGCTAAAAAGATAAACTTACTAGGGGTAGTAGTACTAGGGGTAGTAGAAGTGGTAGTCGTCTCAGCCAAATCCCTGGCTGTCACCTCCGAGGCGAAGAGAAGAACAACGGCCAGAAAAAGGCCCAGGAAAACAATTGCTTTCGAACCCATTTCCTTCTTTAGTTTTTTTTTTCCTGCCCTCTTTAGTTGGTTGGATAGACTAGTTTGGAATGAAATTGAAGTTCAATTTTGATGTCCATTTATAGGCTCGGAGAGAGATTCCAGTGGCTGTGAGTACATGCAAATTAAAGAGTGTTTGACAAATTCACTAACTTTTTCTTTTTGGTAATTTGACAAAGTCGATAACTTTTCTGGATTGGTAACTTGACAAAGTCAGTCCTAGTTCTCCAGGACTAGACCGAACAATGATTAATTAGTCACTCTTGGGGGAAAAGCCTCCTGAAATTAAGTTGAGAAACATGACTCCACATGCCCCATCATATGTGCAAGTCCGTCGTAACCACTACGTACGTTGATAGCTCATCACAAAGTATCCAAATTTAAACGGGTGGCGTAGGATTGTCGGGAGGTATGGTGACAATCTCTTTGGGATGCTTTTATCTAGTTGTGATTAGGGATGGTAACTGGTAGGGTATATATGGATCGATGGACTCTATTCTATATATACTAAGCCGATCTCCAATTGGAGGGTCCTTCACCATCTCCATTTCCCGCCACCATAGGAGCGGGGCAGGTATCCATACCCTACCCGTTGATCTGTGTATATTGAAAAAGAAATATCGATGACTAATTACAATATAGGGCTATTGTGCAGTACTTTCAAAAATGAAAACGTTAAAAGCAAAAAATATTATAGATTTGATGATCGTTTATTCATTTTATCCCTCGTGAACTGAAGTTATGTTTACGTACATACTAGTAGAAGCCAACCACCAGCATCACCAAGATGTTAGTTCTATCATCTATGTACAAGTAAATGGAGTTCCTCGATCAAAACTAATTAGGTTCAAGTTACAATAGCCGCTTGTTGGGATTAAACATACTCTTCCGCGCCCGTAGAACACGATGGGATCTTGGGGTTATTCATACTCTCTTTCGTGCCCGTAGAGCACGATGGGTTGTCGGCTTCAACCTCGACACAGACGCGATGAGATCACCTTGATCGGGAACGAATTAGTGGAGTAACGTACGCACATATTAATTTTTTTAGACAAAAAAACAAGAAAGAAGCAGTCCACCTCTACGTACTTGATAGATACAAGAGAGAATTAAGAATCAAGTAGTCCACATCGATCGAGTCTTTTTGTTGATCATTGTCCCAGCAGTACCAAGTCTACCCCTCACTATTTAATTAAGACTTACGTACTCAAATGCATGTGTTGCATGCATGTAGTTGACCACGTCTTTTGTACCAACTCTCAAATACTTATCGATTTATGTCCTAATCGTCCGGACAGATATTGCAAGGCCTCTGGCCAGACTCGATTTTCGGTTGCCTCTAAGTATATGACTTGAACCATGCATCTGGTATCCGGATAGATGAGGGCGACCACTATCTGAACGAGATATGATGAAACGCTCGAAACCTGAAAAATCGAGCTCAAACTTCTAGGACAGCTAGCATTCCATCTGTTTGCAGTTATTTTCTTCAATATCTCATATTGTACGGGCCGAGAGGAATAGCAGGACATTCTTTGTGCCTCATCGCATTTATTTGAACTGATCTCTTCTAAAATCCGGGAAAAAAAAAAAAAAAAAAACCTCTCACCAGTTTTGTTTAAAGTCACAAGTATATTAGGGGTCCCTTCCGCTATAATTGAAGTTGAAGCACTCCACAAGTAAACTTAAAAACCACTGATCAAGGGGTTCATATTGATTGGTCGCAAATTTTGATTAATCTTAATATTACTTTGAATTGATCTCTTCCAAAAACCCAAAAAAATAATCTCATCAGTTATGTTTAAAATCGTTAGTATAGCACAAAAAGCAGTCCCTGCCTCTATAGTTGAAGTAAACTTAAAGTTGACTAAACGAGTGGTTCATATTGATTTGGTCTAGGTTGTTTTGTTGGGCGAGGGAAGCCTGATTCGATTTGGGTCGTACTTCACTAAGTTTGGGATTCAACAGAGGTATTAGATTATAGTAATCAGTGAAGTAAACCTCAGAATATAAATACTGTAGGGGCCCAATTGGATGCGGGTATAATTTTTAAGGAATTATTTATGGAGGAAGGATAAAATAGTAAGGGGATTAGTTATGGAGGGTGGGCCTATATTGATGTAACTTTTATGAAAGGAGGATAAAATGAGAGGATAAGAAAGGGCGGATGATGTAAGAAACTGTTGAATGACAAATTTGCCCTTATTCAGTCTCAAACTTATTTATGTAAATGCAAATATAATTAATTTTTCACATTTAAGCCATAATAATTAGTTTTACTAATAAATTAAATAATTTCATAATATTAAAAAATTAAAAATTCATTTTTAAAGTGCTTTATTATCTACTGTATTTTTTATTTTCGTCCAAATATAAGTTGGAAACCTGTGATATATTTTTTTTAAGAGCAGTTGGACACCACTGATCAAGTGGTTCGCATTGATTATTATTTATTGGACGTAATCTTTGTGCATGCCTCATCTTATTACTTTGAATTGGTCTCTTCCAAAAACCCAAAAAATAATCTCATCAGTTTGGTTTAAAGTCATTAATACATAGCACATTTTTTGACAAACCAGATCATTCCAGATATTATATAGGAGAAAGAAAATAAAAAAGAAAAGCCGCCTGAAATCAAGACGCAGATGTCGGACCCGTCGATCACATTCGTGAAGAGGGATTGGAGTGGCCAGATATGAACACAAATAGGAATCCTTGGTTCTATAGTTGAAGTACAAGTAAACTCGCACACGACCGATCAAGTGTTCATATTGATTACATAATCATTTGCTCCTAATCGCCTTTAATACGTAATTTACATGACCCTCTTGATCGGTCGGTCACCCAATTGATTAAAAAAGAAAGAAAGTTCGATACACTCCATGAATATTATCCATGATAGTTTCATGAACACTATCATGGATAATATTCATGGACCTTAATTAACATTTTTCTAAAAAAAAAGAAAGTTTGATACCTCTTATTGTAGCGCTTTTTGAATATTCATGGACCTTAATTAACATTTTTCTAAAAAAAAAGAAAGTTTGATACCTTTTATTGTAGCGCTTGCAAAAAGCGCTACAATAAGAGGTATACACTAGCGCTTTTTTTAGCCGCAGCTAGAATGAGGCTGTCCCAGCGCCTTAAGCAAAAGCGCTGGAATAGGTAGATCAATTCCTATCGCCCAAGCAAAAGCGCTGGAATAGAATCCCCATTTACTAGCGCCTACTAAAAGCGTTGGAACAAACACCCCCTTTCCCAGCAGCCCAAAAGAAGCGCTGGGATAGACCATATGAACAAACAAAACTATATCTAATAATATTACTACACCGGATCAAAAAAATAAAATAAAAATAATATTACTACATGTTATACATTTTTAATACCATTTGATACGATTATTTAGCAGATCTCAACAAAATAAAACTATTTTAATAGTCGAGGCCGTTGATCATCGTTGTGCTTATTGATTAAATCAATATCATAAAAATTTGGTTTGATCGGGTTTACAAAGCTCCTTGATTGGGACGCAATTTATTTTTTGGATAATAGTTATCGTCCGATTAAATGTGTAAAGATACATGATCAACTTAATTCTTGGTACGAAAGATAAATTCAAATATATGCAAAAGATAAATGGTTCAGATCGAAATATAAAGACTTTAGCAGGGTCGGGTTTTGCAATCTAATACTTTAATACCTCGGGATGCATCAAATGTTGTCAGATCAAGCGGTCACTGATATCCGATGATCTCCGTTTTTTGTGACAACGATGAAATTAGTGAGACGTGAAATCCTAATGTTCAGATCGACCACGGTAAAAATTGAGTTGGTAATTGCCTTTGAATTATATATGTTCAATGTAATTGTTAATGAATTAAATCTTGTATTGTATTTGAACGCACGGTAGCTATTCGACAACGACACAATTAAGATGATCCAGACTGTTGCTTTTATTTTCCTTGTTGATTATAGCATTCTCGTAAAAAATTGACTCGATCGGGTTTAAAAAGCTTCTTTATCGAGACACAATTTTGTTAACAAAATGAGTTTGTATGGGCCAATCAAGTGTGTAGCGATACTCGATTAACTTCGTTTTTTATGCGAATGATGCACTCTATGATATGTAAAAGATGGATGATTCCGATCAAGAAAAAAAGACTCAAGTGGGGGCAGGTATTGCAATGTAATACTTTAATGCTTTGGGATATATTAAATGTTGTCTGATCAAGTGGTCACCATTATCCGATGATCTTCGATATTGGCGATAACGATGAAATTAGTAAGACGTAAAATTACAATGGTTCAGATTGACCACTATTAAAATATAGTTGGCTTATTAAGTTTGGAATATGTTCGTATTGCTCGATACGGGGCGCTTAACTATTTTGCCATAATTCCCCAAAATACTTGAAAAGTTCGGAGAGTCTGTATAGCCACCGCACTGGCCGGCCACTGCACACTGTGTGGGGCTTACTTCGGGCTCCGCACGGATGATCTAAGACATTCAATAATTTTTTTTTTTAAAATCAAGTGGGCGATGCAAAAAATCAACTCGATCCGATATGTATAGATGCTCAGATCAAACTTCTCATTTTTGGAAAATCGAAAAAAATGGAAAGATTGGTTTTTAAGTGCACAGAATGATGAGAAGCTTGATCCGAGCATTTATGTTGAAATAAACAGTAAGCTTGATTGGGTTTGTGGATTTAATCTTAATTATTGGCAGCCTTTGTGGACTTTGTGGAATGGATGAGGCTCAGCCGAATTCGTGGAATTGGCAGCCCACGCTTGAAGACTTGGCTCAGCCGAATTCGTGGAATTGGCAGCCCACGCTTGAAGACTTGGAAGCCTCGCATGGCTATGAACAATTGTATGAGTTCCTCTATAAAATACAGGTTGTATTGAGAGAGAAAGTGTGAGTGGAGTAAGAGAATAAGAGAGTTACAGAGAGAGAAATTCCTCCTCTTTGTATGTTATTTTCAGATTGAATGAGTTCAATATATGTGAGTGTGTTTGTGCAATTCTCTTGTGAGTTTCATACATTACAAGTGTGTGATCAATACTCCTCCACCCAACAAAGTGGTATCAGAGCCCCAGGCTCATCCGTAAAAAAAAAAATCTCTCACAAAAGAAAATACCTTCGGTATTCTACTGCTTGTGTAGCCCGCCCAGAAAGCAATTCACTCAAAATCATATTTTTGAGTTCAAGATCGTCTCAGCCACACCAGTCGGTCGCCATAAAATCCAGCAACAAAAACGAGCCGCCTCTTGTCCAGTCGAAACAACCACTGGGTTGAAGGCCAAAATTTCGAATTAATCGAAAACTTGTTTTGACACATAAACGAGTTCTTTGGACTCAGAAGTTCACCAGGGATTTTTCCGTCGCCGAAAAAATTCCGGTGTGGCCCTCACGCGCTGCTCGAAGAGCTGTTATCCAAAATTGCAGAAACAAAAATCTTATCCAAGACTCAAATTGATACCTGAGTCTCGTGCATCTCGACGATACGAAGAGATTTGTGCAAGACCCATCTTGAACGGAGGTGTACAGAGGTTGCAATTGCCGTTCGACGGAGTTGCGGCAAACACGCGTCTCTGTTTTTTCCTTGAGAAGAAGACGGAAGAAACAGAAAAGTGATAAAGGGAAAAAGAGGTGGTTGATTGGGATCTCAATTATTACAAACCAAAGAGGTAGTTGGTTGTCTGATCCCATTACTCCTACCGAGCTACTTTCCATAAAAGCTGGTCCACCGAAGGTTCAATTGCAGTCTAACTCCTGTACTTTTGAAGTTATCTAGTCAAAGTTCAAAAGTTGCAAAGATTTCACTTTGACCCCAGTAAACTAGATTCCATCATTTCTAGTTTCGATGGCTAATGGAACATCCCAAGCTGTTATTCCAAAGCTCACCAAGGACAATTATGATAATTGGTCCATCCAAATGAGAGCACTGCTGGGTGCTCAAGATGTTATGGAGATGGTAGAAGAAGGTTACGATGAACCCGCCTCAAAAGAAGCTGAAACAGCTTTAAAGGAGGAACAGAAGACAACACTTCGTGCCGAGCGAAAGAAGGATTGCAAAGCCAAGTCCATCATCTATCAAGGACTTGACGAAGCCACATTCGAGATCATCGCTTCCGCCAAAACTTCCAAAGAAATTTGGGAGAAGCTGCAGAAGACCTACAGAGGTGCTGACAAAGTAAAGAGGATTCGCCTTCAAACACTACGAGGTGAATTCGAGTCTTTACGAATGAAATCCTCAGAATCTATTTCTGAGTATTATGCTCGAATTATGGTGGTTTCAAATCAAATGAGGAGAAATGGCGAAACTCTCACCGACACGAGAGTTATAGAAAAGATCTTGCGATCTTTGGATCGCAGATTCGACTTCATCGTTGTTACGTTAGAAGAACTTAAAGACGTTTCAACCATGTCTATTGAAGAGCTCGTGGGTTCGCTGCAAGCCCACGAACAGAAGTTGCACAGAGACGATGATAGAGCCCCGGAACAAGCTCTACAAATGAAGTTATCCCTCAACGAAGGAAGGTACGAGCAAGGGGGGACATCTCAGAGGGGACGAGGCTATGGTTCCCATGGAAGAGGCTCTAGAAATTCAAATTCCAGAAGCAGAGGTGGCAGAGGATTCTCCAGAGGAGGGAATCAAAATCATGCTCCAAGAGGAGGTGGTCGAGGACAACAAAATTATGCTCCAAGAGGAGGTGGACGAGGACAACAAGGTCATAATCCACGAGGAGGAGGACAAGGCAGAAGAGGCAGTTACAACAATCGTTCGAACGTTGACAAAAGTAACGTTCAGTGTTACAATTGCGAAAAGTATGGCCACTATAGCAACGAGTGCCGGGGAAGATCAGCATCAGATCAAGTTGGCGAAATAGCCAACTATGCAGACAAGGAGCCATCAGGAGGAGATTCAATGAGTCTCATGGCACACAACCCAATCGAGCAGGATCAAGGTACATGGTTTCTTGATTCTGGAGCCAGTAATCATATGACTGGCTCAAGGCAGCTTTTTACTGAACTTGATGAAAAGGTTCAGGGAGATATTTCTTTTGGTGACCTCTCTAAAGTACCAGTTCGAGGGAGAGGTGATATTATAATCAAAAGGAAAAATGGAGATCATGCATTCATCTCTAACGTCTACTATGTTCCAGACATGAAGACTAATATTCTTAGTCTTGGACAATTCCTTGAGAAAGGCTATCAAATTAGCCTGAAGGATATGCAGCTGACGGTTGCGGATGCTCGAGGGAAGCTGATAACTCGAGTAATGATGGCGAAGAACAGGATGTTTCCGCTAACTGTTCTTCATGACACGCCAAAGTGCCTCAATGCCATTATCAATGACAAAGATTGGATATGGCATCTCAGATATGGGCACCTCAACTTTGAAAGCTTGAAGCTGTTGGCGAATAGGAAGATGGTTAAGGGCTTACCTCATATTCAACGTCCAAATGAGGTATGCGAAAGCTGCATTCTTGGCAAACAACACCGCAATAACTTTGGAAAGCAAGTTGATTGGAAAGCATCTATGCCTCTCGAGCTAGTACACACAGATGTTTGTGGTCCATTAAAGCCAATCTCAAACGGTCAGAACAGATACTTCCTCACGTTTATCGACGACTATAGCAGAAAGACGTGGGTATACTTTCTGAAATTGAAGTCAGAAGTATTTGAAAAGTTTAAAGAGTTCAAAGCTCTTGTTGAGAAAGGAAGCGGCTACCACATTAAGACATTGCGGTCAGACCAAGGAGGAGAGTACACTGGAGATCAATTTGAGGGATTCCTTAGGCAACAAGGAATCAGACACCAGTGCACACCTGCCTATACTCCTCAACTAAACGGTGTAGCTGAGAGGAAGAATCGCACCATTCTCAACATGGCTAGAAGCATGTTGAAAGATAAAGACATGCCCAAGAGATTTTGGGCCGAAGCAGTTCAGTGTGCAGTTTATCTACTGAACAGGTGTCCTACGAAGAATGTGCAGTCGAAGACACCACAAGAAGCATGGTCCACTCACAAGCCAGGTGTGGGTCATCTCAGAGTGTTTGGTTGTATTGCCTATGCTAAAGTTCCGGAGGCTAACAGAACCAAACTCGAAGACAAAGGAGTTAAGTGTATCCTTGTTGGATATGGTGACAGAACGATGGGATACAGGTTGTATAATCCCATCACTCAGAAAGTGATTTTCAGCAGAGATGTCATTTTCGAGGAAAATGAATCCTGGAGCTGGGGTCAAATAGAAGCTACCAAGAATATGGAGCTAACACTTGAAGATGAAGAACAGGTACAAACCAAAGATGTACCTGGTAGACCAGAAGATCAACCAGCATCTTCCCGTGGTTTCTCTTCACCACAACAAGGTGAACCATCCTCACCAGTTGAACGAGAAATTTCAGACATGAGGCCCAGAGGAATTCGGAACTTGAATGATCTGTATCAGAATACAGATCAGATGGATGCAGATTTTACCATGTTCTGTTTGCAAATCAGTTGTGATCCAGTTAGTTTCGAGGAAGCTACCCAAGAAGGAAAATGGAGGAAGGCTATGGATGAAGAGATTCAGTCCATAGAGAAGAACAAGACTTGGGAGCTGACTAACCTCCCAAATGGTCACAAGGCAATTGGAGTAAAGTGGATCTACAAAGCTAAGAAGAACGCTCAAGGAGAGGTTCAGAGATACAAGGCAAGGCTTGTAGCAAAAGGATACAAGCAAAGAGAAGGCATCGACTATGGCGAAGTATTCGCCCCTGTTGCCAGGATGGAGACAATCAGGCTAATGATCGCATTAGCTGCTCAGAAGAGATGGAAGATCTACCAGTTGGATGTCAAGACAGCATTCCTGAATGGATTTCTAAAAGAAGAAATCTATATTGAGCAGCCACTTGGATATGTGAAGAAAGGTCATGAAGACAAAGTGTACAAATTGACGAAGGCGCTATACGGGCTGAAGCAAGCGCCTCGTGCATGGAATACCAGAATTGATAAGTACTTCCAGGAGAATGGATTCGAGAAGTGCCCCTATGAACATGCACTCTATATGAAGAAGGAGACTGATGGAAGCCAGCTGTATGTATGCCTCTACGTTGATGACTTGATTTTTACAGGCAACAATCCAGCCATGTTTGAAGCATTCAAGAAGACAATGTTTCAAGAGTTCGAAATGACGGACATCGGACTTATGGCTCACTTCCTAGGCATTGAAGTGACGCAAAGTGACGAAGGAATTTTTATCTCCCAAAGCAGGTATGCCATGGAGATACTGAAGAAGTACGGGATGGAGACATGCAATCCTGTGACGACTCCAGTCAACAGTGGACTGGAACTGAAGAAAAGTGATACTGGGAATGTTGATCCAACCTATTTCAAAAGCTTGGTTGGAAGTCTGCGATATCTAACCTGTACTAGGCCAGACATACTCTATGGTGTTGGGCTAGTCAGTCGATACATGGAGACGCCAGATCAGTTACACTTGTTCGCAGCAAAGCGGATTCTCCGCTACATCAAAGGAACTCATAATGACGGACTATTCTATCAGTCAGGCGGTGACCTGAATCTTTCCGGCTATTCAGATAGCGATTGGGGAAGAGACTTGGATGAAAGGAAGAGCACAACAGGGTTCGTTTTCTTCATTGGAGATACTGCCTTCACTTGGACATCCAAGAAGCAAGCGGTTGTGACATTGTCATCTTGTGAAGCTGAGTATGTTGCCGCTAACTCAGCTGTCTGTCATGCTATATGGTTAAGGAATGTGCTGAAGCACTTGGGCTTTCTGCAAAAATTGCCCACAGAGATCTATGTCGACAACCGCTCTGCAGTTGCGCTTGCAAAGAACCCGACTCATCATGAAAGAAGCAAGCACATCGATACCCGCTACCACTTCATCAGAGAGCATGTAAAAGCAAAGGAAGTGGAGTTAGTTTCTTGCAGGACATATGATCAAACAGCAGATATTTTTACGAAGCCCCTCAAACATGAAGCTTTCGTCAAAATGAAGACAATGCTTGGAATGAAGAATCTCTGAGAATCAAGCTTAAGGGGGGATGTTGAAATAAACAGTAAGCTTGATTGGGTTTGTGGATTTAATCTTAATTATTGGCAGCCTTTGTGGACTTTGTGGAATGGATGAGGCTCAGCCGAATTCGTGGAATTGGCAGCCCACGCTTGAAGACTTGGCTCAGCCGAATTCGTGGAATTGGCAGCCCACGCTTGAAGACTTGGAAGCCTCGCATGGCTATGAACAATTGTATGAGTTCCTCTATAAAATACAGGTTGTATTGAGAGAGAAAGTGTGAGTGGAGTAAGAGAATAAGAGAGTTACAGAGAGAGAAATTCCTCCTCTTTGTATGTTATTTTCAGATTGAATGAGTTCAATATATGTGAGTGTGTTTGTGCAATTCTCTTGTGAGTTTCATACATTATAAGTGTGTGATCAATACTCCTCCACCCAACAATTTACACATTGGATCAAACTGATTTTCTACAACTACCACTCAATTTTTTTTTAAAATTGTTGAACGACTCATATCATCCGTGCTGGAAATGTTGTTTAGAGGCATAAATCATCTTTGTAGGTGCTGAAATTGAACTCTAATGGCTGAAAAGTGATATGATTTGCCTAGAATATATATGGCTGTAAGAATTGGGATTCGAGTTCATATTGTTGAAAACTGAAAATTAGTTGCCAGTGTGTCCAATACGTATTTGATCGTATCCCCACTGTGTCCTTGTGTCCAATACGTGGACACAACACCTTTTTGGAGTGTCGGTGCTTCATAGGGCCTGCTAGATTTGTTGGAATTGGTGTTTCAATTGCTATATTTTATTTATGCTACATATTTTATCAAGTGTACGGCTATTGTTGCTACTCATGAGATTTGTTGGTGCTTTCATTTTCCGGTTCTGCTATCCATATGATGTCGTATGTTGATTTTGAGTGTTGATGTTTCAACTATATTGCTAGTTTTTGCTCTATATTGAAGCTGTTGTCTACTGAAACATGTTGTGAATTTTGAAAGAATCATGAAAAGGAACTTGAATCGACCCTTAAAAGATTTTTCATTTCCATAGATAGTATTTGATAGGCTTTGGGACGCAACTTAGTTTCCTTAGATATGAACTCTAAATTTGTGTTTACCAGGAACAATACTTTCTTTACATCAACTTAGTTGTGGTTATCCAACTTTTTTACTTGAATGAATTGTTATGGGAGTTAAAAGATAAACTTGGTTCTTATTCTTCGTCATTTGCATTGCAGGTAATGTGACGTTCTAGCAAAAACCATGATTTCAACTTATCATTTTGAAAGCTCTCTCGGAAAGATCTTGTTAAGGATGGCATCGTCGACTTTTGATTAATTATTTATTCCACGTAGTTTCTGTAGTGTAGTTGAATTGTAATATTTTGGCATGTTTGATCTACTTTTGAATGTTGACAATGTTATGGAGTATTAGTTTCTTCAATGAAAAATGAATTATTTTGGTTTTTGAGTTATTTGGAAAAAGTTAGTGAACCGTTATTTGATGGGAAAGTGGCTAGTATAATTTATTATAGTTACGGTGTAGCTGAAAATTAGAGTAGTAATTCTTTATTTATGGAAAAAAAAATTGAACCTACAATAACGTTTTTAGGCATTGGTAAAAGTGTGGAGGTGGCCAGGTGCATTCAGGTCTACACCAGCGCTTGCAACCGCTGGGGAACATAGTGTTGGTAAAAACTATGTCATACCAGCGCTTAAAACCGCTGGGAAAGAAAGCGTTGGTAAAAATAAATTTATTCCAGCGCCCACAAAAAGCACCGGCATAGAGCTATAGTAGCGCCTCTACTCCAGCGCATCGCCCAAGCGTTGGTATAGGTCGTGTGGGGCTATACCAGCGCTTTGCAAATCATTCAACAATGCTTTTGGCCGCTGGCATAGCCCGACTTTCTTGTAGTGCGACGTGCATGGATAGGTTTTTAACTATCCCACATGTCAGCACTCCGAAATTAAACAAAACATTACCAATAGATCGGGTAATCGTATTATTGATGATTATATTTTGCCGAGGTAGCTGCACTTTAATTGGTTGAGGGTTTGAGCGGACACCTTGGGCTCAAAAATGCTATAAAATTTTGTACTTTTATGTATGATTTGATTTTTTCTTTTCTTTCATGTCATTCAAAAAAAAAAAATTTATATCGTCGGCATGAACTATTCACATGTTGAAAAAAAATTCATTTTAATTTGCGAATAAGTAGATGATATAGCTCAAATAAATCAAGCTTAATTTATTTCAACCGAAATAAATATGTTCATTTATATATTGTTCTGGGTACAAAACTTTTGATTTACGTTTTTGTCACTGCTGAAGTAAAATCTAAGAGCCACCCCTTCTTCTTCTTCTTTTTTTTTTTTTTGCGAACACAATTTTTTTTTATTAATCTTTGAGTGATTATAAAGACTAAAACGGGCAAGGAGAAAGGTAACACGTGTTTGTTCGAGACCCAGATCCCTAACTAGCAAAATGCCAACCAAAAAGAAACTCTCAAGGATCGAAGCCCAACACCTAAGAGTCACCTCTTTTTTTTGGAGATACTATGTGATGAGCTATCAACGTAGTGGGGTTTACACTTACATGGGTCATTTGGAGTCACGTTTCTCAACTCATTATCAGGAGGTTTTCGGTCCAGAGTAGTACTACGTAAATTTTACTGATCACTCTGTCAAGTTGCCTAAAAGAAATGTTTTTGACTTTGTCAAATTACACTCTTTAATTGATTTGCACTCAGAGCCACTTGAATCTCTCCGATCGAGCCTATAAATGGTCATCAAGATTGCACTTCAATTTCATTCCAAACTAGTCTATCTCCAACCAACTAAAGAGGGAAGTACCAAAAGAAACTAAAGAGGGAAATGGGTTCGAAAGCATTTGTTTTCCTTGGCCTTTTTCTGGCCGTTGCTCTTCTCATCTCCTCGGAGGTGACTGCCAGGGATTTGGCTGAGACTACCACTTCTACTACTCCTACTACTGGTGAGTCTTTTATTTTAACTGAATTAATTGATTTTATTCCTCTAGTTTTTTTTTATTCTCTTCTTGCACAACATTGAATAAAATCTTGATTCTGTTCATTAAGGAAAAGGTCCACTTAGAGGAGTTATAGTTATTCTGATGTTACTTTTCGAGATTGTTCACGTCATTATTATTCCTCTATGTCCTACAGATTCACGGATTCAGGAATGCTTGTGTTGTGTGGTTAAAGCAATCGATCTCTATTTAAAGCTTTTATAGCTAAAAAGCTAAATTAAGGTTTAGTTTTAACAAGCTAAACCAATGTAATTAACCCATTTTTTCTTTTTAAGTGCTGATGATGTAAACCTAATTCAACTCCAAATTAATTTAGATGGAGATAATACTACGTTTTTTTATTTTTTATTTTTTATTTGCCAAAGGTTAGAAGAGTTCCATTGATTGGTCTAGGCCATTTAATTAACACTCTGATCTCAAATCAATGCAAGCCACCTCACTTGCCTTGCCTTCGTTGAGTTTCAATTTTCAACCCAATCTAATTGCGCTTTAATATGTACTAATCACCTTGATCTAAACTATACTCCCTCCGTCCTGATTTGGGATATGTATAACTAAAAAAAGGGACAAATAAATCGGGACTGAGGGAGTAGTATATTAATCAAGCATACATATCAATTGTGCAGTTGATCAACAGACTAAAGGGATTGATGATGCCAAGTATTATTATGGCGGCGACGGCGGTGGTTATTACGGAGGTGGCTACTGTTATCGCCATTGTGGCTGTTATTACGGAGGCGGTGGCGGTTATGGAGGTGGATATGGACGCGGCGGATATAACGAAGAAGGGAATTAACATTATATGTGTTATTTAAGCTATCCGTGCACCGAGTTAAAATATGTATGAATAATGAAGGCTGCCTTATCAGGCCCTTCACATTAATAGTCATGTAGTAGTTCCTCTGTTACGGCATGGTTTGTGTTTTCGTGTGTTTGATTTTCAAATTGTGTTAAGTCACTTTTGTATCTGTGAGATGTTTGAATGTTTTATAGCAAATTCCCTCTTTTTTTCATCCTTGGCCAACTACAATCTACATAGTCAGAATTGCAAGACTCGCATCAGCTAGCGCTTATGTGCAACTTATGCAACATACCAAACTGGACTACTTAACTCTTGGAATTGGTAATCTCACCCGAACCGATGGATATCCGAATAGATCCTCACTTATCAGGGCAGTTTAATTGTACTTGATTTTTTTTACTTCCAATTAATCTGCTGTCATTTTTAATTTGGAAAACCTAACAAGTTGCAGTTCGGGTTCAGTTTTAACAAAATGTTCGCATCAAAATAATAATTTGATTAATGAAATACTCAATGCTTTGGATCTTGGGTCTCCGAGGATACAAAAATAGACGAAAAAAATTAAATTTATTTACACGGAATTGATATGAGTCACCATAAACAAATACTGGAACCAATTCGGTATTCTTTTCTTTTTTAATCAGTTTTCTTCCAATCAAGGGAAAAAAAACTTTTTCCCATCAGTTTTTCCCTTTCTTGTTATTTATTGTCACAAACATAACCAAATTAGCATCAATAGAACCAACATTTTCAAAATAACAAGCGGTATCCCGTGCAATGTACGGACAAGTGATTATACTTTATCCCTTTATAAAGATGTTCAAAATTATATATATATATATATATATATATTTTTTATAGGCAAAAGATTTTATTAAAACTCGACAAAGAGTACATCGAAAAAAGACCAAATACAGACCACTGAGAAAGAGGAGCTGTATAGGCCTAAGGTAAAACAAAATAAAGGAAAATTACATTCAATGGAGATTGAATGTTTACAATTCTCAGAAAATTCCAAAGAAATTTTTTAGTATTTGAATATGTATTTACATATTCAAATACTAAAAAATTAAATACATATTCAAATACTAAAAAATTTATTTAGAATTTTCTGAGAATTGTAAGAGTTGAAACATTTTCAAATACAAAAAAATTTCTTTGGAATTTTCTGAGAATTGTAAGAGTTGAACTTATTTGTAGAATTTTTTTCTTCTTTTTCGAAATCTCATACCTAATCCGTACATATCCTTCGTTGTTTAAAAAGAATATGGGAGAGAGAGAGGTTGTTTAAAAAGAATATGGGAGAGAGAGGCAGCAAATGAAACTATTCAATGCCTCGGAGCAACGCCACGTGGTATTCGAAAGTTTGACTACCACATTGGTAGCCTAGAAGAAAAAGAAAAAAGGACTAGTGGTAAATCAAAACCATGGGTTCTCAGGGAATGAGAAACGGTTCTCTCAGACCCAACTCTGAGGGGATGTTCCAGGTAACATTCTTTTTTTAAAACTTTTTTTTCTTCAATTTTCAAATTCAAATATAATGAAAATGAAAAATAATTTTTGATTTTTCTCGCACCGTATAAAAGATCTCAATAAAATCTATCAAACAAGATCCATATTGGTAGAAAAATTATTTGCGTAAACAGATGATTTTTGAGCTTGAAATTAACTTCTTTTTTCAAAATCTTCCTTTTGTTTAGTTGGAACACCACCTGAGCCTCTCTCTCTTGCGCCGGAGATGAAGACGAAGATATTCTGTGATTCCGACCAAGAGGGCAAAACCACGACGTTGAAGATGAAGACGTTCTCTCCTCCTCACATGCTCGCCTTCCACCTCTCTTGGCTCTCTCCTGACGGCGGCAGCGATGAACAGTAGCAACGGCGGTGGGTGTTTGTTGAGGACCTATGGTAAGGGTTCCAAAATTTTGAAGGGGTTATGTTTTTAAAATTTTCAGATTTTCTGGAAATTGGGTTTTAGGAGTCCCGATCGGTGTGATTGTGTGTGATGAGAGAGATGAAGACGGTGGATGAGGAGGGGCAAATTCGTCACAAAACAGGTGGATTATCCCGAATTAGTTTTTCCCACCTCAAGACCCACCCATAATTCACTACAAGAAAAATGAAAATTAGTGACGAAAAAGTGGCGACGAAATTTAATTTTGTCACTAAATGAGTATATTTGGCGACGAAAAAATAAATTCGTCACTATTTTGATAACTTTCGTGACGAAATAATTTCGTCACCAATTATGCCTGTTTAGCGACGAAAAAAATATTTTCGTCACTAAAGGTACCCATTTGGCGATAAAATACATTTTTCGTCGCCGAAAGCTTAAAAAAGGTGACAAAATTATTTTCTGTCGCCAAAGATAATCATTTGGTGACAAAAAATATATTTCGTCGCCAAATGTGAGCAAT
Source organism: Rhododendron vialii (assembly GCF_030253575.1). Lineage (NCBI taxonomy): Eukaryota > Viridiplantae > Streptophyta > Magnoliopsida > Ericales > Ericaceae > Rhododendron > Rhododendron vialii. Next base: position 5,641,427 of record NC_080559.1, read on the forward strand.
TTAGTAACGAAATATTTTTTTCGTCACCAAATGCTTAACTTTGGTGACGAAAAATAATTTCGTCACCATTTTAACGCTTTCAGCGACAAAAAATATATTTCGTTGTCAAATGGGTACCTTTCGTGACGAAATTTATGAATTGCGCTTTGTCACTAAATGTATTTCGGACATAACTCTTTACTAAAATCTCCGATTGAGATAATTCAAATTGGGTTTGAACAATAACTCAATTGCCTACAACTTTCATGTTTATCAAAATTGCTAATTTTAATGTTTAAAGGTCCAAAATTACATTCGAAATATATTTTCATGTTAAACATATGTGTTATATATTAGATATTTCAAATATTTACTGAAAAGTGTGTGTAGTGCAGTTGGTTGGAGCTTGCACGAAAAACTCAAGGGACTCGGGTTCGAAACCCAGCAGGAGCAAGAAAGATGGATTTCTTTTCCCATATGAAAACATCTTTCGCAACGAAAAATTTCGTCACCGATTTCTTATATTAGTGACAAAAAATTTCGTCACCAATGTGACCCATCGGGGACGAATTTTTTCGTCGTCAAAAAGCACAATAAGTGAGGAAAAAAATTTCGTCATCAATTATTCACTTTTTGGTGACGAAATATTTCGTCATCAAAAGACACTATAGGTGACGAAAAATAGATTTCGTCACCAGGTAGGAATTCTCGACAACCTTTAGTCGACAAATTTTTTTTCGTCACCTATATTATTTGTGACGAAAAACATGTAATTTGTGACGATTTTCATTCGTCACCCAATTGAATTTTTCTTGTAGTGATTTATGGCCCATTAGCCGGATAAGAGGAAAAACTAATCAAGGTGATGAATTATGGAGGGGAAAGAATTGGCATCCATAGGAAGCCAAAACTGTCACTTCCAGCCCTAATCCGAGAGGATAAGTTTTGGAGGGGTGCTTTACCTCCATCCAATTGGCCCTAGTTGTTAATACACAGCAACAACATGATGTAGCTTGTATACTTTTTTCATATCAAACCAAACCAAACCAAATCGAGCCTTAAGTTTCAATCACTTGGGGTCGGCTACATAAATTCTTTTCTTCCATTGAGCTCTATCAAGAGCCATTTGTATACTTTTTTCATGTACTCAATAAATTGTTGGAGAATGTTAAGGAAATGAATCACACGTTATTGCTTGAGAGTGTAATCACTTAATAACATTTGTGATCTCTCAACTCATTGCCAATTAATTTTGAGATGGATATAAAGTTTTTATATGGTATCAGAGCGGGATCCGTTTTACCTCACATTTTATCAAAATTTACAATCTATACCCCACGATGAGAGACCAACAGAAACGACTGCACGATGATAGGACCCAAAAAAATGGTCACACGTAACAGAGCTCAAATGCGGCTATACGTAAGAGGCGATGTTAAAGAAATGAATCCCATATTACTTGGGAGTGGAATGAGTGATCACTTAACTCATTATCAATTGATTTTGAGATGGATATAAAGTTTTTATAGAGAACTACAATACATAATCACCTATTCGCTTGTTTGGATGCCGAATTTGCCAAGCACCATAATTTCATCTCCCCCACCTCCCCATCTCTGGTGGTTGGCTGCAAAAACCCCCACTCAGATTTGCTCCCGGATTAGGCTCGAGCTGGATTTGTAATCCACCTGAAGGTGTATTTGGTAATGATGAGGTTACCCCTATCGTTGGCTAATCCGGGTGTTTTGGGACGATTTTGCCCTCACAAATCCTGTGAGGTGTCTTTCTCTCTTCATCTCTCCATATGGATATGTAACAAACGGGGAGAGAGAGAGAGAGCGAGAGAGAGAGACAGAGAGAGAGAGTTACGGCTGAAAAACTAGGCAGAGAGAGAGATTTACGGTCGGAAAACTATGAACCACACTTGATTAGTCAATTTTTAAGTTTACTTGTATTTCAACTTCAATAGAGGCAGGGACTCGTAATTGTGCTATACTAACGATTTTAAACATAACTGATGAGATTATTTTTTTCGGTTTTTGGAAGAGATCAATTCAAAGTAATATTAAGATTAATCAAAATTTGCGACCAATCCATATGAACCACTTGATCAGTGGTTTTTAAGTTTACTTGTGCAGTACTTCAACTTCAATTATAGCGGAAGGGACCCCTAATATACTAATGACTTTTAAAAAAAAACTGATAAGAGCTTTTTTCTTTTCCGGTTTTTAGAAGAGATCGATTCAAATAAATGCGATGCGCCCTCCAGGCCTGTACAATATGAGATATATTGATGAAATTGATTGCAAACACATGCATGGGCTGTTGTAGAAGTTTGGGCTCGATTTTCTGGTTTCAAGCGTTTTAGCATATCCCGTCCAGACAGTGGTCGATCGCGTCAGTCTAGTTCAAGTCTTATACTTAGAGGCAACTGAAAATCGAGTCTGGCCAGATCAGGCCAATATCTGTCTGGACGATTAGAACATAAATCGATAAGTATTTGAGAGTTGGTACGTACAAAAGACGTGGTCAACTAAATGCATGCACATGCATTTTACGTACGTAAGTCTTAATTAAATAGTGAGGGGTAGACTTGGTACTGTAGGGACAATGATCAACAAAAAGACTCGATCGATCGATGTGGACTACTTGATTCTTAATTCTTTCTTGTAGTTGTATCTATCAACTAGGTGGACTGCTTCTAATTTATTGTTTTGTCTAAAAAAATTAATATGAGTGTACTGCGTGCGTTAATATCTTTTTGTTGATAAAAAGTCGAATACACATATCAAAGAGAGCTCGGGATGAGATTACAATTTTAATGGGGCAAATTTATAAAAGTAGCATGAAAGAAGGGTGTATTAAAAATGCACTAAAAATTTTGTTGTTTTATACTCTTGGCACTAAACTGTTCATACATAGCCAAAGCAACAGAAAATTCACTAACGCTTGTGGCACCGCTGAACTAAAATCTCGAAGCCACCCCTTTTAATTTTGAATACTCTGTGATTAGCTATCAATGTCCGTAAGTTACGACGGACTTGCACTTGGGGCATGTGGAGTCATGTTTCTCAACTCACTTTCAGGAGTTTTTTCCCCCCTAGAGTATGACTAGTTAATCATTGTTCGGTCTAGTCCAGGAGAAGCAGTAGCAAAGTTACTGACTTTGTCAAGTTACCAATTAAAAAGAAAATTTATTGACCTTGTCAAATTACCCAAAAGAAAAAGTTAGTGAATTTGTCAAACAGTACTCTTTCAGTGTGTACTCACAGCCACTGGAATCTCTCCGAGCCCATAAATGGACATCCAAATCCAACTTCAATTTCATTCCAAACTAGTCTATCCAACCAACAAAAGAGAGCAAAAGAAAAACTAAAGAGGGAAATGGGTTCGAAAGCAATTGTCCTCCTTGGCCTTTTTCTGGCCGTAGTTCTTCTCTTCACCTCGGAGGTGACAGCCAGGGATTTGGCTGAGACTACTACCACTTCTACTACCCCTAGCACTACTACCCCTAGTAAGTTGATCTTTATAGCTGAATATTTGATTGATGATTTCAAATTCTCACTTCATGGCACAACATGCAATAAAATCTTGGTTATGTCCCTTAGATAAAAGGGTCCACTTAAAGATGTTTTAGTTATTTTGATATTACTTTCCAAGATTGCTCACGTCGTTAATCAATGCAAGCCACCTCACTTGCCTTGTCTTCGTTGAGTTTCAATTTTCAACCTAACCTAATTTCGCTTTAATATGTTCTAATCACCTTGACATAACTATTAATCAAGCATATATCAATTGTGCAGCTGATCAACAGACTAATGGGGCTGATGATGCCAAGTATTATCATGGCGGCGGTTATCACCGAGGTGGCGGATATTACGGAGGTGGCGGTTATTATGGAGGCGGTCGTGGCGGCGGATACGGAGGCGGCGGTTACGAAGGTAGAACTAATGTTACCACACTTGTTTCTAATCACCTCTAATTAAACTACTTAATCAAGCATATATATCGATCAATTGTGCAGCTGATCAACAAACTAATGGGGTTGATGATGCCAAGTATTATCACGGTGGCGAATATTATCACCGAGGCCCTTACCATTGGGGCCCGTATTACAGAGGTGGCGGCAGTTACGGTGGTGGCCAAGGTGGATATGGAGGTGGCGGTTATGAAGAAGAAGGGAATTAACATCATAGGTGCTATTTGAGCTATCTGTGCACCGAGTAGTTAAAATATTATGTATGAATAAAGAAGGATATCCTATCAGGCCCTTCAGATTAATAGTGATGTTGTAGTTCCTCTGTAAAAGCATGGTTTGTATTTTCAAATAGTGTTAAATCACTTTTGTATCAGTGAGATGTTTGAATGTTTTCAAAACAACTTTGTTCAGTCCCTTGATAATTAAGTAGGTGAGTGAGCTTAATTAATAAACCAATTAAACTCGCCTCTTCGATTGGTAACTAATTAAAACATGAGACGAGTCCATTAATTTAATTTAGAGCAACGAATTAATCTTCCTGAAAATACGTAATTAATAACCGAACAAAATCAAGCTCTTTGCTCCTCCAAGCTAGAACGACATCTCATGTAACACGTATGCTTTGGATCTTGGGTCTCCGAGGATACAAATATAGACGAAAAAAACTAAAAGTACATTATTATTTATAGATCTCCATGAGATCGATCTTTTGAACGGTGCAAAAAAATTAAAATATTATCTGATGAAATACATTATTTTTTAAATTTCGGTAATGTGTTGCAACTTTTATACCAAACCTCGTAATTTTATTTTATTTTTTTTGCCAAGCAAAAAGATTTTATTAATCTTTATAAATGATTACGAAGATTAAACGGAACAATTTCACACCTGTATAAGTCACCTCAGACCACCGAAAAAGGATGACAAGACACCAACCAAAACAACAAAAGATTGAGCAAAACCTAACCAAACCTTATAATTTTCAGCAATATCAAAACATTTTCACTAGGAATCATAACATTTTGGTACTTTCATCTCGAACTTTGATATTAAAACCTCATGACTTTTCAGTAGTAGAATTAAACTAAAATTTTGTTTATTATCAATCGGTAATGAGTACAAATACCATTGAGTTATATAGCTAGAATTGGACATTTCAAACGATAAAATTTAGTCCCATCCGTGCAATCCGCAAACAATATAACAAAGCCCAACAAACACTACAACAAAAACATGTTGTGCCTTAATCTTCTATTGAGAATCAAAGGAATTGAACCTACGTGACCGTGCTCCGAAGGCATTAAATAATTTCCTTTGCTGCCCCTCTCTCTCTCTCCCACGGAGCTTTTAAATAAGGAAGGATATGTATGAATTCGGTATGAGATTTTGGAAAAAGAAGAAGATAAGTATACAATTACAAGATATATTCTTCCTTCCAAAAATAAAAACGCCCCTCTGTTCCGTTTCAAATTAAATAAACCCCAAATAAAATCAAATAAAATGAGACGGTGAAGGTTTTTTTTTTTTCCAATAATAATAAGTATTTCTCTTTATTCATTATCTCGTGGACAGGTGGACTCCACATATGTCCTTTATCCCTGTCCGTTATCCCACCTTTTCCAATTCCGCCCGAGATGAGTACTTTAAAACTTGTGCGCTGTCTCTGCCTAGCTTGATCCTCTCAATTTCTGCCTGGACCCTCTCAGTCTCTGCCTCGGCCCTCTCCTTTTCTACCTGGTGCCTCTCAATCTCCGCCTGGAGCCTCTCATTCTCTTTGTATCAATGTTGTGAATACCGTTCCGTACCGGCCGGTATGTACCGGTTTGGTGAAAAAACGGTACCCTAGTTCTTCTATAATACCGTTCCGGCCTAAATACCGGCGCTTACTAGTCGGTACCGGTCATCTCGGACAATACCGGACGAGATATTGGTACCGGAGATTTCGTCCGAAATTTTGCAAAACAGGACCAGAACAGATATGAAAGTCGAAGGGAGGAGAGAGAGATAAAAACAAAAGCAAAATCCAAACCTAGATCCAAACACATGTCGATTTGGGGTAAGGAGAGACATGCCCGCGCGAGAGATACTGATTGCCTTGTTGTTCTACACTACTATGATGGAGGTCGAAGAGATCGTCACATTGCAGCTGGCTTCGCCGTGCTCTATCGCCGGTGGTTCAATGGGTGACGGTGCTCTGCTCTGCTTCAACTGCTTGCAATCGTGGGTGCGTAGAGACAGAGAGAGAAGAGAGAGAGAGAGAGAGATAAAAAGGGGAAAAGGCTAAAAAAAAAGGGGAAAGTGAAATTCCAGCGGAAAAACCAAAGTTCTGTTTTTTTTTTTATACTCTACTATTGACTTATTAAGTCCCTTTTGTCAACTTTGTGTATGTTTTCTTGTTAGTTTGAAGTGAATTATGTGAACTTTATTGTCTTATGAATATTTATTTTATGATGAATTGTATAATACGGAGAAATTTTTTGAGTTAATATTATATATAATTGTAATTACAGTAAATTCGAAACGGTACCTGGTACTTGACCGGTACCAGTACCGGTATGTACCATACCAGTGAAAAAATCGATACCCTCGCCGGTACGATATTCAGAACATTACTTTGTATTTCCTTGCAATCATTCGATCATTCCTCGCATTCTCTTTTCATAACCTCGCAGTAATGTTCTGGAGCAACTCAATCCCGCTATCGAGCTCAAATGCAAATTGCCCAATTGATGAAAGGCTTGATAATTACGAAAAGGCTAAGTGGAGCACATCCTGTAACTATCAATGTAATGGTGACATCTCACACGATTTTCAAAAAAAAAAGGTATTCACTGTAGCGTTGCTCAAATATTCCCTAATGTTTCCTATAGGTGGGAGAGATGCATCTCACACGGTTTCCAAAAAATGGTATTCACCGTAACGTTGCTGATCAAATATTCCCTTCTGTTTCCTAGGAGAGAGAGAGAGGGTACCAAAGACATGGCGTGCATTTCGTCGTCGGTATATTCGTCGGGATTCTTCTCCATTCCGTACCATGCAATTTCCTTTGCTGCCATTCTCTCTCGCTCTCTCCGTGGTCGACTTTCCGGTCTGCTGTTTTGTTCTATCGGCGCTATATAGGGTTACCAAGAAAGTAAAAAAAAACCTCAGAATGAACACGTTTTACTTCAATCTATTATGATAATTCTGTAAGTTGCCAATTAGAGTTTTTAGATTTTAAATAAATTCCGAGTTATCAACATCGACGGAGTAATCATTCAGTGGCCTTGCAACACTGCCGCGTGGAGACCCATAGCGTTTTACAGTCACAAATTCACTTGAGACCAATACACTTAGTTTGGGGTCCATGTAAACGTCTGGTAATAAAGAACTGTAGCTCGGACACCCAGGTGGCCGTGCTCCGAGGCATTGAATAATTTCCTTTGCTGCCATTCTCTCTCTCTCTCCTCTCATGGACCTTTTAAATAAGGAAGTATATGTATATATGAATTAGGTATGAGATTTCGGGAAAATAAGAAGATAAGTATACAATTACAAAAATATATTCTTCCTTCCACAAATAAAAACACCCCACGGTTCCTTTTCAAATCAAATAAAACCCTACAGCAAGACAAATAAAATCAGACGGTCCAATCCAGAAGTGGACGGGAAAAGAGCCGGTACTTCCATAGAAAAATTATAAAAATAAGTTCAACTCTTGCAATTCTCAAAAAATTCCAAAACAAATTTTTTTAGAATTTGAATATGTAATTTCGAACGTCTTTAGAAAGAGATAAAATATAATCACTTGTCCGTGTGCATTGCACGGGATACCGCTTGTTATTGTTTTGATATTTTGAAAATGTTGATTCTATTGATGCTAATTTGGTTATTGTTTGTGAAGATAGAAAACAAGAAAGGGGAAAAAAAAAATGATGTGAAATTTCATGATTCTTGTGTTTTGGTGACTCATACGAATTTTGTGTAAATAGTTTTAATTTTTTTTATACCCAAGATCCAAAACATACATGATAAAATGTCGTTCTAGCTTAGAGCAGCAAAGGACTACAACAAAAATGACTTGTTAGGGCAGTCATAACTGCGATCAACAGGAGACCTGTTGGAGCAGTTTGCCTATTGAGGCACTATGCCTTAGTGCCGCATGTATCGATGCAGCTATAGATGTAACGCGACACTTTTTATGAGGCACCTTAAAGTGCCTCAAGAACTCTTTCTTGAGGCACTTTAAGAAGCTTCAAGAGTTCTTTCTCGCTGCACTTGTAAGTGCCTCATATATTACTTATCAAGGCATTTTTTGGTGCCACCACAGAGTTTCAAATTAACCAAAGTAACCACGGTTAACAGATATTGACGCATTTATAAGTGCCCCAATAGCTTATTGACAAGGCAATTACAAATGCCTCGACATGTTGCGTATTGTGCCACTTAAAATTGCCCCAAAAGGCTTTCAAGTTGCAAAAAAAAAAAAAAATTAATGACCTGCTGAATTAGTGCTAAATTACCCATTCAAGCATCCACCAAATAGTGCTAAATTACACATTCACGCATCCAACAATTGCGCACAAAATAATGATGGTATATTTTGGTATTCTATAAGATCTCATTACAAGAAAGAGCTAATGTGCAGACACAACATTAATTCAATATTCCTAGGCGTAGCCAGAACAAAAGAAAAAATAGACCCTAACACTACCATTGAGATTAACTAAGAAGCTTTAATACAGTCGACCGAACGGAGATTAACTAGGAACATCTCACCACCGTGACAGCTCCTAAAGATCATCAAAGGCCAAATCTGAATCTTCATTCTCCAGTAGCTTATTGTTGCAGAAAGTTAATAGTTCTACGTCCTTTCACTTGTAGCTTATTGTTGCAGAAAGTTAATAGTTCTACGTCCTTTCACTTGTGGTTGTTCCTAAACAAGATACATTACAAAACTCATCTCCTTATATACAAATGCAAAGGAAGATAGATACATACATGCAGCAAAAATGAAGTTTTTATGAGCACGCAATTAGAACAATCTCACTAGCTACTGCAATCATCTATTCAAATGACAAACTAAATAAACTACTTGCTCTTCCTACTCTCTCACCAATCCAGTTGATTAGAGAAACAGACATTTGAGTTCATAATCTGGGTTTTAGTCCAAAACAGTCGAACCGAAACCTAGAAAATCACTCATAATGCTCTTAATTATCTTTTCAGTTTGTTTTTCTTTTTCAAATGACTGCATGCACACAATGACCAGGCGCTTGAGAATATTCTTCAAGCATGTGTTTTGGTTTGGCTCATAGTTTTAAATCGCGGTATCGGTCGCCGTCGCGGTATCGGTCGCTGTATATCGGTATCGGGACATATCGGTGATACGTCGCGGGAATCGGGTGTCGCGGTCGTGAATTTTTAAAAATCATCAGCAACATGTATAAAACTTGAAAAATATACTGTTGCCCCAAACATTGGCTTAAATTATCACATTTTAATTAGTTTAAGACATGTAATAGCCCATTCTCTTCATGTGAAATATCCGATAATTTATCAAAACTCGCAATTCAATAAGATTTTACAAATATGAGAAAAATGCAACATTATAAGTTTCGATATAATTGACATAAATAGCAAAAATAAGATGAAGACATTAAAATAAACACACCATAGAGGTTTTACATTACATAATCGCTAGGCACAACTAGTTTCAAGCTCATAGCTTTTAAGTCAAACATAATTTTGCTAATACAACTTCAATGCCAGAATGAATGACATGGAGGTACCGATACGTACATGAATGACGTGGAAGCAAATATATATATATATGTGTGGAAGGAGCTCTGTTTTTTGATTTTTTCTGTTTTTTTTTTAGCTCTGTTTTTTGGTTTTTTCTGTTTTTTTTTTTTTTCAGAACCGATACGTACCGGCCGTAACAGCCGTACCGGTCCAAAAATCGGTTATAGACCGATACGTATCGGGAACCGGCCGATACGCCTGTGAATTTCAATCTCACCGATATATCGGCCTATATCCGAACCGGGAGTCGAAAATTCCGGTACGAACCGGCCGATACGTACCGTATCGGCCGCTATTTAAAACTATGGTTTGGCTAGATAACTTATAAAATTCAGGTGCTCATGGATACTCTATAACAAATATCAACAAGAACATCCATAGTTTCCATGCCACCTAATGAGAAACATTTTCATTTTTATTTCTACCAAAGTAAATAAGCATATCCTTCAAACTAAAAGTAGGAGGAAGGGAACAATGATAATGATTCAAGTTAGAGTGGAATTACCTCACCATGGCTCCTGGGAATCGTGGTAGCCTTGCAATTTTCTCCTCAATGAGATCCAAGGTACATGTTTTGTCTTCGGATGCACTTATAAACATGCCAGAACTGATGGAAAAGAAAGTATGTCAACAATATGTTTATCACTTACTGCAAACAACATGCAGAAAATAGAAAAGAAAGAAAAAGAAGAATATACTTTCTGCATGTCATGACTATATGCTTGTCTATAGCACACTATATGTACGGAGACCGTATGTACCTTGTTCTAATCCCCTTAGTATTTTTTGCCGTTTCTCCCTCGCCTAAAGCCAAGGTTGATGGTGCAAGCTGTGCCTTTGCCATTTTGATCATGCTTTGACATTGTTCTACAGTTGCGAACAAAGAAAATTGAAAATTTAATCAATTGCTCGAGTTATGAACTGAAGCAATTACAAAAAGTAGATCACCTACGTAAGAGATTAGATGTTTCGGAAAAGAAACAACTACAATTATGAACTGAAGCAGTTACCATTTTGTTCACAAAACATGGATGGGTTTGAAAATTGAAGTTTAGTCTTATAGTTATGAAAACCAATTGCTCTCTGAAAGATTACATTACAGTGTTTATTAGACAGAGTTAGAATAGCAAAATATACACAATCTCAAAAAAAGAGGGCACCAAAAAGGGTTCTCCCTTTCCATATCAGAATATATGTGCTATGTTAAAAAGGGGATATGTCAAATGGTACAATACCTGGTAAACTGCCAAAAAAAAAAAAAACAAAATGGAACCAACGACCTTAAGCCCTATTTTGATCTGAAAGATGCACAAATAGTCATTGCCGTAAATAACCAATGTAAACCTAGTTTATCTTCCAAACATATTGAACACGTATAGAAGCACAGTATTCTCTCAACTATTAAAGCTAAAGCTGAAGCTTCTTCCCCAATAGCGTAATTTGCTCAACACCAGTTTGCTTAAAATCAAGGAGATGATTCGCAAAATTCTTGGACTACGTCGACATAAACAAGAGAACTCTTGCCACACAAATTTGTGAAGTTTAAACCCCAAATAAATTTCTAGAACCAAGAATCATAAACCCCAAATTCCAACGCACAAATCAAAACCCTAGAATAAGAAATTAATAAGGTACATCGATTGTCTCTTACCCAACTTAAAAAAACAAGAGTGGCGAGCTCTTTCCGATGAAGTCTTTCAATTGGCGTACGGCTAGACCTGTTTTGGCAAAATCTCTAGTGGAGCCACCGATCCCATGGATGAAACTAGTTGGAGGATTTTGAACCGAAATTGCAGATATTGGGGGGAACAGGATTTCAATCGAGAAAAAAAAAATTCAGCGCCCTTTTGATGGCGGCGACGGGTTTTGATGGCGTCGTTCTCGGTAGTCTGTGTGTGTGAACGAGAGAGAGAGAAAAGGGATATGGAGACTGGTTTGCTAGGGCGAGAACGGAATAGAAGTATGGGAAAACAATTGGGAAAGTTGTGAGAGAGGGGAATGAAAGTTGAATGAGAAAAGATAGCGCTAGAAAATTTTCAGGTTCAAATTTTTCACTACTCTTGGCGCGCTTGCAGTTTTTACGGGTTAACCAAATGTGGTTCTTAAAAGTGCCTCGTTAATTACTTGATGAGGCAGTTTTGTAAAAATGCCCTTTAAAAATTGCTCCAAAATTCTCGAGTTCACTTAAAAAAAAAGATCGATTACAAAAACGTTATAGTTTTGTATCTCTAAGTAAGTGCCCTATTAAATACATCTTTTCGAGGCAATTTTCACTGCCCTATCAAACTACCATAAATAAATTAAATATATTAAATTTGAGGTCAAAACTGAGTGCCGCAATAGGGAGAATCAAATGAGGCATTTTAGAGGATGGTGCCGCGTTAACAACTTGATCAGGCATTTTTTGAAAAATGCCCTTACAAAAGTGCCCCTAAATCCCCATTTTGTTGTATTTGATTTTTTTTGATCCGCAAAAAATATTTATTAAGGAGAACTCGATAGGATACACCAAGTTAAAGAGGAAGGGCTGGGACATCTAACCAACGGTTGGATGGAGAAAAGAAACAGCATCAAAGGCCCACCTCAACAACATAACCAACAACAAAAATAAAACCAGATCGAAAAACACCCAAGCAACAACAAGAAGAGAAAGTGTTGAGGAGGTGGGGGCGATCCAATTTTCTGTTGAATGGTCCTCTATTTTTTTCCTGTTTTCCCGCTTTGTTTTCCTCTCTCAGTAAGCGTGTGTGCTTAGTGAGTTTCTCTCTTGATGTACCCTTTTCGAGCCAATAAGATTTTCTTCGTTGAGCAAAAAAAAAAAACAATATCACCAACAACAATCTTGAAGAACAACAATCTCGAAAGAACTTGCGTTTCTAGTCTTTGAATGAAATTCCGACGTACCAAAAAAAAAGAAAAAAGAAGAGCTTGATGATCTTGTTCGGTTATTAATTCTTTCAGAAAAATTCGTTGCTCTAAATGGACTCGTCTCATGTTTTTTTATAAGCAAGAGACAAACTTATTTACGGAGCCACTGCAAATCGGCTCTTTACGGAACTGAGCAATCTTAGCTGTCCATTTCGGCATTGGACGGCTCGGATTAAAAATAATTTTTTTTGCTTAGCAAAAGAAATTTATCAATCTTTATAAAGATTACAAAGATTAAATGGATCAAGGGCACACCGGCAAAAAGTTACCCGAGACCGAAGGAAGGCAATATGCCAACCAAAACACCTATTAACAGTAATAGATAATTTATTACTGTTAATAGATTATTTATCTATTACTATTAATAGATTATTTTTAATTCGAATCGTCCAAAATACTTTTGGACGACCGAGATTGACCTCTGTAAACACTATCCAATGGGTTGTGGGTTAGCGACTGCTTGACCGATTCCTAGACCTAAATTAATGGGTTGCCCCAAGCGTAGGGCGGAGACCGACGCAGCATAATATCCGGTAAGACCGGAGTCGAATCCACAAAGACAGTGATGTGTGCTAACTAAAAACTCGGGTTGTTACTAATTAAACTGGCTCTTAGGTAGCCACCCTTTGTTGTTTTGAAACATTGCGCATAAAATAAAAGAAACCCTAACTTGAAACATGCTTCTAAATACGAAATAAACAAAAGATACGAATCAAACAAATACCAAAGAACAACTTTATTAAAGAACAAAAACTGAAATGAGTTACTAGTGTGCGAGAAATTGAACAAAACTTCAAAACTTGAAAGAAAAAGAAAACATTACTGTAAAACCAATATGTGCCGCAGCCCGTCGGTTGCGTGATCCCAAGAAGAATCACGGCAGCCCCAATTCTTCCTTCTTTTCCGTGGGAGAATTAATCCCCTTTTTCCAAGCTGCCGCAGTCCCCCAAGTAAAAATCCATCCTTTCGTCAGTGGGAAGAATCCTCTTTAAAGCTGTTGCTGCCGACTTCTTGTATAAACCCTTGTGAGATATCATTCACTTGGGCCTAGCCTTGGTCCACCATTTAACTATTGGGTCCATCATGTAATGGAATAAATTCAAGCCCAATTCTTTGTTTACTTTCGGTGAACATCCATTCCTTGGGCAATTAGTGTTAAACTGTTAGACTTTATATTGCTAATCAAATTAAACTCGAACAGCCCAATCTTCAAGCACCATTTAATATTCCAACTTTGCACTTTTTGTATCAAACCCTCTAAATACCTACAATACAAAAATAAAGCATAAAGTTCCGAATAATATTATAAATGGGACTTAACAAAGATAAATTAGAAGGCGTTAATATGAACATTTACTCGCCTATCAGCGACAAGAAGCTTTTTGTCAAAGAAGCAACTTCTGATCAGTATATGAACAAATCACATTTGAAGATTCCCATTTTCCAACGCCCTGTTGTGGGAAATAGATCGCAAGGGCTTTCTGGAATTCAAGGTTCTCACTTCAATATCGGATTAAGTGGACAAAAAATTTCAACCTTGGAAAATCTTTTGCCCAAATGGTTTCAGGTGATGCTAACAATGGCGATAATCTTGCGAAGGAGACAGAGAAGGTTTTGGAAAGTAGCGATCGATCAAGTGGGCCGAAGGGTATCTTTAAAATCCATTGGTAATGGGTGGCTATACCGCAGCGCGGTGGCAAAATTACACAAGTTAATCTCAATCAATGATTTAAAGGTCCAGATGACAGGGATGAGACTAGACAATATTGATATAAAGGCGATGGGTGAAAGGTTCGTGATTTTAACTTGTACAAGTAGAGAGGGAATGGAGAAAATGATCAAAGAAAAATGCCTTCAAAGGTGGTTTTCTGATTACAAACCATGGGATGGACAAGCGGCGTGCGCTGAAAGATTTGTATGGTTGTGCTGTTATGGAATGCCACTCAATGGATGGAGCAATACTTCTTTCAAATCTATTGGAGAGTTATGGGATTCCTTCATATCTACAGATGAATCAACGTTAAAGATGTCTTCTTTTGCTGATGCTAAGATTTTAATCGCCACTAATATTTTCAAGGAAATTGATGAGTGGATTACTGTTGAGGTTGAAGATAAGAGTTACAAAGTTAAGGTGATGGAAGATTCGTGCGACCAGCCACATGAAGCAGAGAAACAAATCCCTAGAGTAAATCTTGATTCTCCCTCACATTCTGATGAAGAATCAAAGGAAGAGGAGGAGGACGAGGATGATGAGGCGGATATTTTGGTGTCTGGAAGTGAAACTAATGGGTCGTCTTTGGGTGCGGAGCTGTTAGTTCGACAAGGGAGTGGAATTCATTGTGTTTCAGTAAGTGGTGGGGATGATTCTATGCTCAAGGAGGCTAATCTTGATGGGGATAATCAGTTAGTGGCCGACTCTGAACCTGATGGCGCCGAAATTGCTTCGAAGGATACAACCCAACCCTTGGGTGACGTTGGAGCAATTATTGCAGGGAAAAATCTTTCTTGCTTAGAAGATGGCACAGTGGAAAAAGTCCCAGTTACTGAAACAGTGGAATCTGATGTAGGCTTTTATAACCTTTCAGAAGTAGGCTTTTTAAATGACAAAGAAGTTGAGGACATTCAACTAGTTGTGGATCTTAACCCAATTGAGAAGGCAAAGGATATGAGGAAAGGAAAATAGAAGCAGAAGTCGATAAAAAGTATGTTGGGCATTCCTAAATCCAAGAAGAAAAGTGGAAATAAGAAGGAAAGTGGTGCTTTGTTTAGATCAGCTGTTGTTGCTGCGGCGTTACCAATTTCTTCTGAAGGCATCAATAGGACTCATCTAAATGAGGCTCAGGCTATCTGGACCGTTAACAAGATCATGGGTCTTAGTTATTCGAGTGATGAAAAGGAGCTTATTCGTTGAATCGCGATTATGGAAGCCAAAGATGAGGAAAGGGCTGAAGCGCATGATCTTCAACATAAGGATTGACTCTTAGGTGTCTGTTTGGGAGTTGTCATTGTTATTTGTTGTTTTGTTTTGGTTGAGGTTTGCCTGGTTGGGTGTATCTCCTTTGGGTTTTTGTTTTGGGTCTTAGGTGTTAGGTGTCTCTTGGGAGTGTGGGTTTTTTTGTTGGTTTCTTGCCAACCATGGTTTGTTATTCTCTCCTCTTGGATCTGAGTTGGCTTGTGACTGCTGGAGCTGTTGTTTCCCCTCGTGGGTTTTCTCTTTTCTAGCTTGAAGCTGTTTTGGATCCCTTTAATCTTTGTAATTTGTTTCAAAAAATTAATAAATTTTTTGGCATTCAAAAAAAAAAGTGAGTGGACAAATTAAATTGTTCTAAAGGAAGTTGTCACTTGAACTACCTCGTCTTGTGCGAGCAAGAGCAGGTTTTGAGCTTCTTCCAAGCGTCGGGTAAGTAGGGAGGCTACTCTATGGACTGGATTGACAAACAAATTGGGAGTATTTCATTCATCAAATTATCATTTTGATGTAGGATACTCCCATATTCAAGTGATGTGGTGGACTCTCTGCTGTTACTCTTATATGAATTGGGCCTTGAGCACGCTGTAACGGGTCGATGCTTTGTACAAACTCCCAACAAGTCTGATGGCTGACAATTTATGGAAAGACTCTTATCACGCCATTGAATGGGCTTGCACGGAGCACTCAATGGAGCTGAAAAAATTCAAGGTGACCCCCGATTGATGAAGCAAGTTCGCTAGATATATTGGATGGCTCTGTATCGATGGAGTGGGTATCCCAACTGACTCTTGATGAAGCAAGGTGGCTCGATGATGAAGTGCTATGATGGATGACTGTTAATCGATGGAGTGGGTGCGAACTGGCGATTAAGAAAAATCAGAACTACAACCTTTTATAGGGTTTTCAAATTACAAAAGACAACAGAGAACTGGCATGGCGATTAAAAAAATTAAATCGAGTAATATTACACTACCCTAGCTTACTGGTAAAGATCGATCTATCCGGGTATCTATCAATTCGGGCGAGATTACCATTTTTAGAGTTAAAGTACGTAATCCAGTTTATTATGTTGCGTAAGTTGCACATAAGCCGATGTAGGTCTCACAATTCCGGCTAGGCAGGTTGTAGTTGGCGAAGGATGAAAAAAATAGAGAATGCTATGAAACATTCAAATTATATAACATATCACTAATACAAACGTGATTTACATTAATTTATTTATCTGCTATGTCTGAAAAACAAATATAGGTAAATACAGGGAAAAACAAACCATGTCCTAACAGAGGATACATGATTATTAATCTGAACGGCCTGATCAGATTCCTCCATTATTCATAAATTTTTTGAACAGTGAAAAAAGAAAACTTATTAATCTCACACATATTTTAACTCCTCCATGCATGGATATTTTAAATAGCACATATAGTGTTAATTCCCTCCTTCTTTGTAACCGCCGCCACCTCCGTAACCCCAGCCTCCATATCCACCTGTGCCACCTACGTAACCGCCACCATCGTTTCCGCGGCCTCCATAACCCCATCTATATCTGCCTCCAGGGCCTTCGTAATAACCGCCACCTCCATACCCACCGTCATGACCGCCTCCGTAATAGCCTCCGTATCCGCCACCACGACCACCCCAGTAATAGCCGCCACGGCCCCCGTAATAGCCGCCACCGCCTCCGTAGTAGCCGCCATCATGATGATGCTTGGCATCATCTACCCCATTAGTCTGTTGTTCAGCTGCACAAACGATATATATATTCTTGATTAATAATTTAGAGGTGATTAGAAACAAGCGTGGCAACAATTCTATATATGAACGAACATAATAAATCAAAATTAGGTAAGGTTGAAAATTGAAACTCAATGAATACAAGGGCAATTGAGGTGGCTTGCATTGATTGGTCAGTGCGTTAAGTAAATGGCCCAGACCAATCAATATATTATTAACTACTTGATCAGTCGTTTTTAAATTACTTGTACTCCACCTTGAATTACAGTGGCATGAACCCAGTTGTGCCAGACTAATGATTTTTTTTTTTTTTTGACGGCGAAGCAAAAAATTTTATTTGTGGAAAATGAAATTTGAGTTACAAAATTGTTTTACCGCACTATACTAGCATTCCTGAATCCTTGAACTTGTAAACTATATAGGAATAATGACTCTCGGAATGTAATATCAGAATAACTAAAACACCTCTAAGTGGAATTTTTTCTTAAGGAACAGAACCAAGATTTTTTATTGCACGTGCCATGAAGAGAAGAAAAATGACAGAGAATGAAAAGAAGGAAAATCCAGGCCTTTTAATCGAGTTATTAACTTGCGATAAACTTTTTCACGGAGGCTCCGTGAATAATCACAGCCGTCCGTTTCGGCATTGGACGGTCCAGATTTTAAGAAAACTATTCGCTGGAAGAGTTTAACTCTTCGCGCGAATAATTTTCTTACAATCCGGACCGTCCAATACACTTTGGACGCACACGATTTAACTCCGTAAACGCAAATACACGGAAAGATCCGTAAATAAATTTTTTCTGTATTAACTTACCGGGAGTGGTAGAAGTAGTACTAGTAGTCTCAGCCAAATCCCTAGCTGTCACCTCCGAGGTGAAGAGAACAACAACAGCCAGAAAAAGGCCAAGGAAAACAATTGCTTTCGAACCCATTTCCCTCTTTAGTTGGTTGAATTAATAGAATAGGATGGTATGAAATTGAGGTGTAAATTTGAAGTCCGTATCCCTATTTATAGGCTCGGAGCTAGCAGAGATTGGAGCCAGCTATTTTCTTTTCGGTGCGTAACAAAGTCAGTAACTTCTTTGTGGTAACTTGAGCAAAGTCAATTACTTACGGAGTACTACTTCTCCTGGACTGGACAACAGCGACGCTGCGAGTACACTTTGGCTTACTTTCTCACTTAGGCTCTAGGCCCGTTTCTACCAGCTAAAAAAACAAATTACTTAACGCATTTTTTTCACTGACAAAAAATACTAAAAACTTAACGTATTTTACTAACTAGTTTTCACAAACAAAAAAGTTATTACCAACTCAATTTTTTCACTCACATATTCAGCAAAAAAAATTTCACTACAGCCGGAAATAACTTGACATTTCTTAACAACTTATTCACTACCGGAAACATCTAATAAATTTTCAACCACAAATAAAAATCTACAAATTTTTCACTACTGGAAACAACCCTTAGTTTGGATTGGAGGAATTTTGAGGAGGATTAATGAGAATGTGATGTCTTGTTTCCATGATTCCAACGTTTGGAGGAGACGGGAACGGAAATGTGATGTCATACTTCTATGATTCCTATGTTTGGAAGAGACAAGAATATGAATGAGATTCTTAATATCATATTCATTCAGGAATCACATTCCCAGATTAAGTGAGAATCTAATCCCATCCTTACCCCATGGTAATATGAAATTCCTGCTCATTCATTAAGAAAATTAAGAAAATGTTAACTTTGATAAATTTTCAAAATAATTATCACCTGAACAAGATTATTGAGTTAATTCAAACACCAGAGATGAAATGAAATTAATCCGTATTAAATTTTTAGGAAATTGATTCATAGTAATCATATTCCTATTCTACTCAAGAAAATTCTCAAAAATTTAATTCCCAGCAATGATATTCCTATTTCCGCTCAAGATTCTGGTCATCCAGACATAGCCTTAAAGGAAAAACCACCTGAAATTAAATTGAGATACGTGACTATCCAAATGCCCCATTTGGGAAAGGTACAAATTTTTAGTGCATCTGCTTTAACCCTCAACCTAGAGTGCGAATATATTTATTAAATATGATTACCCTATGTATTTGGTAATGTCTTTTTTAATTTCAGAGTGCTATATATATATATATATATATATATATATATATTGGAGAGATGAAAACCTACCCATGCACGTCTGTCAATGCGGGGCCTTTGCCCGAAAATCTTGATCAAATGCTCATTCTGTCGGAGGTGGAGGTTCAACCGGGGGCTCTTCTTTCTGGGGTCGGCTCCCATCCAGTCTCTCTCCATCCAGTTTTTCAGTTCTGTTTGGGCTGTTCGTGGGCTCTTTCCGGGCTCACAATAATGTTCGAAACCGGTCACTTTTTATAGCTTGCCGAAAATATTGATCACGTCGAAAATCAAGTTGATTGAACACCATTTGATATGATTTTGAAGTTGAAGAATGCTCTGAGCTAGAAGCAAAATAAGGAGCCAAACCCCCCGTGAATTGATTCAACCGTCATTCTAAAGGCAATGACAAATATCTTTTCTTCCAGAGGAGTTACCGTATTAATTTTTTATAGGCACAACAAGATTTTATTAAAACTCGACAAAGGGTACATCGAGGACAGAAGAGTTACCGTATTGCCTGAGTCGATACGATACAGTGATACACCAAGCAATCGCTTCATATATATACAGTGAATCGCTGGAAGCATGAATCTAGCTAACTATGAAGCATGAATCGCTATATATCAAGTGAGATGCTTGGTATTATGATCACAGTAACAGAAAAAGTATACGAAGTTTCTAACATATTCAAGCTCGTTACTACCAATTGGGGCTAGCGCAGTTGACCAGGACTCTTGCATTTCACTAAGAGATCAGAAGTTCGAGTTTCCCCACCTGCGTGTGAGTGTTCTTCCCTTAGCGGGCTTTTCCTTTCTTTCTTTGTTTATTCCCTATAATGGACTTATTTCTTGTATTGGTTGAGTTGTTGGGTTTGGTTATCTCGTGAACTCTTATAATTAATATAGTGTCCCGAGTTTGTACTTTGTACTTCATATCTGATGTAAAAATAATCTCTTTTATCGATTGACAAAAAAAAAAGCTTGTTACTCTTTGATATGAGCTACTCTATACTCAAAAGAGTAACGCATATCAAAGAGTAACGAGCTTTAATTTTGAAGGCTAACACCTCTAGTACAGCTTCTTTCCGAATGAGTTAATTCCAAAAGAACACATCCGGAATTTTTGTTCGGCTCATCTGCCGGAGTTTTTTTTTTTTTATTTTATCGACAAAGAAATTTCATTCATCAAAACGATTAAAAAAAAAATCAGTACGATAAGAAAATAAAAGCATCGAGAGAACCTGGAAAAGAGCTCAATACCCAATCACTAGAAGTTCTACATAAAAATCGCTCTATTTATTGAATAACTGTGTCATGGTTAGGGATGTAAACGAACCGAATAGTTCGCGAGCTCGGCTCGGCTCGTTCCACAAAAACTCCGCTTGTTAAGGAAAGTTCGGCTCGATAAAAAGGCTCATTTACTAAATGACTAGGCTCGGTTCGTTAAGGGCTCGGAAAGGCTCAAGTCGAGCTCGACCAAACTCGACTCTGCTCGTTTACGGCCTTAGTCATAGTATAATGTGGATGTGTGTCTATATATATAATGTATATTTTTCCACATCACAAACGTGCCTGCCATTTCTCTGGACTTTATCTTTCCTAGAAATTCTATATACTTGATCAGTCGTTTTTAAGTTTACTTGTACTTCAACTATAGAGCCATGGACCCGTAATTGTGATAGCCTCATTTCTTCCCATTTATTTATCAATGCTATCCGACAATCAAGGCACACTTGGAACAAATTAATTAAACTAATAAGATTAAAAACAATAATCAAATGACCTCACTTGATCAGTGGTACGTACACTACAAGAAATTCTAGATCTCACGGCACTTTTTCTACCAACGGCTTGAAAAAGCGTTACAATCAGAGATCTACACCATCACTTTCTTCTAGGCGGAGCTTGAATGAGACTTTCCCTGCCAGCGGCCCATTCTTGCATGGAATAGAGTTGTTAAAGATGAGATTATTCCTAGCAAGCCAGATAGACCAGAGCTCGACCCTGCATGCATAAAGGGCTGCTTCCCAGCAAAAATTTTCCTGGTTGGAGTAATTGTTTGCAAACCACATGCTCACCAAAGCTTGACCATGTTCGTTTCGGGTCTCTAGACCCAAACTTTTCTTTCTGTTCACAGTCTCCATAAAATTTTCTCTCTAATTATTACTCTAATTTCTCTATCTATCTCTCTCTACTGACCACTCATTACCCAAAAAAACTTAAAACCCAAAACGAACATGGCCGGATGTCTGAAGGATAAACCCATGAAATGCCCCACCATTCAAGAATACTAGCTAGCCCAAATGATTCTCGTAAACGGGCAGTGTAAAAGCAAGTGATTAGGTGTCTTCAATTCTGCAATACAGAAAGCAACCAAGCCTTGCATTCATAGTACTCCCTCTGTCCCAAATTGGATGTCAATTTTTGATATCCGTGCCAAATTCAATTTCTTATATCTTTCAAAATATGGATCTTGTTTTTTTTTTTTTGTGCTCGGTAAACGAAACATTTTATAGAACTCGAAGGGGTTACATCGAGGGAAAACATCCAAGCTTACAGAGCTTAGAGACACCTAAAAACACAAACACATCCAACCGAAAGTTGGATAACACACCTCAAAAAAGATTACAATTTCAATTTTCGGATACCATCTAAAAATACCTTGAACTCTTCCACAATGTAGACCTTGATGTCGAACTTGGCCTTCATTCACATCGCAACCCTTGTTTTAACTACATCTCCCACTTCCCAGGCCTGTTTTGTTGAGTTGTTGAAAATATAGTCATTCCTCACCAACCAAAGGGACCATAGCATTGCAATAGAAACAAGCTTCCCAAATAAGTTTCTCCAAATTGGAAAACCCATTTGCAAACCACCAATTTGCTAATTTCGGAACCGAGACTGGGCACACCCATTTCATATTCCACCAGTCTAAAATTATTGACCAAACACTCCAAGAGAAATGGCAATGAAGAAATAAGTGTTGGTGTGTTTCAAGATGCATTGATCATAGAGGACACAAAGCAAAATGAATCTCAACTATCACATTTCTACTTAGAAGTTTTGACCTGGTAAGAGTTTTTTCCTTGACAGCCAACCAAGCAAAAATTTCCACCTTTGGAGGGCTTACGTTCTTCCAAAGAGAACCCAAGGGAGCATTGCTTGAATGGGATAGCAACTCCCAATGACCATATGCCAATTTCACTGTGAAAATACCATCCCCTGTCCAGTGCCACATCAAAGCATTAGGCTTCGATTGGTTTAACGTCACCCGTTGTAGTTGCTGCCTCAGGTTATCCATCTCTCGCTTCTCCTGCCCAAACATGTCTCTCCTGAACAGAAGGTCCCAAGATCCCCCAACAATGTTTCCCCTCAAATTGCTGATCAGTTCCTCCTTTTGAGTAGATAATGAAAACAGTCTAGGGTATACTTCTTTCAAAGGTAACTCACCCAACCAAACATGTTCCCAAAACACAGTAGCATTACTTGAATTTACCTGTGCTCTGAAGCTCTCTCGAATAGAATATCCCAAATGAAGAATTCTCGAGTGAGCAGATATTCGCCCAAATTCTTGAGGTTGAACCGGAACCATGACCATAAGGGAGCCAGCAATTTCTATCCAGTCTATATTTACCTCTAATGGCTTTCACCCAAAGAGACTCTCTATCTTTTCCAAATCTCCACCACCATTTGGCCAAAAGAGCTAGATTCTGTTGGAGCATCTTTTTCACCCCCAAACCTCCGTCAGATTTCTTCCTTGTTATCTCATCCCATTTTACCAAGTGAATCTTCTGTTTATCACTAGTGTCACCCTAAAAGAACTGTCTTTGCATTTTCTCCAGTTTTCTCGCAACTGCTACTGGCATTTTAAACAAGGACATAAAGTAGATGGGCCCGTTTGCAGTGTTGGATTTGATAAGAGTAATCCTTCCCCTAGTCGAAATACACTAGGATCTCCGAACACTCAAGACCTTCTCAATCCTTTCAATTACGGGATTCCAAGTCTTAATCCTACTTGGGTTTGCACCTAAAGGCAAACCAAGGTATTTGATTGGTATCTTTTCCACCTTACACCCCATGATATGAGCCAATGAATTTATCGCTTCCGGTGGAACATTCACTCCACAAAGAGAGCTTTTTGAGAAGTTAATTCTCAAACCAGACATCAGTTGGAAGCACCTTAAAATTCTTTTAATGTTTGCCATCTCCTCCGAGTCATTGTTGCAAAAAAAGAATAGTATCATCAGCAAATTATAGATGAGATAATGAAACCCCATTGCTCCCCAATTTAGTTCTTGAGATAATATTCCTTTCCTTTGCTCGTTCTAGCATTATGTTAAGGGCTTCCACAATAATATTAAAGAGGAACAAAGATAGGGGATCCCCCTGTCTAAGCCCCTTCTGCGTGCTAAATTCTTGAGAAACTAAACCATTGATCAATATTGACATAGAGACCGATGAGCAGCACTCCATAATCCAGCCTCTCCACCTGTCCCTAAATCCCATCCTCAATAGCATGTTGTTCAAAAAGCTCTAGTCAACACAATCGTACGCTCTTTCAAAGTCTAGCTTTAAAATAAGGCCCCCATGCGACCTAATTTTTCAGCTGTGAATGGCCTCATTAGCTATAAGGACACCATCCAAAATTTGTTTCCCACAAACAAAGGCAGCTTGGGACTCCCCAATAACTGATCGCATATGCTCTTTAATTCTATTCGCCAATACTTTAGAAAGAATCTTATAGACCCACCCCACCAAACTAATGGGTCTATACTCTTTAAAAGAAACCGGACAAGCTACCTTAAGAATCAAAGAGACAGAAGTAGAATTGATACCTTTAGTAAGCTTCCCATTGGCATGGAACTCAGAGAAAAATTGGAGGACCGTCTCTTTCATAAAATCCCAACTTTTCTTAACAAAAGAAAAGTTAAAGCCGTCGGGCCCAGGAGCTTTGAGACTGCTACATCCATGCAAGGCAGCCACAATTTCCTTCTCCTCAAATTGCTTCTCAAGTTGCAAAGCTATCTCTGGTTCTATCTTTCTAGAGAAAAATCCCCCCAACACTGGTCTGATCCTTTTGTCTTAAAATTATTCCGAGCAAATTCTGTAGCGGCTTCTTTGATCTGGTCCGGATCCACCACCAGACACCCATTCATCTTTATTGAACCCACCAAGTTCCTCTTGAATCGGTTGTTAGCTGAGATTTGAAAAAACCTGGTGTTTCTATCTCCCAATTTCAGCCACTTGATTCTAGATTTCTGTTTCCAAAAAGATTCCAACAGATTTGAAAGCCTCCAATAATCTGACTTGACAGAACATCTCATCGCTTTTTTCCTCGTCGTTCAGTTGCCTAACTTCAGATAAAATGTCGAAGTGATGGAGTTTAGCTTCAGAGTCCTGAAAAGCACAATTGATGTCACCAAAATCCTCTTTATTCCAAGCCTTCAATCTGACCTTTATTGCTTTTAATTTTTGCACAATGACAAAGCCGGCCCAGCCACTCACCTGAACCTCATCCCAAGCCTCTTTAGCTACCTTCAAACAATTAGGATCGGACAGCCATATGTCCAAAAACCTGAAAGGTTTTGGACCCCAATCTCTATCATCATCCAAAAGCATGATAGGGCAATGGTCTGAAATTGGCCTAGGAAGACCCCATTGCAAGACCCTAAACTTATCAAGAAAAGGTTGGGACAACAGAAATCTATCCAAGCGGCTACGGATGGCGGAGTTCTGGTAATTGGTCCACGTAAACTTCCTGCCCAACATTGGAATATCGATCACATCCTGGATCTTGTTTGATAGTTCTCGATTAGTTCTATTATACAAGTTCTCGATTAGTTCTATTATACAAAAATTTTAAATTGATAAAAGAAATTATAGATTAAAATATATAAGCGATGAAAATGACACGAGTTTTAAAAATTGTCATCCTTTTTGGGACTGGGGGAGTATTACTTTGAGCTCCTAATTAATCCTCTTGAAATTAATCAAAGCAGACCTTGTAGCAATTCTTTGTTGAGTGGCTTGCCAAACAAAGAACTCAATCTTAGGAGGGCTGAGCTTTTTTCCAGATTGAATAAGTATAGTAGAGGATTTTGGTGGTGTTGTGAATCTTCCCATTTGTCATATTCAGATTTGACTGAGAATTCTTTTTCTCCTGATTCTATTTTTCTTTATGCTCTTGATTACCTCATGTATATTTAGGTTGGCTTCCGATCATCAATTTTTCTGCGATTCTAAAGTGGCATATGATTATCGGAGGCTAGGGTGTCAGGCATAGTTGGGATATCAGTTTTTCATTGTTGTCAGTGGTGGAGCTAGGATTTGGCCCGAGGGGGGCCAACTAAGGAGAAGTATTTTCATGCAAAAATGTACTCAATATAAGGTGTAGCTTTTGTAGTATATTAACATATCATGTGTGTGTGTGTGTGTATGTGTGTGTGTGTATATATATATATATTGTATATGAAATTTTTTTTTTTTATTGTTAGATAGTTGCAACACACATGTGTTATTATTCTTGTCTATGGAAGAAATTGAGAAATTCCTATGGCGATGTAAAATAACTTTAATTCTTGGTTAGATCAAATAAAAAATATTTAATATTTTCATAGATTGGCTATACTAATTACAAATAATTAATAATCTATACTAATTATAAATAATTAATAATCATACTACATGTTAATATTTTCAAATTTCAGGAGGGGCCGAGCCCGCATGGGCTCTTATATACCTCCACCAATGGTCATTGTGATACTGTCATACTTTGGATCCTTTTAATCGTTGTAAATTGGTCATAAAAAAAATCGTTGCAAACTTGTTTCAAATTACTAATAAATTTCTTTCTTTTGCAGATTAATAAACATTCAACGTATAGCTCCTTGTGCTTCAAAACACACACACACACACACAACATTAATACAATGTAATTTAATTAACACAACTTGAAAATCATACACAGGAAAATAAATCAAACACAGGAAAATACAAACCATGCCCTAACAGATGAACTACTAGATGACTGTAATTAATCTAAAGGGCCTGATCAGATTTCCTCCATTATTCATACATATTTTAACTTGGCCTCCTATAAGTTTAATTCCCTTCTTCTTCGTAACCGCCGCCTCCGTAACCGCCACCTCCGTATCGGCCTCCATATCCACCCCCGTATCCGCCACCTCCATATCCACCTCCGTATCCGCCACCTCCATATCGACCTCCATATCCACCTCCGTATCCGCCGCCTCCATATCGGCCTCCATATCCACCCCCGTAATAACCGCCACCTCCGTAATATCCACCATCATGATGACGATAATACTTTGAATCATCTACCGCATTAGTCTGTTGATCAGCTGCACAAATGATATACATGCTTGATTACTAGTACAGAGGTGATTAGAAACAAGCGTGAAAACAATTCTAGTATGAACGAACATATTAAAGCGAAATTTCAAAAAAAGAAAATTGGAACTGAGTGGTCATAGTGTAATATTAAATTGTCTAGACCAATCAATATATTATAAACTAGTAGATCAGTCGTTTTGAAGTTACTTGTACTCCAACTTGAATTACAGTGGCAGGAACCCTAATTGTGCTATACTAAAAACGACTTTAAATATAAAAAAAAAAAATTACATTTTTTTATTTTTTCTTTTCAGAAGAGATCATCTCAAATTAAGAAGATTATCCTGCAAGTATACATGGGGATGCTATTGCCCTACGATCGTGTGGTGCTGCAAAATAATGTAGTATTGTCCCCATCTAAAATAATTTGGAGTTGAATAAGGTTTTACATTGGTTTAGCCTGTTTAAATCGAAACTTAATTCAGCTTTCTAAAAAAGCTTTAAATATAGATCGATTGGTTTACCTTTACCCCACTACACCATCACTCCTGAATCCGTGAATTTGTAGGATATATAGGATTTATGACATGCGCAATCTCGGAAAGTAATTGCAGAATAACTAAAACAGCTCTAAGCGGACCTCGTACTTAAGAGACAGAACCAAGATTTTATTGCATGTTGTGCCATGAAGAGAGGAAAAAAGCTAGAGGTACGAAATCATCAATCAAATATTCAGCTAAAAAGATGAACTTACTAGGGGTAGTAGTACTAGGGGTAGTAGAAGTGGTAGTAGTCTCAGCCAAATCCCTGGCTGTCACCTCCGAGGAGATGAGAAGAGCAACGGCCAGAAAAAGGCCAAGGAAAACAATTGCTTTCGAACCCATTTCCCTCTTTAGTTTTTCTTTTGCTCTCTTTAGTTGGTTGGATAGACTGGTTTGGAATGAAATCGAAGTTCGATTTCGATGTCCATTTATAGGCTCGGAGAGATATTCCAGTGGCTGTGAGTACACACTGAAAAAGAGTACTGTTTGACAAATTCACTAACTTGTTCTTCTTTGTAATTTGACAAAGTCAATAAATTTTCTTTTTAATTGGTAACTTGACAAAGTCAGTAACTATTAATACTTCTCCTGGTTTTCTTGCCCGCTGTATCAGGAGAAGAAACTGAAATAGATAAATGTTGGGTCCAGTTGGCCTGCACCATGTTAAGCTTGTCATCATACCCTAATCCTTAATAATTCAACAAACTATTTTTTTTTTTTTTGGCCCCATCTCGAGTTCTAAAAGACGATTTGAATCAATCATTTAGCATGTCCCGGATACAAGAATTTATATATTAAAAATTAGATTGATCAGATATTTATAGCTGTATTATTCAACTTGATCAGTGGTTTTTGAGTTTACTTGTACTTCAACTTCAATTGTAGTGGCAGGGACCCCTAATTAATGAGATGATTCAAATTAACGAGATGGTTTTTTGACTTTAAACAAGACTGATTCAAATTAATGAGATGAGGCACAACGAGTGTGCTGCTATCCCTCCCCGAACAATATGAGATATTGATGAAATTATATAACTGCAAACACATGGGACGCTGTCAGAGAAGTTTGGGCTTGATTTTCAGGTTTCAAGCATTTCAGCATCTCCTGTCCAGAACTCCAGACGGTGGTTGCATCTGTCCGGATGCATGGTTTTTTTTTTTGCTCGGCAAAGAAAAATTTATGGATCTCGATAGGGGTACATCGAGAGGGAGGAGATGGTACAAGCAAAATTGCTTAACCAAGGAAAGACGATACATAAATAAATAAAAGACAAGAAGAAAAAACATCCAACAAAAAATTGGATGTTGAGACACGCCTAAATCCCGTTCTAAATTTTCAACTTTCAAATTCTGTCGAGATAGCCCCTGAAGTCTTCCACCGAGTAGATCTTGATGTCGAATTTTGCTTTAATCCACGTTGTTACTCTTGTCTAGATCAACTCCGCCAGTTCCCAACCAAGCATTATATGGATTGGGATACAAGTGCAGCTAGTCCTATGTTCAAACTGCTTCTACTCTGTGTAGTTTGATGTATTTTCCTGTGTAATCTGGTTTTTCCCCTGTCGTGTTGGTTTCTCGCCAACCTCCCCCCACCCTCACATATCCTTAGCTTAGGTGCCAACTTAGTTTGGATGTAGGTTTTTAGTTGTGATACTGTTTCTTGTTTCCTTTTAATCTTTATAACTTCGTTTCTAAGATTAATGAAATTTCTTTTGCTGATAAAAAAAAAAAAAACCTTCGTCAGTTCACACACCCTTGTTATTACATTGTTGAAGATATAGCCATTCCTCGCTAGCCAAAGAGACCAAATGGTTGCAAAAAAATAAGATCCCCAGATATGTTTCTCCAGAGTGGCATACTTTTTTTTTGAACAAAAATATTTTATTAAGGGGGAAAGGGGAAGGGAATTCCAACCAAAAGTTGGAACATACATCCGGCCAGTTGGGAACAAAGTCCAAACACACCTAGTAAGACAAAGTCCAAAATATTCATGGGTCTAAAACCCTGATAATACAATCAAAGCACATAAAAAAAGGCCTAAAGTAAAATAAACAACAAAGCTCAGTCCAAAAGAAAACCCAAACCTAACCCTTTACATTTGAGAAACTTCGATCACAGTTGTAGATCACCATCATCCACCAAAATCAAAACAGATCACACCCACCACCACCATGCAACAGATTTGCTGTGGGAGCTGCACGGAACCCAACAGGAATAGATCTGCCGTGGGAGCTCAACTCTGCTGGTAGGCGAAAACCGCCCAACAGCGGAAACACAGCGGGAGCCTCTCCGGCCTGTCAAACCACAAAAGACCAGATCTTTCAATGATGAGGGCAAACACAGTTGACATGCCACCGTTCCATTATCAAAGACCATTCAAGTCTTATACTAGGAAAGTGGAAATATAGTCTGGACAGAGGCCTATATCTGTCCGGACGATTAGGACATAAATCGATAAGTATTCTGTAAGAGCGTCCAGACACACCGCGTTGTTTTGTGCAATCATAAATAGATTAATTAGACTTTCAATTATATTGTGAGAGTTACGCAGGTCCAAGAGACGTGGTCAACTACATGCTCATGCATTTGCATGAGTACGTAAGTCTTAATTAAAAAGTCAGGGGTAGACTTGGTACTGCAGGGACAATGATAAAAAAAAAAGACTCTATGTGGACTACTTGATTCTTAATTCTTTCTTGTATCGATCAATTAAGTAGGTGGACTGCTTCTTTCGTGTTTATTTAAAAATAATAACATGCAGAAAAACATGTGCATTACTCCACTAATTCGTTCCCGAGGTGATCTCATTGCATGCGACTGTGTTGAGGTTGAAGCCAAGAGCCCATCGTGTATAACCCCAAGATCCCATCGTGTTCTACTGGCACAAAAGAATAAGTATAACCCCGTTCTACGGGCATGCAAGAGTGTGTATAACCCCAACAAGCGCGCAGCTGTGGAAACTTAAACCTAAGTTTTGAGTGAGGAACTCCAAATACTTGTACATAGAGATAACATCTTGGTGATACTGTTGGCTGGCTTCTAGTATATACCTAAACATTAACTTTAGTTCACGAGGGACAAAATAAATAGGGGAGTGATTTTACACTTCTCAAATTGATAACCGCACTCTCAAAGGGGAGTGCCAAAATCAATTTGGAAACTGGGAAGTATTGTTATAAATTTGGGGAGTACCAAAATCAATTCCCCACTAAATAAACGATCATCAAATCTATAATATTTTGCTTTTTCAATATATATACACATATCTACTTTATAGCTTTTGATCGGTAGATTCCTCGTTTAACTACAAGTCGATTAATGTACACATGCACTTTCGTAGCCAAGATATTAATTTTTTTACAATATGATTGAGTGAGAACGTTACGAATTTCATTGCTGAAAAGTTACGATTTTTTAGTATAAAAGTTACGAGATGTACCAAAATATTATGAATTATAGTGAAAATGTTATGAATCATAATGCTGAAAAATTATAAGTTTTAGAACAATACTTACAAAACACACAAAAATATTATTATTATTTTTTGAACAGCGAAGCAAAAATGTTATTGATTAGAAAAAGGATTACAAAGAAAAGCTCAAGTTGGCAAGAAACCAACAGAACACCTAATGGGCCCAGCCCATATCACCAAAGAAGTCTAAATAGGTATAAATATAACAAGGGAAAATGACGGCCAAGGACATGTTTTGATATTTAATATCTGTCAATGACATTTTCAGTATTAACAATTGTTCTTAGCATGTTCTTGGAGGGTATTAATTATCAAAACACGTCATGGACCGTCATTTTCCCTTATAACAATAAAGCTCACAAGAAACCTAAAACCCAAATAGAACAACTAAGTCCAAAACACCAGAACCGTAACCTAAAAAACTAAAAGGCATAATCCATAAATAACATAGGCCTAGCCGGAGACCAACAGAGCACCTAATGGGCCCAGCCCAGATCACCAAAGAAGTCTAAATAGGTATAAATATAACAAGGGAAAATGACGGCCAAGGATATGTTTTGATATTTAATATCTGTCAAGGACATTTTCAATATTAACAATTGTTCTTATTATGTTCTTGGAGGGTATTAATTATCAAAATACGTCATGGACCGTCATTTTCCCTTATAACAATAAAGCTCACAAGAAACCTAAAACCCAAATAGAATAACTAAGTCCAAAACACCAGAACCGTAACCTAAAAAACTAAAAGGCATAACCCATAGATAACATAGGCCTAGCCGGAGACCAACAGAGCACCTAATGGGCCCAGCCCAGATCACCAAAGAAGTCTAAATAGGTATAAATATAACAAGGGAAAATGACGGCCAAGGATATGTTTTGATATTTAATATCTGTCAAGGACATTTTCAGTATTAACAATTGTTCTTAGCATGTTCTTGGAGGGTATTAATTATCAAAACACGTCATGGACCGTCATTTTCCCTTATAACAATAAAGCTCACAAGAAACCTAAAACCCAAATAGAACAACTAAGTCCAAAACACCAAAACCGTAACCTAAAAAACTAAAAGGCATAACCCATAGATAACATAGGCCTAGCCGGAGACCAACTCATAGACAACATAGGCCAGCCTAAACAGCAACCTTACCCGCCACCAACAACGGCCACCTGGAGTGAGATGGGCCACTGCCACCACCGTCCCCGGAGCCTGAGGAACAAGCCCCTATTGTTACCCCGGAGAACGACCTGACCACCCCACCACAACCCACCCACATCCACCAACACCACCCTTCACCAGCAACGAATCACCACCACAACCTGCAAAACACACAAAAATATTATGAACGAATTATACAATAAGTATATATGAATAAGTATATATGATATGCACTTTTAAAAGTTGTGTGTCGTAGACTCTCTCTTTTGTCCAGTATGCCCAAAAAACACACCCCTGGTTGAACCTTGCGAGCCGACAGGATGTGCATTTGATCAAGATTTTCGGGCAAAGGTCCCGCACCAACCGACGTGTATGCATGGATAGGTTTTTTTTTTTTTCGAATACGTCGCACTCCTGAATTAAAAAAGACATTACCAGCTTATAGAGTTTAATCATATTCAATGATTATATTTTGCAGGGGTGGCTGCACGATAGGTTAAGGGTTCAAGCGGACATTTTGGCTCAAATATGTACTAAAATTTTGTATTTTTACATATGTTTTCGATTTTTTTTTCATGTAATTCAATTTTTTTTTTCATAGTATCAGTACTGAATTATTCATGTGTAGGCAAAGTAAAAGAAAATTCACTTTAATTTTTGAGTAAGTAGATAATGTAGCGCAACAAATTTAAATAAAATTTTGCAGCTACCTCTTTAACTTTTGATACTATGTGATGAGCTACCAACATAGTGATTAGCTACGGACTTACACTCACCGGGGTCACGTATCTCAACTCAATTTCAGGAGGTTTTTTTCCCCCTAAAGTGAGAAAGTAGGCAAAAAAGAGAGTGACTAATCATTGTATGAAAGGTGGTAGTACACATGGAGAGTTTTTTTTTTTTTTTTACCGAATTGCTAATGAGACCATCGTGAAACACTTTCACAAAATGAAACTCTGACAGGGTCATCCATGATTGAGAGTAATTTAGCGATGAATGCTTAAGCATAGAAAGTTCTAGAAGTAGTTATCTAACGAGCTTTTGTGCAAATGGGACCAGTAAATGGGGAGGGAGGGAGGGAGTAGTTCAAAGTAAACGAATTTAGTTTAAAAGCTTTCACCACGTATCATGAAATGAAGCAAAGTATAAATTTGTTTACATAGCTATCAATATCTGATCGATTCAAATTAATCGTCTTTTGAGAGCCCGAGATGGGGCCGAAAAAATTATACTCCAGTTTGTTGAATAATGAAGGGATAAGCTAGGGGGTTTTGATCGATGACAAGATTAACATGGTGCAGACCAACTGGACCCAGCATTTTATCTATTGCAGTTTCTTTAAATTTGCTGATAGCTTGCAAGAAAACCAGGAGAATTTGTCAAGTTACCAATTAAAAAGAAAATTCATTGACTTTGTCAAATTTCAAAGAAGAACAAGTTACTGAATTTGTCAAACACTCTCTTTAGTGTGTGCACACAGCCACATGAATCTCTCCGATCGAGCCTATAAATGGACATCGAAATCGAACTTCAATTTCATTCCATCCAACCAACGAAAGAGGGAAATACCAAAAGAAACTAAAGAGGGAAATGGGTTCGAAAGCAATTGTTTTCCTGGGCCTTTTTATGGCCGTTGTTGTTCTCTTCACCTCGGAGGTGACAGCCAGGGATTTGGCCGAGACTACTACCACTTCTGCTACTCCTATGCCTAGTGAGTTTATTTTATAACTGAATTCATTGATTTTCCTCTCTCTTCATGGCACAACACATGCAATGAAATCTTGATTCTGTCCCTTAAGAAAAAGATTCACGTAGAGGTGTTTTAGTTATTCTGATATTAATTAGTTTCCGAGATTGATCACGTCATTAACT
Organism: Rhododendron vialii; assembly: GCF_030253575.1. Taxonomy (NCBI): domain Eukaryota; kingdom Viridiplantae; phylum Streptophyta; class Magnoliopsida; order Ericales; family Ericaceae; genus Rhododendron; species Rhododendron vialii. Next base: position 5,675,328 of record NC_080559.1, read on the forward strand.
CGTATATATCCTACAACTTCACGGATTCAAGAATGCTAGCGTAGTGTGGTAAAACAATGGATCACTATTTAAAGCTCTTTTAGAAAGCTGAATTAAGTTTTAATTTTAACATGCTAAACACCACACGATTATAGGGCAATAGCATCCTCATGTATATATACTTGCAGGATAATCTTCGTACCTCATCTTCTTAATTTGGATTGATCTCTTCTAAAAAGAAAAAAAAAATGCAATTTTTTTTTTGGTTTAAAGTCATTATTAGTATAGCACAATTAGGGTTCCTGCCACTTGAATTCAAGTACTTGGAGTACAAGTAACTTCAAAACGACTGATCTACTAGTTAATAATATATTGATTGGTCTGGACAATTTAATAATTAACACTATGACCTGTCAATGCAAGCCACCTCACTTGCCTTGTCTTTAATGGAGTATGTTCATTCATACTAGAATTGTTTTCACGCTTGTTTCTAATCACCTCTGAACTATTAATCAAGCATATATATATCATTTGTGCAGCTGATCAACAGACTAATGCAGTAGATGATTCCAAGTATTATCATCATCATGGTGGTGGATATTACGGAGGCGGATACGGAGGTGGATATGGTGGCGGCGGATACGGAGGTGGATATGGAGGCCGTTATGGAGGCGGCGGATACGGAGGACGATATGGAGGTGGCGGATACGGAGGTGGATATGGAGGTGGCGGTTACGGAGGTGGATATGGAGGTGGCGGTTATGGAGGTGGCCGAGGTGGATATGGAGGAGGCGGTTACGAAGAAGAAGGGAATTAAATTATAGGCGGTTGAGTTAAAATATGTATGAATAAAGGTGGAAATCTAATCCGGCCCTTCAGATCAATTATAGTCATGTAGTACGTAGTTCCTCTGTTAGGGCATGGCTTGTATTTTTCTGTGTTTGATTTTCAAGTTGTGTTTAATTATGTAGTATTGTTTGAATGTTTTTTAATCGGCAAAAGAAAGGAATTTATTACTAGCATTGAATTAAACAAGTTTACGACGAATGTTTTTTTTTTTTTTTATAACCAATTTACAACGATTAAAAAAATCCAAAGTATGAAAGTATCACAATGAGCATTGGTGGAGGTATATAGGGGCCTGTGGGGGGCTCGACCCCTCCATAAATTTGAAAATATTAACATGTAGTAAGATTATTAATTATTTGTAATTAGTATAGAAAATCTCTGAAAATATAAATAATTTTTATCTGTAGGTGCATAATTTACTTTTAATTTATTTGTCCAAAGAAAGAAACAATGATTTGATTTTGAAATACGTTTTCGTAATTGGAGTTTTTAGGTATGGTTGGATGGAGTATCTGCTAAACAAAACCAGCTCTTAAATAACCCTGCAATTTGGGATATTAATTTGACTCCATTTAGCAGAGTTCAAATTAATATGAGAAATTTCTGAAGTTGTAAATCGAGTTTTTTGTTTTTATTTTTCCGACTATATATCGATAGTGAGTTGCATACAAAACTCAGGGAATAGGAGGCTTATTGCGCACGGCCAAAATTGTTGCAAGTTTATTTGGTTAACACGATAAATGAGTCTACGTATGTGCAATTTTGTCATCAGTACATCATAGACAAACAACCTTGTATTTTAATACAAGGCCAATTCTATAGAAACTACAAAGATTTTGGCATGAATCAAACAATGGGGATTGTGTAAAAATTGAAAAACTAATTACATCCAAGTTAATATTTAGTTAATCTGCAAGTAAAGATAAAAACAAAAAATTAATTAGTTTGTTAAAAGGAAAAATTTCAAAATACCCCCCAACCTTTACTGTAAATTTCAATTAGACTCTCAACCTTTTAAAAAAATCAATTTTACTCCCAGCTTTGTCTTCTGTTAATCAAATTCAATCGGTAAACGGGAGGTGCGGACCGATCCGGATTTTGTTCAAGTCAGGACGTCCGGATTTTGCTTCGGTCTCACCTCCCCTTTCCTATCGAATTTCGATGATCCGAGCTGCTCAATGTGTTCAGAACGTGATTTTAGGATACCCGCGAGAAATCAGCAAAAAAAATAACCGGGAAGGGCTTCATTTGAACAGTTTTTTATTGAACAGTTCAATAAAAAACTGCTCAAATCAAGCTCTTCCCGGTCATTTTATTTTGTTGATATTTCGCGGGTACCCATAAAATCACATTTTTAACACATTGAGTGACTCAGATCATCAAAATTCGACCGGGACGCTATTTAACGGAGCCTTTAACGAAATCCGTCAGTCATTTGGACGGGAGGGGTGTTTTGATTAACAGAAGATAACATTGGGAGTAATATTGATTTTTTTCAAATGTTGGGAGTCTTGAAATTTGAAGTAAAGGTTGGGGGTATTTTAAATTTTTCCCTGGTTACAATCACTTTTGAAAATTGACAACTTTATTCTGTTGTTCAAGACTTCAAGTCCCATAACCACCTGCACAATCGAGTTCTTTTCAGATCCTCTCGCACTCACTTGAGATCTCAATACTTAATTAAGAAGAGTACTTTTTATTGCGATGTTTGTGAAGTTGAAATGAACCCAAAACTCTGGCCCTACCATTGCGCCGATATCGAATGTGATGCTATATATATACGTACCTCTCATGTGTCTTGCGTAACTTTCCGAGAAATGCCTTGTCCAACACCATGCAAATGGTCAATACATGTCGGAAGCAAGTGGCGCGCGCAAGTTAATCCGACAAGCTCCAAGAGCAGATGGTACAAATCAAATGGATGATTTGGCTGGCAAAGTGAAAACCAAGAAGTGAACTGCAACTATGACAAATCCTTCCTCTTTGGTTTACAAATAATGTCTTCTCTATTGGGGGGAAAAAAGAGAGCAGCAGATGCAGAGTGTGAGATTATTTATTTGCTATGAGCTCCTAATTATATGTGTCCAAAGAATTCGATAGTGTATTTTTTGGCTTGCAACATGACCTGAAGATAGTCTAATAGCTGTTTCTCGCATTTAGGTATTGGTTGTTTCGACGAAAGTATTTTTCAAGTCATATACTATATATATCTATGCCCGCTTGTGCACATCTCAACTAGCTAATTTCAGAGCCTTAAAATTAATGACCGAGCAAACCCTCTAATGAGCTGGAGACTTGAAATGATTGTTCTTCGTAAAATTCGAACATACATCCTCATAGAAGATAAACACTTATTAATTTTCTCATGCTACTTAGCCAAAAACATTGGGGTTTTCCACTTCTTTTTCTTGCTTAGGTGAGGCATAAAGTGAAAAGGATCGATAGAATTGAAGTTTCCTCCTCTTGCCCTTCTTACAATCAAACAAAAATGCCTTTTCCCTTTCTCTTTTCGATTCTCTGCTAACCAATGGTGGCCTTCCTTTGGTCTAAGCTACAAGTTCACTTATTTTGTGCTTATTTTGAAGGGAATTGATACTTACATCTTTTTTTTGTTATCCACACCTCTTTTTGTCTTTTAACAAAAATATACATATACTTTTAACACTAAAAAATAAAAATAAAAAGTATGAATAACAAAAAAGGAGTGTGAATATCAATTTCCTATGTTGACTTGTTTCACATATGATATATTTTTGTTTCATTTTTTATACATCATAACGAGAAAAATTGTCAAAAGAAAAAATATGTACGCTAAATCCAGTAAAGTCCACCAAATATGAGGGGATGTATTTTTCTTTTCAACCTATCATAAATTCTTGTAAATTCAAATCCGAGATGAAAAGAAAAGTCGCGACATTGGGGTTTGGTGCAATTTGCGTGTAAACGCTATAAAAAAGTTAAAATCGTGAAATTTGGAGTTCAACTTGACAGGAAGTTGACAATCGTAGTAATCTAGTACTCCATAAATCCTAGTAAGTTCCTAACGTCTCACGAAGGAAAAAAAAAAAAAAAGGCGTCGCGATTAAATAAAAAAAAGAGAGGGTAACATAATTAAGTCAAATCAGTCAAATCCAGGCATTCCGTCCAGGCGCATTAGCGTTTTTTCCTTCCGTGCGTCGTCGGCTTTGGAAAGTCAGCCCTGCCGTTAAACCTACCCAGATACGTCTCTCTCTCTCTCTCTCTCTAGTTTTCGTCTCATAGATTGTTAGATTTCACCTCGTATTCGAACGATCTCTTCTAGACACTCACAGATCCCAGCCTCTTCTAATCTCTGGTGAGCACCTCCAATACAGATTATTCTCAACATCATACCTATATATATATATTGTATGCACAAACTTGTATTGACGTAATTGGATCGTAGGGTTTTGAATTGAAAGGCTCTGTTGTTGGGCTAAGAAATTATTCATGTCGAGCATTCCTCTAATTCTTATGCTTTTCAATTGTCTACGTCATAAAGTTGTTCTTAATTTACAATTGGTTGTTCTAGGGTATGTATCCTATTGTATCCGCGATTCGTGTTCTGTTATGCATAAAAATTTGTTGCAATTTAGTGCAACAAGTTTGATTTTTTGCTCTCTTTGTTGCCCTTTGCGTGTGACGCAATTTTTTAGCTGGACTGTCTGTCTCTCAATATTATGATTGATTTTGGAGTCTCCGACTCGGTGAACTCTTTCTTCCGCAATATCTCCTGAAAAACCAATTGGTGCTGGGAAGGGATTGGGGCTTGGTTTCAAGCTCCATTGCAGTTGATGGTCAATGTTATCCCCCAGGCCTTTGAGCCCTTGGGGAGGTCCTCGGAGAAAGGATTGGATTGCTTGTTACCCTAACAATCCAGCAATTGACCACTACCCCTTCTCCAGAAATCCACCCTTGCGAGTCTAAAACGCGCGACCTTGCACTCTCATACCACCTTTCTGTTGGGTTTGTGAAGCCTGATTCGATTTGGGTTGTGCTTTGCTGATGGTTCTGAATTCGTCCTGCCCGGTCAGGTCGTGGGGGCCCAGGGGGCAGTGCCCTTCCCCCAAATCCTAAACAGAGGTATTGGGGTAATTGGTGATGAAGATCTTAGGATATAAATACTTGCTTTATGCAGTACTCGATGTATCTTGCACTATCTTCATTCGAATTACATAGTAGAACTGGTGTGAGCAGTGGAAATCAACACGCTGATCGGATCCAAGTAAAATCTGTCTTGCGTTTCTGTTGTCTGTTCTTGATTATCTGTGCTTGATGTGTATTTGTTGATTTGGCCATATTCACAGCACTTTCACAATCTTTTGGCTTTCTAAAACTGATTGGTGTTATTGAGGGCTTTTGTGTTACGTACTTCCAAGACCATGTTTGATCCTCTTTGTATGGTGGCATTGCTTGTTTAAACCATGTTTGACAACTTTTTGTTTTGTGGATTTAAAGAGCTAAAATGAATCTGAACGAAGGGGGAAACGATTCCTCGACGTTTCCTTGAATTAAAGAGCTAAGATTGATGTTGACTTTCAGGCTTTAAGGAGTAAGACAACTTTTTGGATTCAGCATTTCCTGCTTTAAAGGAGATTCCATTGTCTAGTAATTTTTGGTGCAGTTTTGTTCTTTCTTCTCTTTATTTCTTCTTCTGATTGATATAACAACTTGTACTCTTTCTTGATGGGCACTAATATGATTATATTTTCATTTCACTTCATGCATTATATAATTCAACTATAACAGTGACCTTGTAATCCCTAGTCGATGGGGTATGGGCAAGGGAGGGCTGCAGGCAAACATAACCTTGGGCAATGTAGCACAAAGTGCTTGCTCTTAGAAAATTTGAATACTAGTGAAATAGTGGCCCCCCTATACCTCCAAAAACCAAGGAACTCAAGAGACGTTACGCCATGAAACCATACCTCTAAATCGAAGTCGGAAGTCATAAGAGAGGGCAGGCCTGGAGACCCCATTCAGTTTTCATGCATTATATAATGTCTCAGAAAATTTGGTCATGATACTTAGTACTTAGATTATAAGATGTGTTTTCTCCCTTTTATGTGTTCTATTTATCTTTTTAGTGACAGTCAGGAATAATGGTCCTCTTATGCGTTAAATATGGGAGTCGACTGTCACTCATTAGGAGTACCCTCCGGGCATGTACTTGGGACTTGTGATGGAAGACAATATTATATGAAATAATTAAGGAGCATTCCAGACGAAATTGCTGATGTGTAGAGAATACAATAGTGCAATCCCTTTTTCCATGTGTACCATATGTCCGGTTATGACCTTAGCAGTGTTCTTATATGCTCGGATGTGGTGTTGTTAGTGGGTGAAATGGTGTGGGACCACCTCAATCGAAGTGGGTTAGGAACCAAGTGTTTCATTTTGAATCCCAGTTTTGTTGGTTGGTTATGGCTCATAGCGATTGTCTTTTGTTATGACCAAAAAGTCGTCGTTGGCAATACCCAAGTGCTGCTTGTTATGGACCAAATAAATAGCTCAAATTCATTTATTAAGATCAAACAGCTTAATGTGGGAGTTGAATATCGTATGCACCTTGTAATATTTGTTTCTTTTGAGTTAATATTGCAAGATGGACCATGAAATTATAGTCTGTCAGGAGTTGTTATGAGAAGATAATTTCATCCAGTAGATTGTTATCACTTTTCAGACAAAGCTGGAGTAACAAAGGGTGAAGTTTGTATTGGTTGTTAAACTGCAGTGGCATTTGGTTCCATGTTAAGCTAACACTAGTCTGGAATGATCCAACAGTCCAGCTAAACACATGACATCACAAACTTTGAGGAGAAGACTTCACCATGGGGATGTTAATGGGAAAAGAAATGAATATTTGGAGACGTCAGGGCTGGAAGGTTTGGATGAACCGTTACTTGGGAATTGTGAACATGAAAGCGGGCACTCAGAAGTGAGTTTTTGTTTATCTGTTGTCCGATTGTCTCTCTTGCTTTCTTTTATCCTATTGTGTTTCTGCTTGGTTTTTTGGTTACTGGGATGGAAGTACCGTACATGTAAATGTGTGTTATTTATTGTTATCTATCTCTGCTATAGGGAGACACACTTGCAGATATTTGGGATGATGAACGAAAGAAGGAACACTTCCATTGGACGCTTTTATTTTCCCAGATAATTACCCAGTGGACACAGTGGTTAGGTATGTGATTTTCTTTTTTAACATTATTGCTATTTAAACCATCCATGGAAAAGAAAATGAGATCCATTAGCTGGACTCTACTAGAATTACTCAATAGCCTGTGGAATGATCATTAATTTTGTCAGCTGTTCACCTTTTTTTCTTTGATATTAACTGGTTCTACAGTCAGACCACTATGGTGCTAAAATATATTGACAGGTATACACTTGAACCAAATGTAAACTTATTTATTTTCATTGGGAAATAAATCTGCATTGGATTTGGATGTGTTATTTATACCATTTCAAGTAATTTGGGTATGGTTTTGCACTTGTGCTCTCAACATGGAGCTACTTGCATACAGTTATTACTAATGTAGAATTAAAATTTTCAGGAATTCATATGCTATTGTAATTGTATTTGGGAAGAAATTCTTTTTGGCATTCCCCTATTTCAACTATGGGCAAGTTGTTATCAACCCGCCCAATTGTAGTTGAACTCTTCATTCCTTTTTTTGTTCGTGTACCCTTGAATGCAAAGGTAGATGTCAAACATATTCACTTTGTTTACTTACAAGTTTTGAATTTTTTTTTACTCTCTGCATGATTCTCAATAAGTTTCTTCATCTCTCTCTACTCATTACCACTCCTTACATCAAAAAAATTTCTCAAAACTCCAAACCAAACAAAGTTATATATTTTGAAGACTTTAGAGCGAGTTATAGATATTGAAAAGTTGAAACTGATCTGGTGAGCCCCATTGACCCCATCTTTGAAATGAAGTTCTTTTCTTTGGTTTCCATCTGCTGTTGATATTATACCCATGGCTCTACTGAATGAAGAAATAAATCTCTGTTCTTTTGACTCACCAAGTCACCATAGTTTCTAGGGACTGAAGCTATGTATTTTTGAGCTAAATATTATTTAGTTTACTTAAAATACATTTTGTTATGGTCATGAGGTACATTATTGTAAGTTGACTACAAATCAATACAGTTCTGACCGATTCGCAGTACCACTAAGAGTAGATAAATATTGTTCTGCTTGTTTCTCTGGCACAATTTTTCTCACTTACCTCTTGCCGTTATCTAATGACATTTGATAAATTGGTATAGAAGGCAGGTTGAAAAAGGTTCTAGAGTCTGCAGAGTGTCTGAAGGTTCAAATGTATTGATTTTGAAATTTTTTTCTTTTGTTTCTCATAGCAAATTTTGTTGTTGGATCTGGCGCACTTATTGGACGGCTTTTGCCCTTTCATTCTGGCGCTCAAGATGGACATACCAAGAGGTTTCTTGTGCCTTCCCTTAGTCCTTTACAGGTAACAGAAAGACCACCATGTATTGAGCGACTGAATTTTTTGGTATTGTTGTGCTTTCCAGTTATTGGAAACGAAATGGATGCTCAATATGTTCACAAAACAAATATTTTATGCAAAAATATTTTTGGCTGTAAAATACACCTGCCCGATATTTGAAAAGGGTTTAACGTGTATCTTTTTACGCCTTGTGAACTTAGGTTTCTAGTAATACTGCAAGGGTGTAATTAACATTCTTATTATCTTCTCTGCTACATTTCTTATTCCTCTATCCGGATTATATCATAATTCTACCTATTTTGGGAGTTTATATAAAGTATCACACTCATGTTCTGGTTGATCATTAAAATAGGACCCTAGTCTTAATTGTCCGGCTATATAAACTGATTGAAAAGAATTTCTGTGCATAAGCATAGCGTGCTTCCTATTTGGCAAAAGGCTAGCTCCTTAGTGGCTACCAAACAGTTATTTGCCTCTCCAAAACTTGGCACATGGGTGAAAGGAGGACGGATAGCGTCATATTTATATATTTATGCAACCAAGTCCTTCCCCAGAGCAGGTGATAGGAAGGGATGCTGTCTAGGACTCTAGAACATCAAACACATGTATGTCATCAAGCCCTCCTGCAAAAATACGTTGTTGTTCCTAGGAAATATATGTTCGTCAAATTGGATACATCCCTTGGACCTCTATTAATCCCTTACAAGTTGGTCTATAACCAATCTAGTGATATTTGCGGTGTATGCAAATGTTAATATGACCTTATTGTGATTGGAATCAATATTACATCCCATTGCTTCCACCAGTTGCTGCGTGATCATACATTCTAGTTATTGCAACAAATTGAACTCTTATCTTTGCTTTTATGTTTGAAGTCTTTTGTTTTGTATTCTTTTTTTCTGCAGAGACCGTCTTATGCTTTTGGAGAGCCGATGAGTACCACCACTTTATTCTTTCCGCCAACTATAAAACCCCATTTTGATACTGTTTAGTTACCGATATCCTATGTCTTCATTCTCTATTTGATTCAGTGGCATTTTCCAATCATCAATTGCTAGAATTTTCCTCATTATAGTATGCTTGTGTTATTATCTGAGGGACAAAAGTAGAAGTTGTTTTGCACTTCCTCTATTTATTAGATAGTTATAGCTATTTTAGCATTAACGAGTTGAAGAGTGATGCTTCACAATCTTGTTGAAGAGTGTATTTGTGTTTTATGTTCTTTCTGAATGCATTTTCCATTTCCTGTTGTTGATGCTGTATACGGTATGCTTTTAGGAGGCAAGACTCAAAAATCTCCAGCAAAGGCTTCAAGTTCCCTTCGATGGTTCTCTTGTGGAACATCAAGTAAGCCTTCAATTTTCTATTTTTCTGATTGCAAACATTCCTTCTGCTTCAAACTGTTCATAATCATTTTGTTTTTCTATTTTTCTGATAGAAAACATTCATTCTGCCAGTTTCACACCAAAGATGACAGCCATGGATGAAAATGAACCTCCTATTCAACTCTCTATTATCATAGGTGTAAGGTGTATGCATAACAATGCAGAAAATGGAAGTCAATATAATTATTGTCCATATAACAAAATTATAAGTTGAAGCTACCCTAGAGTCCTTGGCTCGTGATCTCTAATAACATGTGAATAGATATGTTCAGCAGCATAAAAGTAACCCTAAAAGTGGTTATATGATGTCTTTGGCATTCTCCCAGTGAATTCAAATTTTGCTGCTTATACAGTTATATGTACACTGTATGTCCATATGGTTGGTAGTATCTTTTTCCAAGATTGTTACTAAGAAAATTTTATGATAAGTGGCTATTTTCAGGATGTAATGTGGAGTAGGTAGGTTTAATCATTTTGACTTGGAAAAATAGAAAATTAAAACTGGAAACAATGAGAACAATGAAACCGACATCAAATATCCTATATGGTTACGTGGTCATTTATAATTGTAAACTAAAATGTTCTGTGTTGGAACTCTTCTTAAAATTTGAGATTGGTAAAGTATATCTATCTGTACTGGAAGTAGAGTCCAGAATGAGATACAATTTGATGGTACTTTATCATTTCGCGGCATGTTGTTAATGTGTGCTGGTATCAATACTAATGCCTTTTCATATGGAGGGGCTTGCCTTTTATTTCATTCATGTCCAAGAGTTAAAGTGTTTAGGGATAATTCAGTTTGATAAAGTGAGGAATGAGGATATAGGGGCATAGAGGTGTGGTCCTAGCTTTTCTCTTAGTATCTATATGGATTCATGAGCACACTGATTTGTTTGGTAAAACATATTTTCCTTCTAGTTTGTTTGATGTAGTCGCAATGCAATGCGTAGTTCATTTATAATGGTTAGTTAGATGAGCAATGATTTTGAGTGTCAAATTGTAAGGTTGTAACAGAAACTGATATTCTCGTTGCAGGATGCACTTAAACAGCTATGGAGATTAGCTTACCCTGACAGGGATCTCCCACCCCTTAAGTCAGAGCTTTGGAAGGACATGGGTTGGCAAGGATCTGATCCTTCAACAGATTTCAGGTAAGTAAAGTAGGTGCAGGTTTGTACGATATAAATCGTGTTAGTCACTGTGCAATATAATTTTTTAATGTTATTTCAGGGGTGGCGGTTACATATCATTGGAGAATCTTATCTTTTTTGCTAAGATGTACCCGGTTTGTTTACTTTCCTTTTCGTTGGGTATATACTTGGTGATTGATTATACCTTGGTTTCACAGAATTGATTTTTTTTTTTTGCTATAATTTGCAATGTATCAAATGACCGAATTATTAGTGCTTATCCTTTCTATATGGAATTTAGTTGATCTGCATTCTCATTCATGCGTGTCTGAATTTATAATTGAAGACAATATTTTGCATGATTTATATTCTTTTTTGTACTTTTTTGTTTTTGTTTTCATAAAACCTTTTTTTTTTTTTTTTTTTGACGATTTATGCATTTTCATAGGCATGGTGTACTTGTTGTTAAGAAATAGTACTAATCCAAGTGATGAAAGATTGATTTTCCTATCTATCTCAGAACGCCACGCCTTGTAAGAAACTAAGTGTAAAAAACAATGATTTAAGTTTTGCCCCTAAGAAAAGGGTCTATAATGCCTTATGATTTGCTGATGTGGACATGTGTGTTTATTGCAAGTTTAAGTGATATAGACTTGCAGTTAAAAAAAAAGAAGGTGATCTAGACTTGTTAACCTCTTTTTTTAAGGGAAGTTTTGCACTCATTTTGGGATTACAATTAGTTGGCAGTCTTGAGAACTATGTTTATAACATGTGCCAGTATAAAGTAACACTGACACCTGAAATTATCTGCCACACTTGCAAATGTACCTTTGGACAGTGGTACTCTGCTAAGCTTTATGTTTCAATTTGCATAGTACTTCTCAAAAGCACGTCCTACTTACTGTATTCACGACTTTGTGCTTGTTTTGAACAAATGTGATGAGATTTTG